>NC_140165.1:9852787-10437787 GCF_963971535.1 Notolepis coatsorum | reverse complement strand
TATGCAACTAGACAGTCACTGGTGGAGACAGTTATATATGCAGGTAAACAGTTACTAGTGTAAACAGCCATATGTACAGTTAGACAGTTACTAACAATCCTACACAGAACCTCTGATCTCAACAGAATGAATGAATGAATAAATGAATGAAAACTTTATTTAACAGATTGCAGAATGGGTACAATACAGTATGGCTCAATACACACAATTGTTAAGGGGATGCAGACCAGAGAAAGACGTTTGTCTTGTTTACATCAGGGTCCCCCATTTTCAATTCATAGCGACATTTATGACATACACACCATACATGACATCATGACATAGGGACATACATGACATACAGGTATATAGTAGTTACATTTGTGACATATACGATATGCAAATATACAGTACTGTTACACAGAGATCCTAACAGAAAATATATATGACGGGGAGGAGACTGTAGGCCTACATTAGGAGGGGGTGGGTGGGTGGGAGAAAATATATACATACGGTGGGGAGGAGACTGTCTATTAGGAGGGGGTGGGGGTGGGGGGTTTGGACATTTATGGTGGCCAGTTTTGAATTGCAGCCTACCGTAGGTGCTCTTTAAGAGCGGTTTTGAATGTGGGTAGGGATTCAAATTTTTTTTACGGCTGTGGGTGGGGCGTTCCACATTGTTGTGGCATAATTGCGAAACGTGTTTAGTCCCTTGTTTGAGCCGAATCTGGGTTTAACATGATTTGTGGAGCTCCCTCTGGCGTTGTGGGCGTGGTATTCACTGACCTTTGGGAAGTATTTCGACATGTACATGGGAACCTGAGTGGTGTAGTGTATCTTGTAGACCAGGGCCCTCATTCATCAACGTGTGCGTAGAATATGTTCTATTTTCACACGTAAGCACAGAATGTAGAATCAGTGTACGCACAGGAAAATCGGGATTCATCACACGTGCGTACGCAGGTTCTACGCACACCTGTCATGATGAATATGACTTTGATCCTACGTTTGAGCTTGTGCACTGTTTTAAGTATTTGCATACCAGAACCGCCCCGATTAACCATATACGGTAATGGTATACCCCCATGAAATGTGGAAAAATGGACTAAGCCGAGGGAAGCGTGTTATGAGAACGGTGATGTCGGATATGATATCTGTAACTGAGGGGTACAATTCCCTGACTGTATTGTTAGATATGATATTTAATACCACTACCTCATGTACTTTAACTTCTGGCCACCCAGTACAAGATATAAGTATGATGAACACTTTCCCACCTGATGAAACGAATCCACACAAATGTACCAAATCGAAGGTTTAATACAGCAAAAGGTGTATACAACGATCACTTAATTACATTTATGATTTGAAATATGAAATATGCACTTTTATGGCAAATGAGTATTCGTAGGTAAATCAACATTGAATGTCCAATCTCTGGTTACGCAGGGAGTAAGTATACAACCTGGAATATTTAGGAAACGATAGCGATGGTACTTAAATGATTATAGCTGGATACACTAAGGGGGGGGGGGTCCCGCTGGTTGTAAGACAGTAGGAGGGGGGGGGGTTAGAGAAGCCGCTGGCGGTATCCCATCTGGCCGACGGTGTCTTGGGAGAATCCAAAGTCTTGGACACGGTGCCCACAGAACCTCGGACCGCAGACGAATACAGCTGGACCCTCTGTGGACGGTGGCTGCCGGTCCACAACGGAGAGACGTGAGGCGACCTCACTGGTGTCGAGCGCCGTCTCACCTGGAGTCTTCTCCGGGGGGTAGTTCCAACACTCCGCAGTGTTGGCCTTTATCCATGGAATAATCAAAGCACACAAAGCATAATCCAAGCCGTGGAAGGCTCGCCGTCGTCCGGGTAGAGTAATCCAATATACAGGTCCAGTCGCTCTTGGCCCGGAGCTCCTCGGATGCAATCACCACTAGGGGTCTGTCTGACCAGCCTGGTTAAGCGTCCAGATAACGTCAGGAACGATGGGGGTACTGATAACTTTAGAACTCTAACCGAACGATGCACCATACACAAATAGACTACTATTAGCTTAATAGAATACGTCCAACTCGACGGTATAGTGCCAAACTATGACTATTCAACTATTAATCTACACGATATCTCAATGCCTATTCTGGGGCCAAGTAGGCCTTACTACACCGCACGTGCGTCGTGGGGAGGCTTTGCGTCTGTCACTCTGTTGGAGGGTAAAGAACTGGACTAAAAGAAAAGTTCTACTTTACTTGCGCCATATATATATGCGCTATGAACAAATAGTACCATTCGTATTTCGCCCGACATATTCCTGCGCGGAACCGGGGCTTGCCACGACATGTTAGGCGGCACGATTGAACTTGGACCTAGGGGTATGGCAACCTGGCGCCAGGTTCTCGTCCAATGGTAGAATGAAACTATTATGGGCTGTTTAGTAGACTAAAGGGATATTCAATGCATATTGTACAAGGAATATACAGGGGATATCAAACGATATACAAATACAATTAAATATATATATATAAATAAATATACATATTCGGTTTAATCTGATCCTTCACAACAATATCTATTAACCATTGCTGCCTGGGCAGCGCAAACACTAATAAAGACCGCGCTGGAATATGACTGCCTTTTCCCGTGTTGTTTGATTAATACCCAGGGATTAAAGTTCTCCTCAATTTTATTCCAAATCGCGATGGATCTTCCGTCAATTTTCTACCTGCTGCATATGATTTCTAGAGGCATACTACAATCTATTTTGATGTCAGTATTGGGTAGCCTATATAAACAATAATACGAGAGCATATACAAGAACAATGAATCTCACTGCATGTATGATGTAGCCTGCCTTTCAATACATGAACTTGAATTCCATCATGTTTGTGTGCGGGACTCACAAGGCTGTTGTCACAATGGGTGGTACCGGTACAGTAATAACAGTCCACACAATATCACGATGGACCATGCCATATCCTATGTTCTATTAGGACATGATCTGTGACGACAAATGTTCTAGAATGTTTGATTAAGATATCATACTCTGACAGCATGCCTATGATCAACATAAACGCGAACTTGAATCCCATCATATACATAGTCTGTCCACTATCTGGTGTCATTGCAATGCGTTTTCTATTCTTTCTTATACAGTAAAAAGGGGGAAGAACACTATATCGTGGGTGTTCATATGACTTGTATTCTGCTTACAGCTTTGAAATTCCACTTGTTTTGTTTAACGTAAAGCCTTTTAAATATAATCAAAACGTTCCCGTGTTTCTGCGGTCTGTGCGCAAAATAATAACGAGTTGAGCTTTATGATTTATGATGAATTGAAAATGGGGGACCCTGATGTAAACAAGACGAAAGTCTTTCTCTGGTCTGCATCCCCTTAACAATTGTATGTACTGAGCTGTACTGTACTGTACCCATTCTGCAATCTGTTAATAAACTTTTCAATCAATCAATCAATCAATCAAGCTACGCGGAGCGCAGTCAGTCAGTAGCCTACACCCCGTATATTCCGATAACGCTATATAAACCATGCTGCATTCATTCTGAGAGAAAGATCTATTATTCCAAATGCTATTTATAGGGTTTTGACCATAATTACACTACTGTTGCTATTTTACAATTAACTATAATGAATTACGGTTCATACAGAACATGCCAGTGTTATTATGCACAGAAGCTCATTTCCTTGTTGTAATAATATATTCTACCACTGGGCGTCAGCTAAGTGTGGTCCGAGCTGTGCGTACACATAAGCACTAAGTCAAGTTCAAGTTGAAATTGATGAATCCCACTCTTTGCTTAGAAATGATCGTACGCACAGGGTAAGCACAAATCTGTGCGTAAGACACGTTGATGAATGAGGGCCCTGGCCCATTGCAAGTTGCTGTACTCTGTCGTTTACTCTAAGCCATTTTAGGTAGTCAAAGTGGGCAGGGGTGAGGTGGGTTTTAGGAGTAAGGTCAAGTAGTAGTCTGACCAGTTTGTTTTGTGATGTTTTTAATCTTGTTTTTAGCGCCTTTGAGGTGCTTTGGTACCATGAGGTGCAAGCATAGTAGTAGTAGTCTTGAATGAGTGCTCCTGCCAGAGTCTTCAGGGTATTCTTGTTTACCAGAGAGGAGATCCAGTACCAGAATCTAGTTTGTTGGTTGACTTTTTTTATTACATTGGATGCCATTTTGTCACAGGAAAGATTTGCCTCTAGGATGGAACCCAGGTATGTAATTTCATCTTTCCATTGTGACAATATTGTCACCCACTGTAACTGAGAAGCCGTCGGTCTTGCTGAGTTTGTTATTTGATCCGAAGAGAATAGACTCTGTTTTACCCAGGTGTAATGATAGTTTGTTATCAGCGAGCCAGGTGCAGATTCTGCCGAGTTCTGAGCTGAGGGTTTTTTCAACCTGTAACTTGTTCTTGTCAGAGACCAGAAGGGCTAAGTCGTCCACGAACAAGAACAAGTTGCAGTCACAAGCTGACGACATGTCATTTGCATAAATTAGGAACAGTAGCGGTCCTAGTATGCTTCCTTGTGGAACGCCACAGCTCACTGGGAGGGGGGGGGGGGTAGAGTACCGTTTACCTCCACCATCTGTTCTCTCCCCTCCAGGTAGGATTGCATCCAGCTCACTGATAGACTATCAAAACCAATTGCTTTTAGCTTGTCAATCAGAATGGAGTGATTGACAGTGTCGAAGGCCTTTTGTAGGTCCAGCATGACCATGCCGCAGTATTTGCCCGCATCTACCTCTTGTTTGATGTGGTCGTTCAAATAGAGAAGGCATGTGTCAGTGGAGTGGGATGTTCTGAAGCCAGATTGGAATTCGTAGATTCGATTTTTTTCCGCAAGGTATTTTTCGACCTTTTCGTAGACTATTTTTTCCACGACTTTCGAGATGGAGGTAAGAATAGAAACAGGGCGGTAGTTGCCTGGGTCTAATTTACTGCCTTTTTTGTGCAGGGGTGTTACTCTCGCAATTTTGAAGTCCTTGGGGACGTGTCCCTGTTTTATGGAGAGGTTTATTATGTGTGTGATGACTGGGGTGATGGCGGCTGCTGAGTCTCTGAGGAATTTGGAGGGGATGTTGTCATGGCCAGTGGCCTTGTTAGGTTGGAGGGCACTCAGTTTTTTGAGTACCTCATCTGTTGTTACCATTTCCAGTTTGAAGTCGTATTTGCGGACCCCTAGGTTCTTGTAGTATGCTACATCACCGACGATGATGAGGAGGAGTACAGAGCCCTGGTGGAGAGCTTCGTGGGGTGGAGCGACAGCAACCACCTCCAACTCAACACCAGTAAGACCAAGGAGCTGGTGGTGGACTTCCGGAGGGGCAAGAAGAGCCCCCCCCCGATTCCCATCTCCATCCGAGGGGTGGATGTGGAGATGGTGGACTCATACAAGTTCCTTGGGGTACACCTGAACAATAAACTGGACTGGTCGGATAACACAGAGGCCCTCTACAGGAAGGGACAGAGCAGGCTGTTCTTCCTGAGGAGACTCAGGTCCTTCAATGTGTGCAACAGACTGCTGCAGTCTTTTTACCAGTCTGTTGTGGCCAGCATCCTCTTCTATGCTGTGGCATGCTGGGGAGGCTACATCAACTCAAGGGACACCAACAAGCTCAACAAGCTGGTGAGGAAGGCTAGCTCCGTGGTGGGAGTCGAGCTACCTAGACTTGAGGTGATGGCAGAGAGGGGGATGATAAGGAAGCTGGCTGCCATCATGGAGAACCCCTACCACCCCCTCTACGACGAGCTAGTCAAGATGAGAAGCTCGTTCAGCCACAGACTCATTCCCCCCCGACACTCAACTAACCGCCTCAGACAGTCCTTCATACCAGCGGCCATCAGGCTCCACAACATTGGGCAGCGACTAGCAGCCTCCAGGCTCCACACAACAGGGGGCAGTGACAGCGACTGCTACCCGACATTGACCTGGGACTTATAGGAACCCAAGGAGGACAACCTACACTACCTTAGGCTTACTGCACCTTATGTGGATACTGTGATACTGTGATACTGTGAATAATGTATATTTCAGTGGATACCGTGATACTGTGAATAATGTATACTCAGTAGATAGTAAATTTATAACACTACCTTATGCATACTGCACCTTATGTGACACTGTGAATAATGTGAATATTTCTTCAGCTAGTCAGATAGTAAATTATATTGACCATATTGACCAAATTGTGTACACTGCCTGTGTTGTTTTTACTATCTGTACACTGTGTTTTTTACTACCTGTACCCCCCCCCCCCCTCCCCCCATGCTGCTATGATGCCTGAATTTCCCCAAGGGGATCAATAAAGGAATATCTTATCTTATCTTATGCTACTATGTGTTCTACCACAAAATGCCCTGAGTGGGAGGATAGTTTATTTACCAGTGTTGTGGCTATCTTTGGGAAGAATATGTTTAGGTATTTGGCCACATCCAGCTTGTCTGTAATGAGAGTGTTTTCTGTCTTTATGTTTATGTTTGTAAATCTGGTTTTTAGTTTTTTGCTGCCTAGTTGGTTGTTTCCTAAGTTCGCAGGGGTTGTTTTTGTTTCCCTCAGTTTTGTCATTGATGACATTTTATTTTTGCGGTTTTGATCATGGTGTTTACCTCATTTCTTAGTCTGTTTCTTTGAATTTTTAGTTCAACCACGTGGGCTTGGAGTTCACTGTTTGAGCTTTTGGTAAGCAATTGTCTGATTTTGATGAAGTTCCTCATCTGTCGTTACCATTTCCAGTTTGAAGTCGTCTTTGCGGACCCCTAGGTTTTTGTAGTAAGCTACTATGTATTGTGGCAACCCCAAGCCACCCCTGGGCTTGGTGATTGATGGGCGCTATGTGGCGACCCAATGGCTGGGCGCTGCCCATGTTTGGGCGTCCGCTTCCGGACGCACCTGTCACTAAAGACCCATCAGAGTGATTAGCGAATCACGGCGCGGTGCGCCTGTTGGGGAGGGGGGACTTAATGGAGCCGAGGAGCCTCCTCTCAGTCCCCCGTAGCAGCGCAAGGCAAAAGGCCACAGAGCGGAGACGCCGCCCGGCCGACAGATTACCGCCAGCAAACCGTTATTATTTGACTAGAAAATAAAGAGCATGATTTTGGGAACTGCAACCTGTCTGTGTGTTGTTTATTCTGCCACCCCTACACCTGGAATTGCCACAGTGGTGGAGGATGCGGGCATAGTCTACTGGCAATCAGGGGTGCGGAATAAACAACAATAGACTTTATCGAAGTAGAATAAAAGAAATTAAAAAAAAAGAAGAAAAAATATATATTTAATATCGGAAAAAGCATGGACGCGCTGGTGCAGCAGCTCGTACAGGCGAGCATGGAACAACAGACCCGGCACGAAGAGGCCCTGCAAGAACAGAGGAAACAGACAGGGATGATCCACGCGGAGCTCCAGCGGATGGCCTCTCACCGGCGGGAGGAAGGGGCCGCCGGGACGCGGCCTAACCCCGGGCGCTTCATCCCCAAGCTGACGGAGCAGGAGGATATAGAAGCCTATCTCCTAGCGTTTGAGCGCACCGCCGGCCGGGAGGGCTGGCCAGAAGACGACTGGGGGGGACTGCTGGCCCCCTTCCTGTCGGGTAATGCGCAAAAGGCCTACCAGGACCTGCCACCGGAGCAAGCCGAGAACTACACTCGGCTAAAGCAGGACATTTTGTCCCGTTACGGCCATAGTCTGCAGTCCCGTGCGCAGCGGTTCCATGACTGGGTGTATGACGCACAGGCCTCCCCGCGCTCCCAGATGCACGACCTGGTCCGCATAAGCCGAGCCTGGCTAATGACTGACCCCGGAGGGCCCACGGTCTTGGAACGGATTGTTATGGACCGCTTTGTCAGAGCCCTCCCCTATGACACGAAGAAGCAGGCGAGTCAAGCGGACCCCCGCTCCGTGGAGCAGCTGGTGAATATTGTGGAGGCCCACCAGGTAACGCGGGAGTTACTCAAAGGGGGGCGAGGGGAAAAGCCAGAGCGGCCGAGAACAAGGAGGGGTCCCGACGAGCCCAGCCCAAGGGGCCGGGTAGGGAACGCAGGTGATCCCGAACTACCCCGAAGAAGACCGCTGTTCGACCAGGACCAAAGACGCTGCTATGACTGCGGCGAGCCCGGGCATCTCTCGTGGAACTGCCCAGGCCGGGATGTGTCCATGCCATCGGCGGCAGCTTCAGACCCCCGCGGAAAGACGTGCAATTATGGCGCAGCCTGTTGGGCCCATAAGGAAACATCGGCGACACTTTTACCCGTGCGCGTCAACGACAAAGATGCCGTAGCGCTCCTGGACTCGGGTAGTGTCATAACGCTGGTTCAGCCCCATTTGGCACACTGCGACGCAGAGGCTCCGCAAGTGTCAGTGTCCTGTGTGCACGGGGACACAAAGTTGTATCCTACAGCGCAGATCACCTTGACAACCACCAAGGGGGTCTGCTCGATGACAGCCGGCGTCATACCTAACCTGCCGGTAGCGCTGCTGATTGGTCGAGACTGCCCCCTGTATCGCCAGCTGTGCTCAGCCGTCATCTCCCCGCGCACCCCACCCTCTGCGGGTAAACCGAGGAAGAAGAAAGGGTTACGTCAGCCGAAGGTGTGTGCTCTGAACGTAACGGGGAGTGAGACTGAGACGGCATCAGATGTAGGTGACGACGCGCCGGAACCCCTGAATATACCGGGGAGTGAGACTGAGACGGCATCAGGTGTGGGTGACGACGCGCCGGCGCCCCAAGCGGGCCCCGAGACGGATAGCAGTGACGAGGACCCATTTGCGGAGTTCCCCCAGGCGGACGAGGTGGGGAGGGACCTGGCGGGTCAGTTCGGAACGGCCCAGCTGGAAGACCCAAACCTAACGCAGGCCCGGGCGAATATCAAAACCATAGATGGAAATCCGGTGGAGGGGGTGAGTAACCTGTCATATCCTCACTTTGCAATAAAAAGACAATTGCTGTACCAAGTCATAAAAAAGAATGATGAGGTTAGAGATCTATTGCTGGTGCCGAAATTCTTTATTCCCACTGTACTCCAGCTAGCGCATTCACATATCCTCGGAGCGCACCTGGGCGTGGACAAAACCATGGACATTTACATTTACATTTACATTTAGTCATTTAGCTGACGCTTTTATCCAAAGCGACTTACAAGTTCTGTACGACAAGCCATCAGGAAGGGCACAACTCTATCAGCTGAGCAACAATGTTCATCAAAGTGTTGAGTGCTACAGTGTAGGTTAGTTTATTAGGACAAGTGCATGACAGTACGTATCATGCAAGTGTCAGTGTCCTGTGTGCACGGGGACACAAAGTTGTATCCTACAGCGCAGATCACCTTGACAACCACCAAGGTTAGATTTTTTTATTGTTTTTTTTTTTTTTTTTTTTTTTTTTATTCAGATAATGGTTGAAGAAGTGCGTCTTTAGTCGACGGCGAAAGATTGGACGTGATTCGGCTGTCCTAACTGGGGTGGGTAGTTCATTCCACCATTGTGGGGCAAGGACTGAGAATAGGCGACTTCTCTTTGATGACCCTCCCGGAGCTTGGATAGGAGTAGGTCTGAGGCGGCCAGAAGATGCAGAGCGTAGGGGTCTTGAGGGTGTGTAGTTAGAGACCATTGACCGGAGGTAGGCGGGAGCGGTTCCCTTTGCCGCACGGTATGCTAGGTCGAGGGCCTTGAAGCGGATTCGTGCAGCAATGGGGAGCCAGTGCAGGTCCCTAAGAAGTGGGGTGACATGGGCCGACTTCGGTAGGAGTCGGCCCATGTCACCCCAGGAGTGACATGGGCCGACCATGGAGCGCATAAGGGCGCGTTTCCATTGGCCGGGCATGAAGAGAGCGGTAGAGGACTACTGCAGGAGCTGCCCAGAGTGTCAACGCGCAGCACCAAAGGTACAATATAAAAATCCTCTGATCCCGCTGCCCATCATTGAGACCCCATTCTCAAGAATTGCCCTCGACGTGGTGGGCCCTCTAGTTAAATCGTCCCGAGGCCACCAGTATATACTGGTAATCATAGATTATGCTACCCGTTACCCCGAAGCCATCCCGTTACGCACGGTGACGGCCAAAATTGTGGCACGGGAGCTCTTTCACTTGTTTAGTCGGGTGGGAATTGCCGACTCTATTCTCACTGATCAGGGCTCGTGCTTTATGTCGCGGGTCATGAGAGAAATGTGCAAACTGATGAAAGTGGAACAGCTGCGAACCTCCATATACCATCCCCAGACGGATGGGCTGTGCGAGCGCTTCAACAAGACCCTAAAAAGCATGCTAAGGAAGGTGATGGAGAAGGATGGGAAGAATTGGGATCAGTTGTTGCCCTTTCTGATGTTCTCTGTGCATGAGGTCCCACAGGCTTCCACTGGCTTCTCGCCATTTGAGCTGCTCTACGCCCGCAAGCCGCGGGGTCTCCTGGACATCGCAAAGGAGATTTGGGAGGAACAGCCGTCGCCCCACCGGTCTCTCATAGAGCATGTGCAGGTAATGAGAGACAGGATGAAGGCGCTCTGGCCAGTGGTGAGAGAGCATATGCAACAGGCCCAAGACGCACAGAAGCGCATTTATGACCGGGGCGCACAGCCACGGGAGTTTAATGTGGGGGACCGGGTCCTAGTACTGGTACCGACAGCAGAGTGCAAATTCCTAGCCAAATGGCAGGGACCCTACGACATAATCGAGAAAGTGGGTCCCGTCAACTACAAGGTCCACCAGCCCGACCGTAGGAAGCATCGACAGTTATACCATGTTAACCTGTTGAAGAAATGGCATGCCCGGGATGTGTTGCTCTCGCCCCCCCTCTTCCCCCTTTTGCGCAGCAGGTGGCAGAGGCGGCCGATGTTCCCATCGGGGAACAGTTGTCCCCGACCCAACGGCAGGAGCTTCGGGAGCTGGTCCAACAGAACCGGGACGTGTTTTCGGCCACGCCGGGCCGCACCACATTGGCCCAGCACCACATCATTACCAGCCCGGGAGACAAGGTAAAGCTGAAGCCCTATCGTATCCCAGAGGCAAAAAGAGAGGCAGTCAGAAGAGAAGTGCGGGTCATGCTGGAGATGGGAGTGATTGAGGAGTCTCATAGCGGGTGGTCCAGTCCTATTGTTTTAGTGCCGAAACCCGACTCAACAACCAGGTTCTGCAATGATTTCAGGAAGCTTAATGACATTTCAAAGTTTGACGCCTATCCCATGCCTAGAGTGGATGAGCTCATTGACAGACTGGGCCTGGCCAGGTTTATCACGACACTAGACCTAACGAAGGGTTATTGGCAAGTCCCTCTGGCCCCCGCCTCGAGGGAGAAGACGGCTTTCTCCACCCCAGATGGGCTGTTTCATTATAAAGTTCTCCCGTTTGGCCTGCATGGGGCGCCATCTACCTTTCAGAGGCTGATGGACAGAGTACTACGGCCCCATCGGGAGTATGCAGCCGCATATCTCGATGACATTATCATCCACTCGTCAGATTGGGACACCCACCTCCAAAAGGTGAGAGCGGTGTTGGGTGCCCTCCGGGAGGCGGGTCTCACCGCCAACCCAAAGAAATGCAGGCTGGGACTAGAAGAGGCAGAGTACCTGGGGTTCACAATAGGCCGGGGCAATGTAAAACCGCAGAAGAGGAAAATTGATGCGATAAGGGAGTGGCCTCGCCCTTTAACCAAGAAGCAGGTCAGGACATTTAATGGGCTAGCGAGCTATTATAGGAGGTTTATCCCTAACTTTGCTGCTCGCGCTGCTCCCCTCACAGATCTGACCCAGGCGCGGCGGCCGTTCACGGTGAAGTGGACACCGGAGGCGGAGGCGGCGTTCGAGGACCTCAAGACTGCCCTCTGTTCGGGACCGGTGCTGATCTCCCCGAACTTCGACAAGGAGATGACGGTACAGACAGATGCATCAGAGGTGGGACTGGGAGCGGTCCTCTCCCAGCAACTGGAGGGTGAGGAACATCCAATTTTATATGTGAGCAGGAAGCTGCTGCCACACGAGCGCAACTATTCTGCGGTGGAGCGCGAAGGTCTGGCAATTAAGTGGGCACTGGAGACGCTCCGTTATTATCTGCTGGGGAGGCGTTTCACGCTGGTGACGGATCACGCCCCCCTCGTCTGGATGGCCAAGACAAAGGGGACCAATGCCAGGGTGACTCGATGGTTTCTGGAGTTGCAATCATTTAACTTTTCTGTCATTCACAGGTCAGGGTTGGCGCATGGCAACGCAGACGCCCTCTCCAGGAAGGATGCCTGTTGGGCGTCGGACGCTCTTCCCCGACGGTCGGAGCTGGAGGGGGGGTACTGTGGCAACCCCAAGCCACCCCTGGGCTTGGTGATTGATGGGCGCTATGTGGCGACCCAATGGCTGGGCGCTGCCCATGTTTGGGCGTCCGCTTCCGGACGCACCTGTCACTAAAGACCCATCAGAGTGATTACGTGATTAGCGAATCACGGCGCGGTGCGCCTGTTGGGGAGGGGGGACTTAATGGAGCCGAGGAGCCTCCTCTCAGTCCCCCGTAGCAGCGCAAGGCAAAAGGCCACCGAGCGGAGACGCTGCCCGGCCGACAGATTACCGCCAGCAAACCGTTATTATTTGACTAGAAAATAAAGAGCATGATTTTGGGAACTGCAACCTGTCTGTGTGTTGTTTATTCTGCCACCCCTACACCTGGAATTGCCACAGTATGTAGTATCATGTTAAGTATTGTTGTGGAGGGGCGGCTAGGTAGCGCAGTGGGCAAGGCGCTCGCCACCAACGCAGGATATGCTGGATTCGAGCCCAGCTCTCTGCGTTGCTACCAGCTTGGCTGGTCGTTCATACTAATACAATTGGCAGTATTAGGGGGTGGGAAGCTGGTGGAAGGGGATCGGACGTTGTGGACAGCGACTTCTACAAGTCGGTTGGTGCGCCTGCGCAGTGGAATCAGGAAGCGACGAGGGCGGCATGTCCCTCCCACGCAGACCCCCCGCCGCTGAGAGATTGCGCTGTGCAGGTGAAAAGATGCAACGGCTACCTCCTCGAGTACCGGAGGGGACACGTGATGCAAGGCTTCGTCCACATTGCAGCCGGCTTGTGGGAGGCATGGCCTAACAACGTTCGAGACAGGGGAGGGTAGAATTGGACAATACGAAATTGGGGACGAGAGAAAAATAGAAAAATGGGGAGAAAAAGTAGATTAAAAAAAAAGTATTATTGTGGCTGTTTATGTCCCTAAAGTTAAAAGCTGATGGATGTCTGTCTCTCTTTGACTTTGCGTTGTGTGATAGATTAGGAGGGTTGAATTATGTCACACAGTCCCCAGTGTTGCAGAGGCAAATTGACAGTAGGTCAAACGCTCCACGCGCGTGCACGTGCGCGCGCATGCACAGTTTTTTTTGGCTGCTCTCGTCCTGCAGCTGGATACTATTGCCTCACAGCGCGGCCGTCAGCGCGCGGCCCAGAGAGCGCCGCTGGCTCTGCGGCTCTGCAGCTGCATGCTTCTCCGGGAGTCCGGTTGGATAATGCCATGTAAAAAGCGATTGCGCGTACTTCAGCCTCAGTGAGCGAGGTATAACGCCGTTATACCGAGTTATACCAGCACTGCACCACTGACAGTCCCGTGTGCAGCCCCGCTGGGCGGTCATACATCAGGGTTACTGTTTGAGCTATTGGCTAATCTAATCTTTAAATTCAGTTGTTAGTTATAACATGCACTTTCAACTGGGATAGCCTTATATGTTATATTTTATAGTTGATTTAAGTTTAGGCTTATATAAATAATATGTTAGACTGTCACATCAAGGGATGATTCTTGGTGTACTGGCTGAACATTCTCCGCCATTTAATATGAGCTCCTGTGCTTATTGATGTGACCAAAGCACTCAGCAAAGATCCAGAAACCTTTCAATGTCCCTGTCACACCCTCATATAAGATGAAGCTTTACAGCAGCTTTCAATGTCCCTGCTGTCACAGCCTCATATAAGATGAAGCTTTACAGCAGCTTTCAATGTCCCTGTCACAGCCTCATATAAGATGAGCAGCTTTCAATGTCCCTGTCACAGCCTCATATACGATGTGGCTCAGGGGGTACACAACATGTCAATAGATCTAAGTAAATTGATTTGTATAAATAAGCATAGTGTAATGCATATCAATCACGAGACAAGAGAGGAGTGCAAGAAAACAATAAACTCCCCCTAGTGGGCTAGTTAAGAATACTACCAGCCCTTCCAATACACAGAGATAAGAAGAATATTACAAAATATACAGTATATATTGTAGATGGGAGCATTGTACAGCTGAACATCGGAACCCAAAGGGCTTTCATAAGAAGCTGAACACGACTATAGACCATAAGGAGACAGAATATTAAAATAATGAATATAGAAGTTCTCCCTCTTAGATAAAAGATTCTCTAGATCGCCAATCCTTCTCGGGAGGGAGACCCTTTCTACCAGGTGCAGCTCAATCATTTAGAATATCGTGGAAAAGTTAATATATTTTGCTGTATTGATGCAGTCATTTGTGCAAAAGGAGCCACAACCAAGTACTGAGTGAACATACATGAACATACCTTTCAGAAGGCCGACATTTCTTTCTAAATGAAAAAAATAATGTATTGGGCTTATGATGATGATGATCAATGATGATTAATCGTTTATTTCCAGTCTTTGTTTACAGATAAATCAAAAACACTGGACTTCCAAAAGGAAAAGAAAAAAAATCACAAATGTACATATAGTATGTATGTCACCACTTTTACAGATTGTGTAATTTTGAAATACAGAATTTTGGGCTTTCATGAGCTGTAAGCCATAATCATCCAAATTAAAACAAATAAAGGCTTGAAATATTTAACTTTGTGTGTAATGAATATATAATCTATGAGAGTTTTGCTTTTTGAATTGAATTACTGAAATAAAAAAAACGTTTCCATGATATTCTAATTTATTGAGCTGCACCGTATACCTATAATATATGATATCTAAGAGGAAATGGGGTGTTTTTCCACTACAAAGTGAGCTGCTACATGGTAATTGAGATTTTGATTTCTATACAGGTACTATTTATACTGGTTTAAATATACAATTTGATAATATCTCCCATCTTTGCTGAGCAAGAGTTTTGGGTGAAAGGAATAGAGGCCTTGCGAGGAATGTTTGTGTAGGTCTCTTTCTTACAGAACGGCTGCCTGTAACCATTGGTAAAAACTTTCAAAAGAAAATGCATAATTTCTGTGCAGTGGTAGAGTAGATAAAACACTGGGAGAGAGTAGGTGAAACACTAAGATAAGATATTCCTTTATTGATCCCCTTGGGGAAATTCAGGCATCATAGCAGCATCGGGGAGGGGAGGTACAGGTAGTGGAAGACATGGTACAGGTCATAGAATTATAGTACAGTGGAGAAATAAAAATAGAATAAAAAAAGGCAGTGTAAGCAATATAACAATATAATTTACTCTGGACATGCGCATATGGGCAACAAGGTGCAAGATGAGGGTATGTATGCCCTCTCAGTTATATAATCCAATGATCTAAATCTAATCTAACATATAATCTAAAAATGCTAAATGCTTAAATGCTAAATATATGCTCTGATGAAGTATACAGGATACACATAAGGTGCGGTATGCGTAAAGTAAGTGATATACATCATACGTTATATATTGTCCTTTTAGTTGGGAGTCAGACACACTCAGTGATGGAGGTTCCTAGTAGTTGGATGTCTGGCAGCGGTCCCTGCCCACTGTTGTGGAGCCTGATGGCCGCTGGTATGAAGGACTGGCCGAGGCGGTTAGTTGAGTGTCAGGGGGGTATGAGTCTGTGACTGAACGTGCTTCTCATCTTGACTAGCTCATGGTGGGAGGGATTCTCCAGGATAGCAGCCAGCTTCCTTCTCATCCCACTCTCTGCCACAATATTGCTATTCTACTGTGAATCATTTTCAAGATCCAGTATGGAATGCAGGACTTCGAATTATGTTTTTGTTTATATTTCTCATAAATCAACACATAACAGCCATTGTTTTGCACATAGTAACCCTTGTCTCATTCACAAAATAAAGGTTGCTATGTTACAGGCAGCCATCCTGGAAGAAAGAGAACCATAAACATTCTGTGCAAAGGCCGGTTCCATATAGACGCCTGTCCCAAATATAAGCCGGTTGTGTTTAATGATTGAAGCAAATAAAAGCCTGGGCTGCTAATTGAGGTTTTATGGCAGGTGTGTATATCTCTAAATGTGTGTGATATCTTATTGTAATGTACCAGGTCCATTATGTGTTGCTGTTGTTCCCCTCAGGGTTATGAACCAGGTCCATTGTGTGTTGCTGTTGTTCCCCTCAGGGTTATGAACCAGGTCCATTATGTGTTGCTGTTGTTCCCCTCAGGGATATGAACACGTGCGATGCAGCAGTAGGGAGGAGCTGTCCCTCACAAGAGGTCACGGCATGGAGGAGGGTAGGTCTCAGTGACCTCTCCACCAGCAGAGAGCAGCAGACACAAGAGGTCCTCACAGCAACACAACTCTCCCATCACCCACTACTCTTAAAGGTAAATAAGTTCAAATAAGCAGTCTACATTTTAAAATAATAGCTCTACATTCTGTGAACATGGACGTCAGATAGGGGGGTGTTATGGAACATGGACATCAGATAGGGGGGTGTTATGGAACATGGACATCAGATAGGGGCGTGTTATGGAACATGGACGTCAGATAGGGGGGTGTTATGGAACATGGACGTCAGATAGGGGGGTGTTATGGAACATGGACATCAGATGGGGGGGGGTGTTATGGAACATGGACGTCAGATAGGGGCGTGTTATGGAACATGGACGTCAGATAGGGGGGTGTTATGGAACATGGACGTCAGATAGGGGGGTGTTATGGAACATGGATGTCAGATAGGGGGGGGTGTTATGGAACATGGACGTCAGATAGTGGGGGGTGTTATGGAACATGGATGTCAGATAGGGGGGTGTTATGGAACATGGACGTCAGATAGGGGGGTGTTATGGAACATGGACGTCAGATAGGGGGGTGTTATGGAACATGGACATCAGATAGGGGGGGGTTATGGAACATGGACGTCAGAAAAGGGGGTGTTATGGAATATGGACGTCAGATAGGGGGGTGTTATGGAACATGGACGTCAGATGGGGGGTGTTATGGAACATGGACATCAGATAGGGGGGGTGTTATGGAACATGGACGTCAGATAGGGGGGTGTTATGGAACATGGACGTCAGATGGGGGGGTTATGGAACATGGACATCAGATAGGGGGGAGTTATGGAACATGGACGTCAGAAAAGGGGGTGTTATGGAACATGGACGTCAGATAGGGGGGTGTTATGGAACATGGACGTCAGATAGGGGGGTGTTATGGAACATGGACGTCAGAAAAGGGGGTGTTATGGAACATGGACGTCAGATAGGGGCGGGTTATGGAACATGGACGTCAGATAGGGGGGTGTTATGGAACATGGACGTCAGATGGGGGGGTGTTATGGAACATGGACATCAGATAGGGGGGGTGTTATGGAACATGGACGTCAGATAGGGGGGGTTATGGAACATGGATGTCAGATAAGGGGGTGTTATGGAACATGGACGTCAGATAGGGGCGGGTTATGGAACATGGACGTCAGATAGGGGGGTGTTATGGAACATGGACGTCAGATAGGGGGGTGTTGTGGAACATGGACGTCAGATGGGGGGGTGTTATGGAACATGGACGTCAGATAGGGGGGTGTTATGGAACATGGACATCAGATAGGGGGGTGTTATGGAACATGGACGTCAGATAGGGGGGGTGTTATGGAACATGGACGTCAGATAGGGGGGGTGTTATGGAACATGGACGTCAGATAGGGGGGGGGGGGGGGGTGTTATGGAACATGGATGTCAGATAGGGGGGTGTTATGGAACATGGACGTCAGATAGGGGGGGGTGTTATGGAACATGGACGTCAGATAGGGGGGTGTTATGGAACATGGACGTCAGATAGGGGGGGTGTTATGGAACATGGACGTCAGATAGGGGCGGGTTATGGAACATGGACGTCAGAAAAGGGGGTGTTATGGAACATGGACGTCAGATGGGGGGGTGTTATGGAACATGGACATCAGATAGGGGGGGTGTTATGGAACATGGACGTCAGATAGGGGGGGGTTATGGAACATGGACGTCAGATAAGGGGGTGTTATGGAACATGGACGTCAGATAGGGGGGGGTTATGGAACATGGACATCAGATAGGGGGGGTGTTATGGAACATGGACGTCAGATAGGGGGGGGGTTATGGAACATGGACGTCAGATAAGGGGGTGTTATGGAACATGGACGTCAGATAGGGCGGTGTTGTGGAACATGGACGTCAGATAGGGGGGTGTTATGGAACATGGATGTCAGATGGGGGGGGGGGGGGGGGGCGTTGACCCAAAAGAGTTTGAGAACCACAGTTTTAACCTCCAAACTCCATACACCCCTGATGTATGTTGATGTGGGTTGTCTCATCAGCTGCTTCAAAGCCCATCGTCGCTTGTTGCCCTGCAGGGGATGGAGGAGGGGCAGCAGTGGACTAATGATGAGGAGATGAGGAAGGACTACTGTGTGAATGAATGAATGAAAACTTTATTTAACAGATTGCAGAATGGGTACAATACAGTACGGCTCAATACATACAATTGTTAAGGGGATGCAGACCTGAGAAAGACGTTTGTCTTGTTTCCATCAGGGTCCCCCATTTTCAATTCATATAGACATTTATGACATACATAACATACATGACATTTATGGCATAGGGACATATAGGTATTTAGTACTGATACATTTGTGACATAGGCGGTATTCAAATATACAGTACTGTTACCCCTAGATCCTGACAGAGTATATACATATGATGGGGAGGGGACTGTACATTAGGAGGGGGTGGGTGGGTGGGAGGGGAATATACATACGGCGGGGAGGGAATATATACATGCGGTGGGGAGGAGACTGTCTATTAGGAGGTGGTGGGGGTTTTGGGCATTTACGGTGGCCAGTTTCGAATTGTGTGACCCTGTGACCCTAAGAAACATTTGGGAAACTCTGCACATTATGTTTTGGTGTGGAGAAAGTATTTTTCACCTAAAAAAATTAATAGCCTAAAGGTTTTGGTATGAAACCCAACATCTATTCATTGGTGGTGATTGCAATTTTCTTTTGATCTACTTTTTCTCCCATCCCAATTTAGTCGTTATGCCAATTCCCCCCTCCCCTTCCTGGTCGTTGCACGGGTTTGCCCCCCCACTTGCCGGTCTAGGGAGCCCTGAAGTCTATCACATGCGTCCTCCGATACATGTGGAGACAGCCAGCAGCCTCTTTTCACCTGACAGCGAGGACTCTCACTGGGGAAGTGTAACGTGTGGGAGGCTCACACTACCTTCCCCAGTTCCCTCCCTCACTGTGCAGGTGCCCTGACCGACCTGTAGGAGTCGCTGTTTACAACGACCAGGATACAACCCACCAGCTTCCCACCCGCTGACACTGCCAATTGTGTCAGTATGGCGACTGACCAAGCCGGAGGTACCGCTGACAGCCGGATTCGATACCAGTGTCTCTGCGGTGGTAGGCAGACGCTTAGTCCGCTGCGCTACCCTCCATAGTATGTGGATTATAACCAGGGGAGTAGAAGTGGAACTGACAACCCAGGGCCCAGAGTTTAGGAAGGCCATCAGATTGTTTGGATCAAGTTTATTATAGTTAACTGAGGGGAATGGTGATTGATGGCTGCTATGTTCTTGTCTGTTGGCTCCTCCCAGTGGAGAGAAGAGGACTGACAGCTTCACACATGCTGACCCACACACACAGCTGTCTCTCAATCAGCAATCATCGTACCTCTCAGAGAGAACAGACAAAGAGCCTCAGTGTGTGTCTTGGAATGGAGAGTGAGAGAGCTGTTGGGAGAAACAGACAACCGTGAGTTGACCCCCGGTAAGCCGGACAGCGGCCCTGCCTAGTTAGGGACTGGACTACAGTGAAGGCAGTTAGGTGCTCCAGTGGGAGCCGGTATGATTTTGTTGTTTGCTTCATTTTCTGTTTTACTTAAATAAATGCCCCTGGCCATTGCCCAGCAGGGAGCTAAAGCTATTTGACTGTTTGATTACTTGTACAACCATATTGCACCTTCCACCTACCCGTCTGCTACCTTTTGTTACAATATATATATATATATATATATATGTACTCCTGTTGGGGCCTCTTGGACCAGATCAACATTGTAAATAAGAAACCTGTTCTTAATGTTTTATCTGGCTAAATAAAGGTTAAATAAATAAAATACTTGAAGAAAGAGAACCCATCCCAAAACACATTTTGCAATATAAACAATTATACTAAGCAGTATACTTAATAGGAACCCCCATGCAGTGGCGTCGTTTCAGTAAAAGGCAAGGTATGGCGAGGAGGGAGGGGGTGAATTTTTTTGTCAAATCAGTTGTGCAATAGTCACTTTTGGTGAGTTGTTTCTATACAATTCAGTTATATGATATTTAGGTATGACACAGGACTACACAAGCATTTTTAGTATAGAAATGTGTCAACAGACTAAAGCAGGGAACCACAATATTTTGCATACAAATTATGCAGAATGAAATATCATAACTGTCTATTACTTTTCTTGCAATTGAGCCAATTTTCCTTAGGTACGGTTTTGAGTGTGTTCAACAGAATGTAGTATCAAAAACACATTCACAAAAAGTATGGGTTACTGAATGCTTAACTGCACTGTTATAATCACTAAGCCATTGTAAGACCTTACCTGTGTCCCTGTATCACTTGTATCTGCTGCCCTTTGATTAAAAAACGTCCCTATGTCCATTTTCCTTTTTTTTGGGGCATATTTCAGTTAGTCACAGTAAAAGTCACCTAGTAAAAGTGAGATAATTGACGATATCAAAACATGCTAGGGCTGTACCGAATAGTTCGAAGCTTCGTTCATAATGTTGACATTCGAATTCTAAATCAACATAAAAAATTGTAATAAAAAAAAAATTTAAATTTGTATTTGCCAAGGTATGGCGAGTGCCATACCTTGCCATACCAGAACGACGCCCCTGCCCCCATGTACTTTGTTTTGTGTCACTCCACACCGTTGCTGGTAGCTATCTCTAGAACCAGACTCTTCGCTAATATCACAAAAGTGGCTTTTGTGTATTACGCCAGTGGTTCTCAACTAGGGGTCATTGCGGGGGTTCCAGGGGATCCCCAGAAATATGTAGCCAATAGCCCAATGAGAGAATACAGTATACTGATTATCCTGATTATCCTGATCATAGGTTTCACTTACTACTGTTATCTCAGCTACAGAATTCTGGACTAAGTCACATCCAAAACAAAGTATTTGGTGGGTCCCTGAGACTAAATCTAATCAAATAGGGGTCCAAAGCTTAATTTATGTCTGTTGTAGAGTTTTAGATGAAGACGTTCACCAGACAGCGGCTGTCTCTGGCCCTATACAATGCAAGTACATGCAAATAAACGTTTTACAGCATCAGAAATCATGTATAGCTTGTGCAGTTTTGTGCTGTAATTGTATGTATTCTGCTTGTAAGCTGCAAATATGCTGTATGGAAGCTAAATGGGTAACTATGTGTTTCATATTAACCTCCTTCCTATTGACCAGAGGGTTTCTACCACTCTGTCATGCACAAATGATAATAGAAAACTCAATTAATTAATTAAAGATCCTCAATTAATGGAAGCGGACAATGCCGTTTAGCTTTTGGGAGAGGTGGAAGTATTTATTTATAAAGCACCTTTCATACATGTCATGCAGCTCAAAGTGCTGTACACAAACATACGCATATATAAAGCATCACATTAATAAGACAACAGTAATAAAAGTATGGCAATAGGCAAAGCACAGTAAAATAACATTTCAGTAAAAGATCAATACATAAAATCAAATTAAAAACATAATAAAAACATTTCAATAAGATAATCGCTTTCCCTAAGGCATGGTACACTATTTGTAAGCTAGACTGTATACTGTAGGTACGTTTTTTATTTTTATTTAAAAATGTGTATGGCGTTCCTGATGTGTGTTGGTAGTGTGTTCCATAGTTGGCAAATGCCATACTTCCGATCCTCTTTTGGTTTCTGGGTGTGTCTAATAAACCTGTAGTGGATGACCGTAGCGTTCTTGAGGGCAGATAACTAACTAGGGAATTTGCTATGTATTTTGGGCCTTGCTCATTAAGAGCTTTATATGTCAGGAAAAGGACCTTAAAACATTTACACGTATGTATAGGGCACATTCAACGCTCCTGGTCCCAGGACCCGCCCACAACCGAATCACATCACTCTGCCGGATCACTCCGTCGGAGAAAACAAGATGGCGGACAATAATCTTTAACAAATGGATATGTTGATATCATTTCATAACGACTAAATATGAAGCGATTCTGTCACGGCGAATGTCTTAGTCTCTTACACAATGTTGGATTGTGGAACAAAAGAAAAATCGTGGATTGATTGATTGATTAATTTGCAATTTTTTTCTTATTCTTCCCCTCTCTCTCACACTGTCTGGCTTCCAGACACACTCACTCGGTCGCATACACACCCACACCCACATACAATGTCCTTGATTAATTGCAATTCTTTATTTTTATTTTTTTTAACCTACTTTCAATAGAAGCATCTAAGAATGAAGTTCTATAGAAAGTAGGTCTGCATCCCCTTAACAATTGTGTGTATTGAGCCGTACTGTATTGTACCCATTCTGCATCTGGTAATACAATTTTCAATCAATCAATCATTCCAATAACCACTAACTTCATAATTAAAAACTAAAGAAAAGTTGGATGTGTTAGTTGGTTGGATGCCTTAGTTGAAAGGCAGTTGGATGTGTTAGTTTGTTCCGAGCTGCTTCCACATGGAGGCAACTTCTCTCAATCATTCCAATAACACACAGTTGGATGTTAGTTGGTTGGATGCACTTCCAAGCTGCTTCCACATGGAGGCAACTTCTCTCAATCATTCCAATAACACACAGTTGGATGTGTTAGTTGGTTGGATGCACTTCCGAGCTGCTTCCACATGGAGGCAACTTGTCTTTTTTGTAGTTGTGGGAACTACTTTTTCTGGCGGATGGTTTTTTCAATAAATCTTCAATTAATGTGTGTTTATTGTATAGCAATAAGGTTGGATGAATGTGGCAGTTGTATAAAAGCATTACACCACTTGCAGTCGTGATTTGTGAACAATAAACCATGCCTAGGGGGGTCTAACGACCACCCCTAGGCATGGTTTATTGTTCACAGACCACTCCTGCGCGTGATGTAATGCATAATGACAGACTCCCCAGGTTTCCACACAGCACTTCCCTTTTCGCTTTTGGGCTGATCAATAGGATTTCGGTCTTGCTTTCGTTAAATTTTAGGAAGTTATTGTTCATCCACTTATTTATTGCTAAAAGACAGTTTGTAATGGACTGTATGGCTGTAGTGTTATTTGGTTCTGCGGAGATACATAGTTGTGTATCATCAGCATAACTATGGAAGCATACATTGTGGTCTCGAATGATGTCCCCGAGGGGCAGCATATATAGCGAGAAGAGTAATGGACCAAGGCAGAGAGGGGAAAAAGTGATTGGCTTTTGATATAAGATTACAGAAATTGTGTCATCTTTTTTGGCAGATATTGTTAAATAGTTGCACAAAATGACCAGGGAACCTGGCTAACAAGGTGAAAAAGACACTTGGTTTTACACCCATGTGAGTGTACATTCTAAAAGGAATGGAAGGTAAAAATGTTATTCTTGTATACAAACAAATCATGCTTTTCTCTTTTCTACTGCCAGTACAATCAACATTTAGGTCTGTATATGCATTAATCTCCCTCCACTTTAAAACCCCTAGATAGTATATACTGTGTTGCAGTGTTTCTGGTATACAGATATATTCATACAGATATAGATAAATGTTTATAATATATAGTGTTGCAGTGTTTCTATCACAGTGGAGAATGTAGCCGTGGCTTCGTCCCCGACCACCAAGAACCTGGGTGTCGTCCTTGACGACCGGCTGAACTTCTCTGCTCACATCACTGCAACAATCAGAACCTGCGGATTCCTCCTGAGCAACGTCAGAAGGAGAAGGAGTAGTCTACCGACTACTGCCACCAAGCCACTTCAACTCATATAGAACGCAGCAGCCCACCTGATCTCCAACCTACCAAAGTCAGCCCATTTCTTAGAGAGCTGCACTGGCTTCCCATTGCCGCAAACACACTTCAAGGTCCTTGACCTGGAATACCATGCAGGAAGGGAACAGCTCCCTCCTACCTCTGGTCAATGATCTCTAATTACACACCCCCAAGACCCCTACACTCTACATTTTCTGGCCGCCTCAGACCCACTCCCACCCGAGTTCCAGGGGGGGGTCATCAAAGAGAAGCAGGCTATTGTCAGTCCTCACTCCACAATGATTGAACAAACTTCCCACCAGTCAGGACTGACAAAACCCGGCCAGTTTTCCACCGCCGACACACTTCTTCAATCAATATCTGAAATATATATATTTTTTTATTACTTCGTAGTCTTACTATCATGCACTTTGCTATGAAGTCATCCACATTGCCTATATTACTACCTACTATGCTAATCTGTCTATACTACTACTATGCACCCAAGACTGTAGCACCAAAGTTGATGAACAATGTTACTTAGCTGCCCGAGTTGTACCCTTCCTGCTGACTTGCTGTACACAACTTGTAAGTCACTTTGGATAAAAGCGTCAGCTAAATGACTAAATGTAATTGTAATGTTGCAGTCTCTGGCCAGAGGTCCCACCTCTTCTCTGCCAGCGGGATCGACTGCAGAGAAACATGCAGCAGTTCCACAAACTAGGATAAGATATTCCTTTATTGATCCCCTTGTGGAAATGCAGGTGTCATAGCAGCATGGGGGAGGGGAGGTATGGGCAGGGTAATGGTAAAGACATAAATATTGGCAATAAAATGAGAACAAATAAACAGTGTAAACAATAGAAATAACTGAATATAAAAATACGAGAAAAATAAACTGTAGATGAAGGTCTGTATGCCCTTTCGGTTATATTATACGTTACAATAAATATAAGAAATTAATCATTTAAATCTGAATATATACTCTGAGTAAGAGTAAAAGTAAACAGTATACACAAGGTACCCTAACTGGCATGATATACGTCATAGTCTGCACATTTTGGTGGTTAAGAGTCAGACACACTCAGTGGAGTTCTGCAGATAGAGCGTGTCCCAGCCTCTGTGGCCATCCAGCCAGTCTCATACAAACTGGAGCTTTTCCATGAACCTGGACACTAAAGACTTCTCCCCAGAGGAACGGTCTGTCAGGCAGGTGGGCTGGAAGCTGGGAGTCAGAGAAGAAGCAGGAGGATGGGAAAAGCTCCTACCCAGTGGATCCTGAGGCTGTTACCTGCTCCCAGGCATCAGATGGAGCCTGGAGAAGACACCACCACCGCAGTCTTTCAGCTCAGAGACAGAGGGCAGCACCACACAGACTGACTCACAATTGTAATCCTTGACTTTTGTCAAAATGTGTCTTTTTATAATCACTAATTCAAACAATGTCTTTTTATATGCTTGTTCATGAGCAATACATTTCCTGTAAATTATTGTATGTTGTACACAATTTCTCCATGCGATGCTTGATTAATGAAACATTAAAGCTTTAGCTTTCTTTTGACATTGAGTTTTGATCAGAAGCACACCGTTGATCTATATAGCACTAAACCCACAAGATATAAAATAAAACTGTACAAACTTATATTTTGAGGAAACCACACACATGCAACTCCCCAAAGAGCGGTTTACTAGAGATAAGTTTGAGGTCACTGCATGTATAGCAGGGGCGTTTTTAGGGTTAGAAAACATTGGGGGCTTCAGCCCAGGGGGGTGGAGGGGGGGTTTTTTTTTTTTAACCACAGAAATACGCAATTTTAGAGTAATTAGAGATGAATACTGAATAACTAGAATCATTAGAGGTTCTCAAAGTGTGGTCCAGGTCCATGAGAGGGATCTGGGCAGTCCCCATAGAAAATTCAAAGTTAACAGGACCAAATCATCAGTTTCTTATTTATTTATTTATTTAGCCAGATAAAACATTGATCTGGTCCAAGAAGCCCCAACAGGAGTACAAATATACATATATACATATATATATATATACATATACTGTACATACATACACATATACACCAATAACAAAATAAAAACACAGTTAAGAATCATACACATAAGCAAATAAACAAACAAACAAACATATGCACAGCCTATGTACAAAATAAATAAACAGTTTTCTTCAATTGCATAAACACTCAAATCAAAAGTATTACACAATTATCAAAACCTTACACTCAAGGAGCAAAATATAGGCCCAGATTTGCACCCCTACAATGTCAGCCTCACTTTTTGCAAAACAATACACACAGTGATTTGCAAAACACTAAACACACTTGCATTACATTAGACACAGAATGTCAAATTACCACACATATGAGCCAATTGGTTAAACACAGCCATCAGATGCACAAACACACCATTGCTTAATTGTAGATACACAATCAGGTTTAAGCACTAAAAATGCAGCAGGTGAGTTCACCTGTCTTCAACCAAAATGGAAGGAGAGTGAAGTACTGTACACAGAGAACGTGAAAATATACAATACATTCACCAAACACTATACACAAGACAACCAATGATGCAGACTGATGAAAATATACATTTTCTCCCATTTTCCCAAATCAGTCAACATGTCAACATGGAGAATCACAACAAAAAATGGTCTTGCCAGATCCAGCTAGGCAAAGAGATAATGTCTAGTATTTTCTGTTTAAATTTTTTCAAAAAAAATATGTGTTACTGTAATTTTAACCTGTACTGGATACAGTATTTTATGTTTGTCTGATATTTGCTGAGCTTACAGTGTTATGCACATAGTAGCATGAAAACTGGGACATGTATTGTTGTGATTCTCCATGTTGAAATGTTGACTGATTTGGTTATATGGAGAGAACATTTATATTTTCATCAGTCTGCATCATTGATTTGGGTATATGGAGAGAAAATGTTATTTCTTTCATCAGTCTGCATCATTGATTTGGGTATATGTAGATAAATAAATTATATTTTCATCAGTCTACAGCATTGGTCTTGTGTAGTGTTTGGTGAATTTATTGTATATTTGCACATTCTCTGCGTACTTCACTTACAGTACTCTAATCACTGAGAAGTAGAATTGCTAAATGTGTTTTAGGTTAAGCACAGCAGTGTGTGTAACTGGTTCAAACAGAATTAAGTCATTATGTAACGTGTGTTTCATATGGTAACAAAATTAGTGTATGGTTTTGACAAGTGTTTAATTTAGCAAAGGATCTGAGGTGTTCTGATAATTGTGTGTGTGGTTGTGCTAATTGTGTGTTTTGAAACACCGGGCCCCGTTTTCAAAATCATGCTTAGGCAATCGAAAAAAACCAATTGTGTGTTTCATTATATACACATGTTTCAGTCTTCTCATAAAAAAAAGATTCGATTTTTGGGTCTTTTCCTGCCTTTGGTCCGCTTTGCATTCACATCTCAAATGAACCGCAGCAGGGTTCACTTGCAAGAGTGAATGAGCTTTCACACCACCCCAAACCAACCGGACTATCCGAGGTTCGATTAAAGCTTATTATAGGACACTGGACATGGGTATGGATGGCTCCAGGTGCTGCTGCGTTAAAGTGCACATCTTCAATATCTGTACTATTTAAAAGCACAGTGCAGGACACACTCAAAGGTTATCGCACCTCAGAGATGGCAGTGGACATGTATGACAGGACAAAGGCCATATGTAATGGCCTTTGGATTGAGGAACATACTACCAGCCAAAGGAGGAAGCAAAAAAGGATGGACGAGTATGTAGTTGAGTCAGTTGTGGCACAAGCTCAGACCTCAGCTCAGGAGATCAGCTGAGACAGAGACTGTTCTATCCAGTCGTCGACAGAATGCTGCAAGAGCTTGAGAGCAGGTTCTCATGAGTTGGATAACAACTTATGAGAGGCATACAGGCATGTTATCCAGCCTCAGACCAGTTTCTCTCAGTGGAATTGCTGCAACCCCTCGCCACACATTACAATATCCAACTATTGCCAGAGGAGATCACAGTTGCAAAGTGTTTCCTGGTCAGGACAGGCAGAGATGCAGTCCCTACTATCCAAAGTGTCTTTTCCCTCCTGGATGATAATAATAATAATAATAATAATAATAATAATAATAATAATAATAATAATAATAATAATAATAATAATAATAATAATAATAATAATAATAATGCATTTGATTTATAAGGCGCCTTTCAGGACACTAAAAAAAAAGTCCACAAATCGGTGAATGAAAGAATTATAGGATCAAATGAAAACTACTTACTAAAAATGTTTAAAAGTACTAAAAACCAACAAAAAATACCAAACACTAACAAACATTCAGCACAGACAATGGGGATGCTGACAAAAAAAAAAAAAAAAAAATGTAAACAATTTTTTTTTTTTTTTAGGTCCGGGGCTAGGAGAAAAACATCCGGGGCTAAAGCCCCGGAAGCCCAGGGCTAACGACGCCACTGATGTATAGCAGTAGCTATTTTAGATGGCAGGAATGGTACTTGTTCCGATAATTCAGTTTTTAACGTCAAATCTGTCGTAGAAAACCATGTCAAAATATTCTATAGTCGGGCATGGAGATACATCTAGCCAATCAAAACAGAAGAATGAAGCTAAATGACAAAATGTAAATGTACTCTGGTTAGATGCCAAACTTATTTTTGTTGTAATGTACTTGTGCTGTATAATGACAATACATTTTTTATCTAATCTAATCTTGATCAGTCGCAAATTGTGTTTGCGCTACCTGTTGAATCAGTTTGCACACAGTCCTTGCATTCCCTATAAGGAGCTGGTGAGATATCTATATGCAACTACAGGTGTACGAGAACGCACTTTTAGTTTAAGAATGAATGGGGTTCTTCATTCAGGGAAGCACAGCCGAGAACACTTATGGCCATTTACGAACACCTTTTCCGGAGATCTTTCTTAAGTTTGTTCTTATGAAGGTAGTTGCGAAGATAGTTACGTACACTTTCGATCATGAGGTCCATTGAGATTTACTAATGATGCATTACTAAATACTAATGTATGTACACTGCAAGTGCTTTTATTGATAGCAGTATCACATGTTTTAGCCTAGGCTAGTAGTGTAGATGCCTAGCTAAGGAGCTAGCTAACTAAACAGTTACCTTGCTTAGTTGATTCTATGCTAACCCGTGTTCTCAATTTGGAAATAAGGCAGAAGTCTAAAAATTCTTCTCTAAGGGATAATTAGCACAAAATATACCCATAGGACTTTAAAGTTCAGTGTGAATTGGTTTTTAAAGTTAACTTAAGAGTGGTAGTAAACGTAAAAGGGGTGTCAGCATTGGCCTATATACTATGATTACAGAATGCCAAGGAGAGAAAGAAAACTGAAGAACATAAAAAAGCAGCTGAAAAATGCTGTGAGAGGCAGCTTCTCCTTGAAAGATTGGGTCCAAAGCAACAACAGTCAGGGAGGAGATAATGATAAAGGTATGGATTTGTAAGTCCTCACTGATAGCTATGTACTAGCTCGCAGAGCCATTGTTTGGATTATCACTGAGAATCCGGTGCCAACATGGTCAAGAATACTAATTTGACCGAAAATGTGTCTTAAATATTTAAATTGGCCAACCAATTGCTAGGTGCCCCTGCCCTTCAAACAGCCCGAGTCCGCCACTGCGTGAATGCGAGTGTGAAAAGTGTTTTGAATCGATACATTTACCCACAGCCTACTGTAGTACATTCAATTGCTTAGGCCAACATTTAAAAGACAGTTTAGAAACAACAAATAGTGGCTAGTTAGGTGGCTAACTATTTGTTTTTGATCAAGGTATTTTTATTGTACATTTCCACATTATACAAAACAGTAGGCTACATTGTATCAACCCAACCACCTACCAGATCTATTTATTGATTGAAAATGTTATTAACAGATTGCAGAATGGGTACAATACAGTACAGCTCAATACACACAATTGTATTTTCTCTGGGATGCAGACCAGAGAAAGACTTTCTTCTCGTTTACATCAGGGTCCCCATTTTCAATTAATCATATATGACATACAGATAGACAGTATTGTTTGTGATACAAAAAGAGTTTAAAAAAAAAGAGAGTATATACATTTGACGAAGAAACTGTACATTGGAGGAGGTTGGGTAGGTGGGGTGGAGGGGGGTTGGGTATGTGGGGAAACTGTACGTTGGAGGTGGTTGGGTGGGTGGGTGGGTGGGTTGGGTAGGCGGGGGGGTAACTGTACATTGGATTATCGACGAAACCTTACTTGGTCCCAAGAAGAGGGTCTTGTGTATTATTGGGTTAGGACATTTACTGTACATTGGAGGGGGCCAGTTTCGAATTGCAGTCTCCCGTAGGTGCTCTTTGAGAGTAGTCTTGAAAGTGGGTAGTGATTCACATTCCTTTACAGCTGTGGGTAGGGCGTTCCACATTAATGTGGCATAATTGCGAAACGTGTTTAGTCCCTTGTTTGAGCCGAATCTGGGTTTAACATGATTTGTGGAGCTCCCTCTGGTGTTGTGGTCGTGGTATTCACTGACCTTTGGGAAGTATTTTGACATGTACATGGGTACCTTAGTCGTGTAGTGCATCTTGTAGACCAGGACCATTGCAAGTTGCTGTACTCTGTCGTCTACTCTAAACCATCCTAGGTTGTCAAAGTGGGCAGGGGTGAGGTGGGTTCTAGGAGTAAGGTCAAGCAGTAGTCTGACCAGTTTGTTTTGTGATGTTTGTCATTTTGTTTTTAGCGCCTTTGAGGTGCTTTGGTACCATGAGGTGCAAGCATAGTACCCTTGAATGAGTGCTCCTGCCAGAGTCTTCAGGGTATTCTTGTTTACCAGAGAGGAGATCCGGTACAAGAATCTAGTTCGTTGGTTGACTTCTTTTATTACATTGGATGCCATTTTGTCACAGGAAAGATTTGCCTCTAGGATGGAACCTAGGTATGTAATTTCATCTTTCCTTGTGACAATATTGACACCCACTGTAACTGAGAAGCCGTCGGTCTTGCTGAGTTTGGATGGACTCTGTTTTCCCCAGGTGTAATGATAGTTTGTTATCAGCGAGCCAGGTGCAGATTTTGCCTAGTTCAGAGATGAGTTTTATTTTTTCAACTTGTACCTACCACTTGATTAAAGTAAGTCATTTACACCATTGCTGAGGAGAAACACACGTATACAGTACAGGGTTACATTCTCTGCTTTAATTTTTCCGACAAATGTCAAGAAAGGTTGCCAAATTGCATAAAATCTGAAAATAGACCCTTGGAGAGTGGATCTTCTGTAGCTTTGATACATTGCATAATCTCTTTAGTCCAGTGGGATTAATTCAAGCGTATTGATCTATTTGATTAGACTTTCTCTTAGGGACCCTCCATCTGAGAAGATCTTTGTTGTTGGATGTGATTTAGTCCAGATATTAGCTTATATAGCTGAGATAACAGTAGTAAGTGAAACCTATGATTATTGTTATCATAGTTATGGTAATGATTATTATTATATGGTATGAAGCTGTAAGGTGCAGTTGAGCTGACCATTATGTTAAAATAAATATGAAGTTTGGAAGGGAGCAGGAAACATACGTTTTCTTCATCCTGCACCTTTTCGGCCATGGGTGTATCATGTTAAAAAAAAAACGATGTTGGTGATATTGTGCAAAGATTAACTGTACCCCCATGCTACGAAAACAAAATAAAATGAATGGATGAATGAATAATCAGTATATACTGTATTCTCTCATTGGACTATTGGCCCAATTTTTCTGGGGACCCTCTGGAACTACCGGAAGGACTCCTGGTTTAAGAACCACTGGCTTAATACACAACAGCTACTCCAAATCCTCTGAGTCTGGCTCTGGTGATAGTTACCTCATAATCATCCTGTGCCCCACAGTGGCGTAAAGCGACATAAAACAAAGTACATGGGGATCCTATTGAGTATATGGTTTAGTATGAGTACGTGGGGATCCTATTAACACTTTGGTTGCCATTGGTTAACATGGTAAAACATGGTTGAATGCCACCACCCACTTCAATGATAGCCTTCTCATATTTGTGAACGCATAATCTCTGTCTTAAATTATGTGTCTAATCTGCCCGTCGCTTATCAATGACATTGTCAACATTGTCGAAACGGATTTTTTTTTTTTTTTTTTTTTAAATCGGTTAATTTCCGCTTTATAGCATTTTGAAAAGCCCTCGTTTTCTTTAAAGGGGACATGTACTGCTATTCCTAGCACTATTTGGGCAACTTTACACAATTCCTGTTAGTCTATTGAAGACATCTGTAAGGTTTTTTTCAAAAAAATGCATTGTTTTATATTTCTAATCAAGTACTCAAAAACCATAATTTCTCAGCTTCAAGATTTCAGGCTGTTATGGCCTGGCTCCACCCATAAGCACTTTGAGTGACAGTCAGTCCACACAGTCTGCGACTGGTAGACAGAGAGAGATAGAGAGAGAGGGGGGGGGGGGTGCGAGAGAGAGAGAGAGAAAAAAGACAGCCCCCCCCCCCCCCCCCAAGTGCTCCCTCCCTCTCCCTCTCTCTCTCTCTCTCTGTCTCTCCCTCTCTCTCTCCAGAGTATGCAGAGGTGTCAGGTTTCTACCTGCCTCGCAGTATGAGGAAGTGGTTTTCCACTCGCTGTCTAGTCTAGGTAAATTGTGGGCGGGCATTAGCTACAACCACAGAGCCAATCACATCAATGTCTTCTACCCAGAGCCTGAATGACGTGACTCAGGCCTTCAAATCAGGATGAACTAATTTACTGGAGCAGGAAATTATCTGAGCTGAATCAGAGCAATCCGCCAATATGGTATTTAGACACTAAAACACATTGATACTAACTCCTATTACTATAATACAATGCTAGAGACTGAAAAATGATATTTATAGTACATGTCCCCTTTAAAGTTTCAGAAAAATATATAGATTCCGTGATAAACGGCATTTACTGGAATATTCTGGCATACACAAAAAACTTTGTGATTTTTCGGCCTATTTATGAATCGTTTTCAAATAAACGCTAGATTATAGATATATGTGTACTTATGCACGCTAGAGAAGCGAGCTGAAAAATATATTCTCTTATTTCCTGATCGCACACACACACATAGGGCACACGCCGATATCTCTGTGAAAATAGATCAGATTACCCCAAGACTGGTAAAATAAATTGCTTACCTCAGATCAGATGTTCTCCAAAAAGATTATTCCAATTCCTGATCGCCATTCCAAATATCGATCGCGTTTATTGATTCAGCGCCGGGTACTGTAAATATGTATTCCACGACAAACAAACGCTATATAGCATTGGTGGCATTCAACAGTCGGCATGAACTAACGACAAAACGCGTCCATGGCACTCAAAGTGTTACGTATACTGCTTACGATAGGTACATGGGGTTACTATTATTTGAACTGCAAACTGTTTTGGGACCTGTTCTCTCTTCTTTTCCAGTCTACTCCCATCTTAAACTGAACTAAATGTTTTTTTCCCCAGTATGAGTTCTCATGTGTGTCTTCACACTTCCTGTCCGACTGAACCCTTTCCCACAAATTGAACAACTAAATGGTTTCTCTCCTGTATGAGTTCTCAGATGTAACTTCAGTTCTCCCGTCCTCCTGAACACTTTCCCACAAACCGAACAACTAAATGGTTTCTCTCCTGTATGAGTTACCATGTGTCCCTTCAGATTTCCCATCGTAGTGAACCCTTTCCCACAGACTGAACAACTAAATGGTTTCTCTCCTGTATGAGTTCTCATGTGTACCTTCAGATCTCCCGTTGTAATGAACCCTTTCCCACAAACTGAACAACTAAATGGTTTCTCTCCTGTATGTCGTTTCTCTCCTGTATGAATTCTCATGTGTCTCTTCAGTTCTCCCGTCCTACTGAACCCTTTCCCACAAACCGAACAACTAAATGGTTTCTCTCCTGTATGAGTTCTCATGTGTCTCTTTAGTTCTGATATCGTAATGAACCCTTTCCCACAAACTGAACAACTAAATGGTTTCTCTCCTGTATGAATTCTCATGTGTCTCTTCAGATCTCCCCTCCTACTGAACCCTTTCCCACAAACTGAACAACTAAATGGTTTCTCTTCTGTATGAATTATCATGTGACTCTTCAGAGTTCCCGATTTAATGAACCCTTTCCCACAAACTGAACAAAGAAATAGGTTGTCTCCTGTATGAGTTCTCATGTGTGTCTTCAGTTCTCCCATCCTACTGAACCCTTTCCCACAAACTGAACAACTAAATGGTTTGTCTCCTGTATGAGTCATCATGTGTTTCTTCAGATCTCCCGTCCTACTGGACCCTTTCCCACAAACTGAACAACTAAATGGTTTCTCTTCTGTATGAATTATCATGTGACTCTTCAGAGGTCCCGATGTAATGAACCCTTTCCCACAAACTGAACAACTAAATGGTTTGTCTCCTGTATGAGTCATCATGTGTTTCTTCAGTTCTCCCATCCTACTGAACCCTTTCCCACAAACTGAACAACTAAATGGTTTCTCTCCTGTATGAGTCATCATGTGGCTCTTCAGATTTTGTTTCATACTGAACCCCTTTCCACAAACTGAACAAAGAAATGGTTTGTCTCCTGTATGAGTTATCATGTGTGTCTTCAGAACTTGTTTCATACTGAACCCCTTTCCACAAACTGAACAACTAAATGGTTTCTCTCCAATATGCTTATTTATGTGCATCTTCAGATCTCCCTTCTTTCTGAACCCAGGACTGCCGTTAGACAAACGTTGTACTTTCTGGGTCTTCTTTGGTTTCAGAGTCATCAAACCTGGTCCTCCACTCTCCTTCCATTCATCGCCGCCATTGGTGTCAGTTTCAGAACTGTCATCAGTCTCATTTCCCAAACAGTCTGAAGAGAGGAGCTGGCCATCCAGACTGGAGCTCCTCTCCTGCTGCTCAGGGGGAACTTCCTCTTCACAGATAAACTGTTGTAAGGCAAGGGAGTCTAGAAAGAAGAATGTATGTTAAATGTAATTTGTTGTAACCATTACTTTTGAAAGTAACAAACACTACACTCTTGCCAGGAAAGTAACGAATAGGGTTACTATTACTATTCAGGGTGATACTAGCTACATTTGATTGATCTGTATCGACTACAGTTGGTCAGATCTATTACCAAGTTGTCATAAAGCTTCCTTTTCCGGTAACATCAGAGGAGAAGGAAAAGGTTCTCAGTTTTCCTCCAGAATGGATCTTGATGACATGAGCCACGCCCGGGGACCATCCAAGTGCGCCTGCCCGTCTTCGTCATGGACGCGACAGCATTAGCGATCTGTTGTTTTTGCATGTTTTTCCATTGGGTTTCTCTTATGGGGGGGGGGAACCCTTGCGAGCATGGGGAGAACATGCAAACTCCACACAGAAAGGCCCGGGAGATACCCCACCTGGGTAACTGGCATCGCGGAAACCTGGTCCCCAAGCGGGAATCGAACCCTGGACCTTCTTGCTGTGAGGCGACAGTGTTAACCACTACACCACCATGCCGCTACATAGCTACAGCTATGTGAGAAGCTAGTGAAGGGCTACATCTGTTCCTCCCTCCCCAACACATTGGACCCCCTGCTATTTGCATATTGCCCCACGGAGGACGTCATAGCCCATGTGCTGCACACAGCAGCAGGGTAATGCTATTTATCGACTACAGCTCAGCATTCAATACCATAGTCCCCTCCAAACTCCTAGCCAAGCTCAGGGACCTGGGCTTGAAATATGACCTCTGCCAGTGGGTCTTGGACTTCCTGACAGGAAGACCCCAGGTGGTGAGAGCAGGCAACTGCACCTCCTCATCCATCACTCTCAACACAGGTGCCCCCCAGGGCTGTGTTCTGAGCCCCCTCCTCTACTCGCTGTACACACATGACTGTGTGGCACAGCGGAACAGCAACACAATTGTCAAGTTTGCCTGAAATCCGAGACTACCACATTAAAGGTTGGCTTGAAAAAAGCTGTTGGAATGGTGTCGATTGGACGAGAACTGGAGGCGTGACGGAAATTTGATTGACAGAGTGACGATGCCGTCATTCCCGATCACCGTCGGTTGATAAGAGTTCTCAATAATAGACCCATTCACAGTAGATACAGTATAAGCAAATGATCACAGACAGTACCTTTAGAGAAGAGCATGAACTTTGTTTGGTTTGAGTACCAGTTTAAGATTAACAAGGGCATCCTGCAAAGTATTAAATTAGTTGTAAATTCAACAACACAGTAGATGATAGTGTCATCCGCATAGACAATCCTGACAATATCAGAGACAATATCATTCATATAAATAGTAGGCGTCTATCGAGGAAGTCAGAAGATCTTAAAGAACTTCTACTCATGCACAATAGAGAGCATCCTGACTGGTAACATCACCTCCTGGTTTGGGAATAGCACCGCACAAGACCGCAGCAGACTACAGAGAGTGGCACGTTCAGCGGAACGCACAACTGGAGGTGGGCTTCCCACTCTCCAGGGTTGCAGGGCCAAGGCTAAGAGAATAACCAAAGACTCTAGTCACCCAAACAACTGCCTCTTTGAACTGCTGCGGTCAGGCAAGTGCTACCGGAGTCTCATGGCCAGTAGAGAGACTCAGAAGGAGCTTCTATCCCCAGGCCATCAGGATGCTCAATGACACTATGTAACAACCCATCATCTACACTCACTGCACACACATCCACATGTACACACTCACTTTAAACAAACACTCACCTTAACACTCACTTTACTCACTTTAACACTACATTATATTTATCTATTATTAACACATTCGGGGCCATTTGGATCCATCTAATCTCACTCTATATATCATAATAAGGTTTCATTGTGCGTGAGGCTGTTTCTTTATAGTATTGCTATCTGTCCATTCGCATTGTCAATTGACACTAAACCGTCCCTTCAAAATGACTTAAAGAAATAATTCTTTCATCAATACGTTCCCATTTTATAGCGTCTTGAATATAAGCGTTATATGGGATTGGTCTGGTATATTTCCTGCAAACCGAGATACAGGCTGCTAAGCTAATAACGTTAAATCGAATGGCGTTTCGGCCCTACAGAAGCTAGAGCTAAAAATCTAAATGCATATGATCGATATAATGTTCCACCATGAATGCATGAAGGGGGGGGGGGGGGGACGTCGTTTCTGATTATTGATTACCAATAACGGCGTTAGCCTCAGTAGCCACATTCGCTGATCGCCTGGTTGGCTATGATAACAAGGCCTGATCACCATGTAATTTACGTGAAAAAGTTCTTACCGTGGTCCGGTTGGACTGCAAAAAGGATTTCCCAGTTATCGATCGCCATCTGGTAAATCCATATGTCCATTGGCTGATGATATATTCCTTTACTGCATACTGAATTCAGCGTTTCAAAACGTATTCCATGCTACATGCTAAACGCATAGATTCACCCTAACAGTAAAGTCCATTCGAGATCCAAAAAAAGAAAACACCTTTCTGCCACAGGGAACACTGCATTATTGAGACAGCGCCCCTACGAAGATCTGGCCGGTAATGCACTTTTCCAAATTCCAAGAGTAGGGTAAATCTGCAGTGCCGCTCGGTGACATTGAGTAGGTTATTAAAATGGAATAAAAGCCAAAACAACCTTGCCACGGACATGTCCGTGGTTGGCCCTCTACCGTTGGATCCGAAACACGGACATGTCTGTGCTTGGCCCCGAATGTGTTAAGAGATTTGCACTACATTCATACCTCATTTGCACCTTAGCCTAAGTTTTGCACCTCATTTCGGCATTGTACCTCACTGTTACTCTGTATTGTATATTCCTCTTTACTTACTTTTTTGGTTACTTTTTTTACTGCATGAAGCACACTCATCGTAAAATATCAGTATTTTATTGTGATAAATAATAAAGAAACTTTAACTTGAAACAACTACTTCAAGGAGGTTAGTGGTCGTTTTCTATCTTTCCCAGCTGGTTACTGAACCCACCAGGCCAAACCTGAAAAACATGGCTAAATCCACCTCAATTGATTTGATTTTCTCAAATAGATGTAATAATAATTCAGCTTGCAGAGTATTTGAGTTGGGAATCAGTGATCACTGCCCCACAGCATGTATCAAAAACTCCAGACTACAGAAAACTAAATCTCACACTATTTCCAAAAGATACCCCTGATGTTGAATTTGCATCGTGCTCCTTTTAAATAAATTAGGATAAAAGATAGATTAACCCTGTGGTTCTCACCTGAACTATGTGATTTATTTAGAGAAAGGAACACAGACACTCAGGAGACGCTTCCCATCTGTCATTATTGCGGCAATTTGGAAATAAATGTGCATCTGAGGTAATGCCAAATCAAACTACTATTTGAATTTGATCACCAGCTCATATTTAGATGCCTCAAATGTTTTGAAGGCGGTGAATTCAAACAAGAGCAAGATTACTACTTATTCACATAGGCATGTAGAATTTAATTGTCTAATATCTGAGCAGAAAGAGATTTGTCTGGCCTTTAATTAATAGGCACATTTTCTGAAGCCGGTCACTTGTTTGATAATAATTATACGGAGCCCCCTCTTGGTGATCATGAGCTGGTGCACGCTATGAGCCATGCCTCACAGTTTACCTTGCAGCCCTTCTCTCCCTGTGTTGTTTTTGAAGTATTACAGACCATTGATACCAGGAAATCAACTGTAGAGGTTAAGCTAGACTTTTTTTCTCCTCAGGTTAGCTGCTCCAGTAATTACAGAACTAACATATTTAATTTTTCGTTGCGATCATGTGTAGTTCCTAGTATCTGGAAAATAGCTCATGTTGTTCCATTACATAAAGGTGGAGATAGAAGTCATATTAATAGCTATCGACCAATATCCAAGCTATCCTGTCTTGCAAAGATTCTTCTCTCAGATCACTCTATATTAAGCCCACATCAATGTGAGTTTAGAGCAACAGCCACTACTCTAGTTGTAAATGGTATAGTATCTGACCTTGACAGAAGAAAACACTGCTGCCTTTTTTGTAGATCTGTCAAAAGCATTTGACACAGTTCATCACTATTCTATTGCAAAGGTTAATGAATGTTGGCTTTGACATTGACACATCTGCTTACAAATGGTTTCAGAGCTATTTATCAAAAATGTATACTGCAGGGTTCAAATCCGGTGCCAGTCTTATTTACTAGTTTAGTTTCAAGTTTTGTTTTATTTGTCACATTACATGTACATTACAATAAAATGCTTGGTTCTGTATGAGCCCCCTGATAATGTGCTTTACAGTAAAAAAGGTCAAAAGAATAGGATCCAAACACTATACAAAATATACAATATACAAACTAAAGTACAACCAAAAGTACTAAATGTAAACAATGAGGTGCAAAAAAAGCTTTTTAAAATGCAAAATGCACGAATGAGGTATGAAAATGCAAATATTTTTGTAATAAATATAGAAATATGGTGTTAAAATCAAATGCGTTTATTAAAGTGTCTAAAGTTCATTTTAAGGGTGAGTGTTTGTTTTAAAGCGACTGTGAGTGTGTGCATGTGGATGTGTGTGCAATGAATTTAGATGGATGGATTAGTGTTGCACTTGCATAGTCATTGAGCATCCTGATGGCCTGGGGATAGAAGTCTCTCTGTACTGGCCATGAGACTCCGACAGCGCTTGCCTGACCTCAGCAGTGCAAAGAGGCAGTTGTTTGGGTGGCTAGTCTTTGACTATTCTCTTAGCCTTGGCACTGCAACGCATGGTGTAAATGTCCTGGAGAGTGGGAAGCCCTTAGGGCTTTTTTTGGAATTCAAAGCTTCAGGGACGAGCTTCGAAATATATATATATTTTTTTTTAATTAATAATATTTTTTATTATTATTATTATTTTTTTATGTTGTGGGACTTGTACAGCACTTTGTTCAACTTTGTCAGTGCTGTACAGTTTAAACCTTTTTAAATCTTAGACAAACAAAACACTTTGCTTTCATGAAATATTGTAAGCCGTCATTTGAGGCTTTATAAAAGCAGCACAATGAACACAAATCTGTCAGTGCCGAGTCCGAGACCTCATCTTAAATAACAAACAGCACTCATCTTAAATAACAAACAGCATTGCTTGTTGTAATTAACAAAGAGAGGCAGAGTTGATTTTGCAAAAGATTAAATAAAAAAATCATATATACTTTTTTTTAATAATCGAATTTTATTTTCATATTCGAATCCCATGCCCATCGAACGAAGCTTCGAAGCATTTAAGACAGCCCTAGCCCACATCCAATTGTGCGTTTGGCTGATCGAGCCACTCTTTGCAGTCTGCTGCAGTCAAGTTTCTTTAATAGTTGTCATACAGAAGTACAGAACTTTCCTACAAAATGCTTCTTACTGTTACGCTCCAGAGACTGTGCTAGACAAGATCAAGTTCAAGTTCTTTAATAGTTGTCATACAGAAGTACAGAATACTTTCATACAAAATGCTTCTTACTGTTACGCTCCAGAGACTGTGCTAGACAAGATAGTATCAAATAACATAATAACATAATATAGCATGAATTTAGAAGAAGAAAATGAGGTCACAGTGTTCGGTATAGACATATGTACAATGTTCTGAGTTACCATATAATATACAATACACAATACTATGCAGTGTACTAATGTACAGTACTATCTAGTGCAAAGCAGAAATGGGATGAGGTACAATTTTAGGTACAATTTACAGTAAGGTGTACGAGTTGTAGTGCAATCCTTCATCCATAAATATAAAGTGTGGGGAGTGGGTGCTACAGTGTGTTTGTTTAAAGTGGGTGTGTGCTATAAAGTGTGTGGAGTGGGTGCTACAGTGTGTTTGTTTAAAGTGAGTGTGTGCGTGTGGATGTGTGTGCTATGTGCGTTTGGTGGTTGTATCAAGATAGTATCAAATAACATAGTATAGCATGTAAATTAGAAGTAGAAAATGAGGTCACAGTGTTCAGTATAGACATATGTACAATGTTCGATGCAGAATAGACGTAACTGAGTTACCATATAATATACAATACTATGCAGTGTACTAATGTACAATATTATATAGTGCAAAACAGAAATGGGATGAGGTACAATTTAGGTACAATTTACAGTAAGGTGTACGAGTTGTAGTGCAATCCTTCATCAATAAATATAAAGTGTGGGGAGTGGGTGCTACAGTGCGTTTGTTTAAAGTGAGTGTGTGCTATAAAGTGTGGGGAGTGGGTGCTACAGTGTGTTTGTTTAAAGTGAGTGTGTGCGTGTGGATGTGTGTGCTATGTGCGTTTGATGGTTGTTGTTGTGTAGTGTTCATTGTTCGTTAAGCAGCCTGATGGCCTGGGGATAGAAGCTTCTTCTGAGTCTTTCTGTGCTCGCCTTGAGACTCCGGTATCGCTTGCCTGACCGCAGCAGTTCAAAGAGGCAGTTGTTCGGGTGACTGGAGTCGTTAATGATTCTCTTAGCCTTGCCCCTGCACCGCTTGTTGTAAATGTTCTGGAGGGTGGGGAGCCCCCCTCCGATTATGCGTTCGGCTGAACGTGTCACTCTTTGTAGTCTGCTTCGGTCTTGTGCAGTGCTATTCCCAAACCAGGAGGTGATGTTGCCAGTCAGGATGCTCTCTATTGTACATGAGTAGAAGTTCTTAAGGATCTTCTGACTGACTTGGAACTTCCTTAGGCGCCTGAGGAAGTAGAGGCGTTGTCGTGCCTTCTTCACAACACTGTCAATGTGTGTGGTCCATGTCAAGTCCTCGGATATGTAGGCTCCGAGGTACTTAAAGCTGTTGACTCTCTCAACCGGTGCCCCGTCGATGCTGAGGGGGTTGTAGTCCTTGACCCCCGACCTCCTGAAGTCCACAATCATCTCCTTTGTTTTGCTGACGTTCAGGGAGAGGCTGTTTTCCTGGCACCATCCCGCCAGGACCTTGACCTCTTCCAGGTAGGCCCTCTCGTCGTTGGCAGAGATCAGGCCCACCACCACTGTGTCATCAGCAAATTTGATGATTGTGTTGCTACTCCGCTGAGCCACACAGTCGTGTGTGTACAGGGAGTAGAGGAGGGGACTCAGAACACAGCCCTGGGGGGCCCCTATGTTGAGGGTGATGGATGAGGAGGTGCAGTTGCCTGCTCTCACCACCTGGGGTCTGCCCGTCAGGAAGTCCAAGACCCACTGGCAGAGGTCATAGTTCAAGCCCAGGTCCCTGAGCTTGGCTATGAGTTTGGAGGGGACTATGGTATTGAATGCCGAGCTGTAGTCGATGAATAGCATTCTCACATAGTTCCCCTTCCTCTTGTCCAGGTGTGATGCTGCTGTGTGCAGCACATGGGCTATGGCGTCCTCCGTGGACCTGTTGGGGCGGTATGCAAATTGCAGGGGGTCCATGTTGATGGGGAGGGAGGAGCAGATGTAGCCCTTTACTAGCTTCTCAAAGCACTTCATGGCTATGGAGGCGAGAGCTAGAGCTGCCGCGATTACCGCATTACCGCGGTATCGCTGTTACATCACGGCCACCGCAGAGTAGGCTGAATACCGCGTCACCGCTGTTTTTTATAATAATAATAATAAATTACCCTCCTCTCGTTGGGCTTGCGGCTCTGCAGATATACCCTACTCATCTATCGAGGTTCCAAGCGACCCTATTGGGTACCAGAAAAGTCACGTGAAACATTGCAGACCACTGATTGGTCAGAAGAGAGACGCGTCACACGTTGTAGCGTCATGCAGTGTGTTACCACCAATCGGCAAGCGCGTATTAGGTTTTTACTTCCTGAATGTCAGATCATCACAACACGGCTAATAACGTTAGCTTTAACTCTCCGCCGGAGTGGACTACCATCGCTCTTCAGGAGTACTAAACGAGACATAATGATTTTACTGCCTGCAACGAATGTTATAATAAAAGCCCTTCGTTCTATACACTTGTCTGATTGAAAACTTTATTAACAGACCGCAGAATGGGACAACTCAGCACGCTCTGAGCAAAGAAAGGAACTGAGATATGAATAGAGTATTGCTTGCCTTGCTATTGTCCGGTAAATACGCTGATGTTATTGAACGTATAACTATATAATGTTAATGCCTAGGCCTGCCACGATAACACATTTTGCTGGGCGATTAATTGCCCCCGAAAATATCGCGATAAGCGATATTATTGCGACCGGTTAGAGAATTTTTTTTGAGAAATTTATTTCCCAAAACTTTTATTTTGAAGCCCACCGCTCCGTCTTTTCCGGTTTTAGACTTTTATTTTGAAGCCCACCGACCGGACCGGAAGTATTGTTGTGATTATCCTAAGCAGAACATATGAGCCGACAACTTGTCTCGTCCGGTTGTTTTTGAGCTAATAACAAATGTTGAGATTGTTGGTGAACAACTAACTTTCGGTTAGTTTTAACGTTAGCTACTAACGTTAGATGCAGCTACTACAGGCAATCAACGATGAGGAGGAAGCGTCAAAGCAGTATATAATAGAATAGCTGTGGTGCGTAGGCACTGCAGCACGACTCGAAACTACCGGAGTGTTATAATAAATTAATTCATGTTTAACTTGTCCCTGTGTCCAGTCCTTTGACTAGCCCCACCCGTTCATTGTAAACAATGATGCATGTAATTGTATTAACGTTATTCTGTGTTGTAGCTATGCTATACGTTGTATTTCGTTTGTTAGGTATTTAGCTAATGTTGTTAGCATGGAATGAGAATCAAAGCTCTATCTTTCATCTTTATTTAGCAGTCCAGTTTCTCCGGGCAGTAGCGAGTAACTACTTGGGTCTAAAAATAGCTAACGTTACACTACAAATAATGCTACTTGGTTAAAAGGAGCAACACTATTGAGAAATGTAGTTAAGCTATGTGGCGTTGCCCCACGGAGCTCCTGTGCTGTGCTCTAGTAACGTCAGCGGCCCGCCTCCCAACACGGACAGTGACTGACAAGGGGCACTGGTTCCGCCTCATTAAAACAAACGCGCAAATAGCAATTAATCGCGCCCGTCAAAATCATTGCATTCATTTTAATTATCGCAGCAATTAATCGATTTATTGCTTATCGCGGCAGGCCTATTAATGCCACAAAACGAATGCCTTTATTATAAAGTAGTAACTTTATAGTAATAATAATAAGAAAGGGTCGGGGGGGTTAGGGGTAACCACCCCTGCCCGCGACACCGAGTGAACGGCGCACGACCAGAGGGGAAACCTCGAATCCGTGTTTCACTTTCAATAACTAATGCGTGCTTGCCGAATCCCAAACAATATTCATGCTGCAAAGTCATCCTCTAAAAATAGACATTTAGACTAGAGGCAGGCTATATGCTATAAAGAGTAGACTACTACTAAAAAAAAAAATGCATTCAAACTTTTTTTTTTTTTTTTTTTGTGTGCGGTAATAACCGCGGCGGTAGGAAATATTTTGCAAATTTGTGCGGTAAGGAAATAATCAATACCGCGGCAGCTCTAGCGAGAGCTACAGGGCGGTAGTCGTTGAGGCAAGCAGGCTTGGATTTTTTGGGTACAGGGATAATAGTGGACTTCTTCAGGCAGGTGGGGATGACAGCCTGTCGTGTGCGGTGCTATTCCCAAACCAGGAGGTGATGTTACCAGTCAGGATGCTCTCTATTGTGCATGAGTAGAAGTTCTTTAAGATCTTCTGACTCCCACGACAGAGGCCTACTATTTATATAAATGATATCGTCTCTGATATTGTCAGGATCATCTCTATGCGGATGACACTATCGACTACTGTGTTTTTGACTCTGTACAACTAGCCATTCAAAATGTACAACTCTCATTTAATACTTTGCAGGATGCACAATCTTAAACTGGTACTCAAACCAAACAAAGTTCATGCTCTTCTCTAAAGGTACAGTCTGTGATCATTTGCTTATACTGTATCTACTGTGAATGGGTCTATTATTGAGAATTCTTATCAACCGATGGCGATCGGGAATGACGGCATCGTCACTGTCAATCAAATTTCCGTCACGCCTCCAGTTCTCGTCCAATCGACACCATTCCGAGGACTTTTTTCAAGCCAAGAACTGTACCTTTAATATGGTAGTCTCGGATTTCGTGAAGTCCCAGGGACGGCAGCATGGGATTGGTCGGAAAAAAAGACGGGCGTTTAGAGAGACCAATCGAGAGAGACTGCAGCATTTTCCAAATTGTTCCCAGGCAGAGGCAGAGAATGTCCGTTTTGAGGCGATCATGTAAGTACTTTCAGTACAATTCAGTTTAACAATGTTTTCAAATACTGTATTTGCTGTTATTTGTTTATTCATTACTGGGTCATATTCTATATTTCATTTCATCATCCCAGAACAGACTATGTGTGTATCGGTTCGACGCGGGCTAAATATGCCCAGAAATGACGCTTCTAGTCGGCCAGCGGTGATTAGACCAGCTAGCCCCGAGCTAGCTGGGGCCTGCTTGTACCTGGCTCATGGCTAACATTCAGCTAGCACAACCACCAGCCTGGCCCCCACCTTTCCCAGCTCAGGAATGAGGCTTGGAAGAGAGGCAGAGGAAGACTAGGCTCGAGGAAGAGAACGGGGTAAGTTTGAATACAAATGTTTGCGCACACACACATTACATTATTATATAATAAATAATAGTAATACAAAATAAATATAAAAAAATATATATATAAATTATTTTCTATATTTAGTTTCATTCATTCATAACTTTTGAACAATAGATGATATTTCTATTCTGTCGACTGTTCTATATTGCCCACAAGGTTGGCTAAATATCATACACTCTAATTCTTCTTATCCCAAGTAAGGAAAGTGCTTGAAAATTCATTTTTATCTTCAAGTTAAATTTCAACAAGTTCAAGTTCAACTACATATGAAAAATAATAATAATGATGATCATCATACACATATTTTATATCATTGGAAAGCCCTTGTTAGCTTCAAAATGGTACCAAATATGAGGTACTTTGAAATACCCACTAACAAATAATCCATCACAAACCCATGAAGGTCAAGTTCAGGAAGGTTCAGATGTGGGACAATAGGTTAAAAGAATATAAATACCTTGGCATCTGGCTTGATGAGAAATTTACATTTAAATGCCATGTAGATAACCTTGCAAATAATTTGCAACAGAAGGTTGGCTTTTTGTACAGAAACAAAACCTATTTTCCTATACTTAGCAGAAGGAGGGTTGTTGAAGCTATTTTGGTTTTGGATTATAAACACCGTTTATAGACATGCTGCTGCTTCTACTATAAAACCACATAAGGTCCCCAGAGTTTGCACTGAATTAGGAAAATCTGCGTTTAGCTTCTGTGCCCCCGACACACTACTTGAGTATCCATTGGTCTACCTCCTATGCACTGTAATTTTAAGAGCTCTGCTCTGTTGTAATTCAAAACTGAACTTTGTAAAGAAACTCCAAGTTAGGAGCAATGCACTGCTCTGTTGTATGTTACAACTTTATAAAGAAACTCCAGTGTTAAGAGCGATGCACTGCTCCGTTATATTTTTATTTAACTATTTTATCACACTTTTTACTGTCCGTTCTATTTGATTATTTTTAGCCTATTTTTAAACTAAATAAAACGGCACATTTTTACTGTCTATTCTATTTTATTATTTGTATTACTGAATGAAACCGTAAACAGAGAGGCCTATTGGGATGCTAGATCATGTGAAAAACGAAGGTTATCCTATAACCCTAGTTATATGAATACTGGCTGAGCGTCTCGCACTGCCATTATGAGATACCATCTCTCCAGCACCTACTGTGCCCGTGAACATTTTTTACATGCACCTCACTTGCACGTGACCACGCCCCCGTGCGTGCCTCTACAAGACACAGGAAGTGGTCACGTCCACGCCCTTCCAAGTTCGAATTCCATACGTGGAAAACATCCAAGGGACCTCAGGGCGCTGAAATGAGATCAAAAGGGGCAGAGCGGAGGTAAAACCTAACAAAAGGCCCCGGGGAGGACCAGGAGGCCGCAGCGCAGATGTCCTCCACCGAGGCCCCTCCCAACAGGGCAGTGGAGGCCGCCAAACCACGAGTGGAGTGTGCCCTGACGCCCCCGGGGGGAACCTGTTAGGCTTGGGCGGTATGACGGTATTACGGTATACCAGGGTATTTAGAAATCCCGACGGTATTGAAAATCAATACAGTCACCGTCAATACCGTCACCGTCAAAATCACAGATGCGCTTCAGTTTCCATATAGAGTTTTGAGTGTAGTGCACACACGTGCCAGCAGAGGGCGAGACCATTCCTCACTAGTGGAGCGAGTGAACGGTGTTCACGTTTTACGGTAATGTTGCGACAGTGCTGTGAAAATACCGTAAAGCGTTGTGGTTGTTGTGCACTGGTGGAACAAGCAAATAATCTGTCTCTTATTATATGTGAACTAAAGAGTACAAGGTTTACACAACAGCCCCCACCCGCTTTTTATTGTATTTGTACCTGTACTGTCCGCTGTCAGCTGTTTATCTCTCTCTGTGAGCTTGATTAACTAGCGTTAGCTCACGTTAGCTAGCGTTAGCTCCGCGGCTAATTTTAGATTACCCTGAACTAAATCAATGACTAGGTTATAAAGCATTAGAGTAGTTTTCACTGCACATAGAAGTAGCCAAACAGCGGGAGCATTTCGGGAGCATATGACCAAAACCCAGGCAATTTCGAGCCCTTAAGGAATCAAATAGTCTGCCATGGCTAGGCTACATGCTAACGTTATTGTTTGTCATACCGTCATATACCGTATACCGGGGTATTATGTCAGCAAGGTATGACTGTGTGAAAAAAATTATACCGCCCAAGCCTAGAACCTGTCCAGCCAACGTGTAGCAAAGGGCAATGCCCTCGCACAACCAATGTGACAGGCGTCGCTTGGACAGCGCCTTACCCGCGCGAGAGCCACCATAACAAACAAACTAAGGTAAACCTTCAGTTTTACAGGACACAGGTGAAGGCTCCAACTCACTAACGTGAGGAGGAGGGTGAAAAGCCTGAAGCACAATATCCCTGGAGCGATAAGAGCTCCGGATATTCTTTGGCATGAAGACCGGATTAGGACTCAGAGTCGCACTGCTATCGGCCCGAATAGACAGGCACTCAGACCGCACCGAGAGAGCACACAACTCACCCACGCGCTTAGTGGAGGTGATGGCCAAAAGGAACGCGGTCTTAAAAGACAGTTGATCCAACGGCGCCTGCTCAAGAGGCTCAAACGGGGCCTCCGACAACCGTCCTAGGACCAGTTGGAGGTCCCAACTCGGAGACAGAGAACGTTCCACAGGCTTGAGACGCCGTGCGCCAGCCAGGAAACGTCTCACGAGAGGGTGGCTGAACAGCGGTCTGCCCTCAAAGCCCAGATGACAAGAAGATATAGATGCGGCGTACACCTTCACTGTCGAGGCCGACAGCCTATTCAGGATAGACTGGAGGAAGGAAAGAACAGAGTCCAGGAGGCATGACACCGGGTCCAGGCCCCCAACCTCACACCACTCTTGAAACATACGCCACTTCCCTGCGTAAACCGCGGTAGTGGACAGAGCGTGCGCGTTCTGGATGGTGTTAACCACAGTAGGGTTAAGACGCATCCCCTCCAGATTCACCCTTTCAGCAGCCAAACCATCAAAGGCTGCCCCAGAACAGGAGGCAGAAACAGAGTTCCGCATGCCTGAGAGAGGGCCCGCGGTGACCACGGAACAGGCCACGGCGGGGCCACCAAGAGCTGAATCAGGGCCGGGAACCACACAGCTGAGCCCTGGGCCGACGCGACCAGGATCAAAGTCCTGCGTTCCCGACGTACCCGCTCCAACAGCTGAGCCATCAGGTGTATGGGGGGAACGCGTACAGAATCCCGGGCGGCCATGGATACACCGAGAAGGCATCCACTCCCAGAGAGGGGTTGTTCTTCCGACTGACCAAGAACCACAAGGGGCACTGGTGGGACTGTCTGCTCGCAAACAGGTCCACCGAGGCCTCCCCGAATCGGGCCCAGACCTGTCTGACTATGTCTGGACGTAGTCCCCACTGGTCCGGGTGAGGACCGCCCCGCGACATCACATCTGCACCCACATTCTCCCTGCCGGGGATGTGGAGAACCCTCAGGCTGCACAGATTGAGAGACGTCCAGTGTAGATGGGGGGAGCGTCCTGATCAAAACATGCTCGCCCACCACAAGGTGGCCGAGCCGCTTGAGGACCAGAAGGACTGCCTTCAATTCCAACACATTGATATGTAGTGCAGACCAGGCAGTCAGACCGACACGTCCCCCCCATCCCGTGAGGGAGGCGTCGGTGAAGACCGTGACGTGTGATAGCCTGCTGCCCATGGGGACCCCGCTGGTGAGGACCCCAGGCCACCCCCAGTGGTTGAGATCCCCCAGTACAGACATGGGAACCTTCAGCCGCTTCCCCTTGTCTCTCACCGGGTCTATTTTCATACTGAAAAACCACCTCTGTATCCTCCTCATGAAGGAGGCCAAGAGGGACCACAGGTTGAGCAGATGCCATCATACCGAGCAGGCGCATCACGGACAGCGGACAGGAATTTCCTGTGAGGAGGGAAGATCGGGATGTGAAAATACGCATCCTTCAAGTCTATGGAGGTGAACCAGTCTCCCACTCTGACAGCGCTTAACAGGTGTTTGACATTCAACATTCTGAACCTCCTCGCCACAATCAGCCGATTGAACGCAGACCGGTCCAGTATGGGTCTGACACCTCCCGATTTCTTGGGCACCAGAAAACACCGGGAGTAAACGCCAGTCATCGCGTCCTCCCTTGGGACCATGACAACGGCCTGCTTCACCACCAGATAACGAATCTCCTCGGCCAGGGCCGTCATTGCCGAGGACCCCGACAATAGAGTCTGTACCAAACCCGAAAACGGAGCGTGGGGGTGTGCAAACTGCAACACAAGCCCCAACCTTAGCATTCTCTCCATCCACGCCGACATATGGCACTTCCGTAACCATACGTGGTGATAATCCCAAAGCGGCCCTGCAGCCAACTGGTGCTGGTTCGCCAGGAACCGTAGATAGGTGGCCCGGTCCCTCCCGCTGTGCGTTGTCAACCCTGGTCTCGCCAACCGTGCGAGCAGGGTGTCTCGCGGAGCCGGGAAATCACACCCTGACTATACCAACGAGGCATATTGTAGTTCCTCCTTACTCACCATGGCTCTTTGCATGTTTGGGTTAGGGGTGGGAATCACCAGTTTCATCACGATACAATACGATAGCGATTCTTTGGACAACGATATTTGCCGATATCACAAAGTCTGCCACGATACGATTCGATTCAGGTGCCTGCGATCGATATGAGACGATATCATATACCCATTTAACACAATCAGTAACATTTAGAAAATATCATTTGACATTTATATTTTTGAACTCTTCCAGACATTTAAATGAAAAACAATCTATTGTTGTCATGTATACATTTATTATGTATTATATTTTTTATGTTTAAATATGAATATAAATTATCTTTCCAAAGACCAGAGATGGGATGCGAATGTGCACACACACACACACGGAAAGGAAGAATGCCCCCTCCCCACTAATGGAACTCTGCTGTTCTGTCTCTGATCAGGGTTAGCTTAGCTTAGTTAGCGTAAGCAGCTAACATTAGGTTAGGTCTTTAATTAACGCGACGTGGGCATAAAGGAATGGCGAGGATGCAAAGCATGTTAGATGTATTTTACCCATTGTGAGAAAAAAAGCAGGGACTTATTTTGAGTCGCCAAATAGGTGGACTCTGGAGCTATGCTGTAACCAGAGCCTTATAATCTGGCTGTAACGTCTACACACACGGAGCTACTGTAGTTGGGCAGATATGCTCGCCACGGGATTTTCAAAATAAGTATCGATATGAACCGATCTTTTTACGTTGCATCAATCCTATTGGTTTGTTGATAATTACATCGATGTATCGATCTGGATCGATGCATCGTCCCACCCCTATGCTTTTATTGCTTTCTATTATGTACCGTTTACATTTGTACAATGGTAGTTTCTGTAAATGAGGGAAACCTCAGAAGCTTATGATTTTTAAATAAAGGTTGAAATTAAATATCTGCAACCCTGTTAATTGTGCTGTTGCCAGTCTTGGCCCGGGCGCTCTTGACCTCAATGAGAATACATTTTTAAATAAAGGTTGAATTATAAAAAAAATATTTAAGGATGGGTATATGTTTTATAAAGTATGTACATTCAAAAAAGAATTATATAAAACAGCCTATTTGGTGTGTTCTTTATTCTTTTAACTCATTCAGCACCAGAGGGAAAGGAATTCTTGGATCAACGCAAGATTGATACCATATAGCCCTTACCTTGACTAGGATGAACTCCAAAAAGAATATTCCAATTATCTGATCGCCATTCCCATGTATTGATGTCGATCGTGTTGCCAACATAATCCACCAAAGAACATAAACCAGGAGTGCTTGATTCTCCTCAATCCATGCGTTATAAACGCTTGTCCTGACCGACAAGGAAAACTCCGCCCGGACACTTTAGATAGACGCACAGCCCATGACAGAGAGTTTCAAAGGATGCGATCTCAGACTAATTCCCAATGATAACACAGGCTCCCTCGATGGATTATTAATGGAAATATCAAATAAAATAAATAACGACCAAAACCAGAGAAATCTCGGGTCTGGCGCCCAACCGCTGGCGAGTTAACCCGACTTATCTCAGGTTTGGCCTCCATTGTGTTAACACTTTGATCGCCATGGTTAAAATTCATAATTTACCATCCCTCGCCATCTCTATTTGTCTATGGAGAAGTTCCCCTTCTTTGCAGGGCTATAACTTTTTAAATTGTATTGCTAAATTGACATTATCATGGCCCATTCAAGGTCCTATATGTATTGTTCAGGGTGTATCAATGTTATACTTTTTCATTCACATATTCATACTAAAATACGGTCTAAAGTATAAGTATGTTTTTATCGTTTTCTGCAGCTTTCTTCAGAACGTGATTTATAGCCCTAAATGCATTATATGCATGATGAAATACAGTTTGATAGCGATCTGTGCCAGATAAAAAATTTCAACTGCACGTAGTTCTAGAAGTTACTACGCATCATCTGATGATGACCGGATGGGCGGGGGGTCGTTTATAATTCCGTGGGCAGCGTTAGATGATTCATCCAGTGTGGGTCATATGATCATCATAGAAGTTTATATGGAACACGTTAGAATATAACGCTGAAACTCACCGTGGCTTCCTTGCGCCGCTGGCAGATGAGCGTGGAACAGAATCTTTTCTATTATGGGATGGAGAAATGCCCGATCCATTTCCAGGTTGTATAATAGTATATACGTCCAAATCATGTTGTTTTTTCGAGTTATTTGCACCGATCGATGTTCACTGTGTCAAGACGGAGTCTCTCTAACGATAGCGAGTGCCCGGACCACATATGGATGAGCACGTCCGGTCTGACGAGTTGCTTCCTGTTGGCGATCTGCCGATCGGCCACCAGATGGCGCTCTTGAACCGCTAGAGAGTTGAGTGGAGCTTTGCAGTACATCTCAGGGCCCCGGAGGGGAAATATGATTTCGATCACAGATTTTTGAAATATTGATATCAAAGACGAGTTACGGCGTCTTCGGCAGAATGAGCATGGCTAGGAATGACGTCTAAACACGTCATCGGCGATTAAAGTGTTAATCAGGATTTAGCATAGTAGTTTACATTACTGTATATATATCCTGAATTTCTCTTTTCATTGAAGCATCATGGGACATACATTTTTTGTAACATATATTTTTTTTCTTATGTTTTAATGGGACACAGGTCCATTTAGTAGTAATGGGGAATTGGAAATGGCTGGATATTGAAATGGCTGGAAATGACTGATGGGCCATTTCTTTTGGTGATCTTATAGATTTATTTGTGCATTTCATGAGAGGTTTAAATAAAGTTAGATTTATTGGAATATGGAGATTTTCTTCAGATGCATCACAGTATTATGTCACCTTGAAAATTATGGTAATGAAAATCATGGAAAAACATTTATTTCAAGCATCTGTATGAACGCTGAAGATGGATTTACGCTTTAGAGCCTTACCTCCTCCTTCATTCACAGTTCCTTTAAGTCCTGGTGTTTTAATGCAGTCCACCAAGTAGACAAACAGCTCCTTTACTCCCAACTGAGAGACGTGACTGCAAGACGCCATCTCCTTCACTGTACTGGATATCAATGGGGCTGTGGCCTAAAAATACCAGATAAAAAACAGCGACAATAAGAGTCTTGCAATGTACAACGTTCACTCTCCCCAGTCATTGTAGATTGACATATTTGGCTGAGTATTGTTTTTTGATGTTAGACATGTCTTGTCACTGGTACTTGATGAGTGTCACCTTAAAGAGATAGTTCAGAGTTTTGGACATCAAGTGGTATGAAATACTATAGTAGTATAGTTGATGCAGTGCCCTCAGTTTACACACAGTCTCGTGGTCGGAGTTCTGACCTGGCAGAAGTTTTAATCACCCACAGCAGAAAACAGTGTGCCTCATTTTCTATGCTTCAAGACCCAGCATTTAGTGACTACATCACACTGAGACTAGTTCCAACACATCATCTCACCAATGTTCCCTCTAACGTGCGCCTGTGCACACACGGCAAAACGCTCCCACGCACATCTGAAATCTGTCGCGCACAGAAACGTTTGTGTAAAATATGCATGTAGTTCAATTGACTGGCGCGTTGCACCGAATACTACGGTACCCTGTTGCGTGTGACGTTACCCAGAGAAGCCCGCTTTCAGTGCTTTGTGGGCGTCGCTACTGCGCTCACACACACAACAGATGACAAAGATTCTGCTCACAATGCCAAAGCGAAAATGTACATTACAGATGAACTGCAGAGAAAATTCCCAATTTACCGTCCCGGTTGAGACTAATTGGAAGCGGAGTGCAGCGCGTGCAAAGCTTGACCATATGTTTCGGTGTCTAATAAAAGGTGCTGGCGATCTCAAAGCTCACATGGACACAGAAAAACATTACAAATAAAGCTGTGCGAGGCGAGAGTTTGATGGCAAAGTTAACCGAATTGATTGAAGTATGCAGCTATACAGAGAGAGAAAGAAAATAATTTAAAACTATTTTGATGCCTCAAAATTATGTTTTGGTTTGATAAGATGCTTATGATACAATAACTTTTTTTTTTGAACAAATGTTTTTTATTTTTCCTTTTTTAACATGAAACTAGACAAACAATACAGTAACAGTAATAATCAATGATAAATCACAGGACAATGACAGAAATAATAATAACAATAATGACAATCCAGTAATTAAATCAAAATAAATTTAGATTAAAAGTAATAAAATAATAAATACAATACATGTGCTCTTGCTCGCTCTTCCCCGCTCTTCCCCTTCCCTCCCCCCCACCCCCCCTCAGGACCCCCACTTGGACTATACATCCACTATTTCATTTAACATCAGAAAATTACAAGTTTATATGCTTCCCTTTATCTTCTCCACCACAGCTACGCAGACTGCTATGCTGGCTTCATTAACACCTCAAATTCGTGCAGTGGATATCTCTAGATAAATCACATCGAGATAGGTAAGAACCCATACCTTCCGGCACATTTTATCCGGTTGAATCCAGCGTGACGCTATCAACTTTTTGGCAGCCGTAAGACCGGCCAAAATTAGTCTCTTTACATGTACAGAGGTCGATAACTGAGAAACATCATTCAACAACAATACAGAAGGCAGTGTAGGTATGGTCAGAGATAAAAATTCTGATAATTGAGTGGTTACTTTTCCCCAGAAAATCTTAACAGGAGGGCATTCCCAATTCATATGCATATATGTACCAAGAGCACCGTTTGAACACAAGGAGCATCGAGAGTCTTGTCTGAGACCCATTAGGTGCAAACGTCTAGGAGTCAGGTAAGTCCTATGAACAAAATTGAGATTAATCTGTTGGTGATCTGGGTTGCGTGATGATAGCCAAACGTTTGCCCAGACTGCATCCCAATCAAAATCTACTTCCAAGTTTGGGATATCCTTCCTCCAAACCGAGTCTAGGGGAAGGACCTCATATGAGGACGTAAGTAAGTGGCGATAAAAGTCAGAGACAAAGCCTCTCGATGTCTCCTTGTCATAAAATAATTTGTGAAATCTGTGGTTTTCAAGTGGAATATTTAATGGGACTCTGTGAGCTCTCAAAGCTGCTCTTAATTGTAGATAGAAAAAATTAGTGGAACTGGTGAGGTTAAATTTGTTAAATATATCTTGATAACTGCAGAAACCATAGTCATCGAAGATATCCCCCAATGTGTGTATGCCTTTCTTTTCCCATCTAGGAAATCTGATAGGTTGTTGTGCAATAAGGAGTAACTTGTTATTAAATAGGGGAGAATGACTGTGCCATTTATGGTGGTTAGTACACTTTTTCTGTGTGTCACGCCATATCCGGATCACATGTGCAATAAGAGGGCCATATCTCAAGTTGCATTGCTTAATTGATAAGTTGGTATACACTATATCCTGCAGTCTATGTGGTGCCGCTATGTTCTCCTCTAATGGTCTCCAGGATACCGATGCTTGAGAATCAAACCAGGTGATCAGTGGTCTTAAAGAGAACGCCTTAAAGTAATAGTTGAAGTCTGGAAAGGCTAAACCCCCGTCGGCTTTATTTCTCTGTGCAGTGGATCTTTTTATTCGTGGTCGTTTGTTGTTCCAAATAAATGTATATGCAGAGGAGTGTAATTTTTGCCAGTAACCAACAGGGGGGGTAACGGCAACATCGAGCTGAAGAAGTTAACTCTGGGTAAAACATCCATCTTAACTATTGACGCTCTGGCCTGTAATGAGTTTTTTTTATTTTGACCATCTGCCGAAGTCATTTGTGATCCTATCTAGCAATCCGGAATAATTATACTTCACCGTTTGGCTTATAGTGGGGAATATTTCAACTCCAAGACATCTAAAGTGTTCTACCATGGGTATATTTGCTGGGAGGGTGGTAGCCTTCGCAGTCACATTAAGAGGAAGGAAGGCCGATTTTGGCCAGTTTATCTTAAATCCCGATAGATTGCCAAAATCATCTATTACTTTGAGAAGATGAGGTAGGGAGGTGGTAGGGTTTTGCATGAACAATATTACATCGTCTGCATATAAGCTAATGTGATGCTGTGTGCCCTTAATTGAGATCGGCGCTATGGACTGGGATCGTCTTATATACTGTGCTAAATAGTCCGGGACTAAGGACAACCCTGTCTGGACGAGTGCGACACAGGGAAGTGTGGGGAGCAGAATTTACCTGTTAAAATCATGGCCGATGGACAGGGCCGGACTGGGGAAATAATTCATACCGGGAGATATAGCGCGAAATATAGCCCCAATCAGGCCACTTTTTAAGCGGGGGTCTGGGGGTCCCCCACCAGGAAACTTTTTGTTACAAAGACTTAATTTCCTGCATTCTGGTGAATTTTAGTGAATGTGAATCACAAACTAATGAGCCAACAATTGCTTAGTACAATGTACTGTTATGGACCTCAAATAAAACTGTTGTGGCACTAGCAATGCTACTCTCTCCACCTTCAAAAAGAAAAAAGCAAGAGCACAACATATTTTTCTATTTACTATTATAATACAGTTAACCACTCTCCTGTAAGGGCCTTTCTTTTTCTTTGTTTTATCCCTCTCTCCTCCACCCTTTCTTTTTCTTCCACTGTCCATCTTGACATCAACGTTAATTGACTTTCGCTCTACTGTATCTCTCCCGAGTCCCTCACAACCCCCTCCAATGTACAGTAAAAATGACCAAGTATGGTCTTGTCAATATTCCAATGTACAGTGTTGCTTGTACAGTTGTACAGTGTCCCCCACCCACCCCTCCTACCCAACCTCCCCCCCCACCCACCCAACCACCTCCAATGTACAGTACCCCCCCCCACCTACCCAACCTCTTCCAATGTACAGTTTCTACGTCAAATGTATATACTTCTTTTCTGGACTCTTTTCGTATCACAAACAGTACTGTATTTGCAAATCTGGTATGTCATAAATGTATAGATGTAGCAGTACTGTCTATCTGTATGTCATATATGTTACGATGAATAAAAAATGGGGGACCCTGATGTAAACAAGACGAAAGTCTTTCTCTGGTCTGCATCCCCTTAACAATTGTATGCATTGAGCTGTACTGTACTGTACCCATTCTGCAATCTGTTAATAAGGTTTTCAATCAATCAATCAATCAATCAACCTGGCTCATTGCCTGGCTGTTATTCTGCATCTGAGTGCCGTCTGCCATTCCATTCGCCGCCTCCGCTGTCAATCAGTTGTATCGCCTGGTCCCGCCTCCACCAATCACAAGCGGCAACACGGCTCCATTGTGATCCGCGTGAGGGAGAGAGTCAGATAGTTCTCCAACTCTGCCGCAGACAGTGAAATCCTGGTTGTTCCCCACCCACCTAGGTTATCTAACTATCGCGCCGCGCCGCCGCCACAACTAGAAACAATGGCCTGGCAAAAAAAAATTATAATAATAATTTTTTATTTTTTTTATATAATTTTTTATTTTTTTAAATCTGTGCAGGCCAGGCCACCGGGAAAACTCCCGGTGCTCCCGATGGCCAGTCCGGGCCTGCCGATGGATCTGTATATAGTACTTTGATCATATGAATGAACCCATCTCCTAACCCCATCCTTCTAAGTACTTTCCATAAATAAGACCATTCCAACCTGTCAAAGGCCTTCATCGCATCCAAGGATAATACAGCTGTAGGAGGCGCGGCATCCTTGCTGGAATCTATCACATGTAGTAACCGTCTAATATTATCCGTGATCAGGCGGCCTCTTATGAAGCCTGTCTGATCAGGGTGAATTAAAGATGTCATATGCTTTTGGAGTCGGATGGCTAGTACATTAGCGTACAGCTTGAGATCGGTTCCGAGGAGGCTTAAGGGTCTATAAGTACCGCATTCGGTGGGGTCTTTATCTTTCTTAAGTAGGACAGATATGAGTGCCATATTGACATCCCTGGAGAAGTTCCCCTCTTTGACTGAGTGTAGAATCATATCAAGTAATAGGGGTCCAATTACATCCCAACATGAGAGGTACAGTTAATTGCAGGTTGAATTCATTGTTTTTCAAAAGTGTCGAGTTAAAGCGCCATCTTGGGGCTGGGGATGTCATTCTACTGAATGAGCCCTTTAGGAGTAAATAATTGTGGTCCGACAGTGCAATGGGCCCCAATTCAACGTCAAAGCTATCAAATAGTCTAGGGCAGTGGTGCCCAACCAGTCGATCGCGATCGACAGGTAGATCGCGGGCTGATTTAAAGTAGATCTTGATTAATAAAATTTGCTAAATCAACTCTTCCTCTCCTTGTTAACTACAACAAGCAATGCTGTTTGTTATTTAAGATGAGGTCGGACTCGGCACTGACAGATTTGTGTTCATTATGCTGCTTTTATAAAGCCTCAAATGACGGCTTACAATATACAATTTTGGCTGGTAGCTCTCGGGCTAGGTGGTAAATAAAAAAGTAGATCTTGGTTCAAAAAAGGTTGGGCACCCCTGGTCTAGGGGATGCAAAAACATAATCTATTCTAGAAAATGTCCTGTGTCTTGCTGAGAAAAAGGAATACTCTCGCGCCGTTGGATTGAGCCCTTGGACCAGGCCTGTAGTGCCTTAGAGGCCTGTCTCTGGTCATAGGATGTGGTGAGACTAGATTTATCAATCGAGGGATCCCAGATGGCATTAAAATCCGCACCAATTATATATGAATACTCAGGGAGATCTAACATCGCTCTAGTGAGTGAGTCGTAAAAGTTAGCGTCATAAACATTAGGGGCATAAGCCGCTACCAAAGCAATTTTCCTGTTACAGTAATCTATCTTGGCAATAGTTACTAGACCATCTGCATCAGACCATACGTCCAACAATTTAATATTCAACTTCCGTTTCACTACTATAGCTACACCACAGGATTTAGTGACAATGGAGGAGTAGCTTATGTTTTGCTATACTTTATCCGCCAGCTTTACATTGTCAGCCAATAAAAGATGCGTTTCACTTAAAAGAGCCACATCAACCTGTTGTCTTTTCATCCATGTAAACACGCTTTTGCGTTTATTATGTATTTTAAGACCCCCTGTATTCCAAATCAAGATATTTAAATTAGCCATAGTCTAAACCGGTTGCAGTATTCCTGTGTGTAATTTGTCTGGAGTAGCATTTCATAATAGATATATATCCAACTGTTAAGGTCCTGTTGAGATCCGAGCCTGAGCATAACAACAAACTATAAAATAAAAAGACATATAACCCCCTATTCCCACCCCCCTCCCACCCTTTAAAATACTTAACCAGTATCCCCATATCGAGCAAATCACCCATAACTCCCCTATGCAAATTGCCATAGGGTCTAAAACTATCAAATCTACCATTAGTAGATTATTCTCTCAGTGGCTGCTAGCCACTCTCCCGTTAAAAATAAAAATGAGATAGAAAATAAAAGATGCCTCAGAAAGTAGAGTACATTCACTTAAACCTTATAAGAACTTGGCTAAGTTTAACACTTTAATCGCCATGGGTTAAATTCATAATTTACCATCCCTCGCCAGCTCTATTTGTCTATGGAGAAGTTCCCCTTCTTTGCAGGGCTATAACTTTTTAAATTCTATTGCTACATTGCCATTATTATGGCCCATTCAATGTCCTATATGTATTGTTCAGGGTGTAGCAACGTTAAACTTTTTCATTCACATATTCATACTAAAATATGGTCTAAAGTATAAGTATGTTTTTATCATTTTCTGCAGCTTTCTTCAGAACGTGATTTATAGCCCTAAATGCATTATATTGATGATCAAATACAGTTTGGTAGGAATCTGTGCGAGATGAAAAATTTCAACTGGACGTACTTCTAGAATGATCTACGTATGATCCGATGATGACCGGATGGGCGGGGGATCGTTTATAATTCCGTGGGCAGCGTTAGATGATTCATCCAGAGTGGGTCATATGTTCATCATAGCAGTTTATATGGAATACGTTAGAAAATAACGCTGAATCTTACCGTATGTTCCTCGCGCCGTTGGACGATCAGCGTGGAGTAGACCGTTTTCGATTATGGGATGTTGATCCTGATGAACCATTTCCAGGTTGTATAATACTATATACGTCCAAATAACGTTGTTTATTGAGTTAGGGTGAGCGATTGATCATCCAGTGTGTTGAGATGGAGTCCGGCTACCGATCGCGAGTGCCCGGAGCACATATGGATGAGCACTTCCTGTTTGGCGCGCCCCTCCCTCTTGGCCGATCGGCCACCAGATGGCGCTCTCGAACCGTTAGACAGTTGGTGGGAGCTCACCAGCACATCTCAGGGCTCCGGAAAGGAAATATGATTTCGATGACAGATTTTTGAAATATTGACATCAAAAACGAGTAAAGGCGTCTTCGGCAGAATGAGCATGGCTAGGAATGACGTCTTAACTCGTCCCCGGCGATCATAGTGTTAAACACGCAGAAGAAATAGAAAGAAAAGGTATTGGAATTATTGCAAAAGAAAAGAAGGAGGGGTTAAATACGTGTATGCAGTACGTCCACCAGGCCAGGGGAGGGCGATATTCCGCTGTGAAGGCTGTTGTTTCCTCCGATGGTGACCTATGCCGTGTGTGTGATCAACAGAACGCATGTAAAAGTTACAGAATATTCCATTTCATTTAGTAAAAGTGCACATAGTCCATCGTATCAGGAGAGGGCGCTGTGCAACAGCTCGTCTGACATTCTAGCATCTTCTGTACTGTTCCATTATGTCTGGCAGAAGCCTCCAATATGTCAACAACAGCAACAGCAAATGACGAAGCCGACGGTGGAAATCACTATATGTCGAGTGAGTGGCCGGCAGAACGTGCCCGAAACGTCAATGGATCTCGAAGTCCAATACAAACATGTACACACACGGAGAAAACATCAAAATAAGATAAAAAAAGAAGGAAGAAGAGGAAAAAAAAAACGTCATGAACCTCCGGAGGTATTAAGCCAAGTCACGGCTCAACACGATGACTTGCATAAAAATCATAGATCATTTAAACAGAGCTAATGTTAATCTACCCAGCCTTAGTGGACGTTCAATGGATATGAAAATAAAACCGACCAAACCCCCCTTATATCAGATGTATCGAAACATTCAAATAAAGTATCTAGACGATATCCAGCGTCACATAGTTAACCTATTTATAAACAAAGTTATAAAAATGTATATGACGTATATGATATACATGTATATGATGTATATGATGTATCTTTATCATCAATTACTAACGGCCTCGTATGAAACCCTCCATCTAGACTCAGTCTGGAGGAGGGATATACCAGACCTGGAGACAGACTTTGACTGGCAAGAGGCCTGGGCAAATGTACGACTTGCATCAAGGAACCCGGACCATCAACAAATCAATCTTAACTATATTCACAGGACATACTTAACTCCTATAAGACTGAACAAAATGGGTCTTAAACAAGACTCCAAATGCTCCCTATGTACAAATGGGGATGAAGGGACATTTATGCACATGTACTGGGACTGCCCACCAGTTAAGATATTTTGGAAAGAAGTGACCCAGCAATTAGCAAATCTCTTAACTCTGGATATACCTGTACACCCCTCTGTATTACTGCTGAATGATGTCTTTGAGAATGCAGTACCTCCACAGCTAAAGAGATTGGTTTTATCCGGTATCAGTGGCTAAAAAGCTGATAGCATCACGATGGTTTCAACCGGAAAAAATGTGTCGGAAGGTCTGGACTCTTACATATCTCGATGTGATTTATCAAGAAATATCTACAGCAAGAATTTTGGGTCTCAATGAATCCAAAATGACATTGTGGTTAGAAGTGGAGAATAAAAGCTAGCATATAATGGTAGTGTCTGGTTAGGAACAAGTTATAATGGTTGGATTATCCAATGGGGGGTCCGGGAGGGGGGGGTTCGAGCTGGAGCATATGTATGTAGGTTTTTAGATAACAGGTATTAGGGGTATATCCTGTATAAGACATTTGACTAAATGGTAATTTCATTGGATATGCACTGTGAATTAATGCTTGTATATCTTATCGTGTGTTGTCATGTTTGTTTATATGTCTGTTTAAAAAATAATAAAAAAATAAAATATAAAAATGTATATGACGCCGTTTGGCGTTTAAGCCATAACGAAGTGCTAACTGCACGAAAACAATATACTGTAGCCTATGACGTGATGTCCTCTTGGCTCTTCAAGTAGGTTTTAGCTTCCTCAGGCGAGGAAACATGCCTCCTCAATCCATCTTTGGTGACTATGATCAGCTTCGCAGGGTACTGGAGGGACGGTCTGAAACCTCGATTGTAGAGTAAGGGCATGACTGTCTTGTAACGGGAACGCTGCTCCACAACTTCGGGGCAGTAATCTTCATAGAAGTAGACTGTGTGCCCTCCGTATGCCAGTTTACCACTTCTCTTCCGTGCCTCTCGAACAATTCTTTCTTTTATTCCAATTTGACGTAAGCTAGCAATAACCACTCTAGGCTTGGAGTTATTTACAGCTTTAGCACCAATTCTGTAACACTGATCCACTTCGGGTGTCGTAGTGAGGATCTCCGGTCCCAGAATTTCAACCAGTACTTTTGCAAACAAGATATTGGGTTAGTCACAACTCAGGGATTCATCCAGTCCTATTATGCGAATGTTAGGTCGGCGGAGTCGGTATTCAAAGTCGGCTATATTAGCCATTAGCTTATCGTTGATTCCTTCTATATCCACGCATCTAGCAGTGCAAGTACTCAAGCCGGTTTCCATTTCGTCTAGACGATCGGTCTGTACACCAACCGTTTCCCGAAGCTTATCGATTTTGGATTCGATAGATTCTTTGCTAGAGGTAACCTGGTTGGTTAGGGAGCGTAAACCTTCCGTTATGGTGCTCTCTATTATCGTTATGGTGCGTTCGAGCTTAAGATGGGTTTGCGTTAGCTCTTCGATTAGCTTAGTAATGTAATCCGTATCGGTTGAAGCGGCATCTCTCTTTGGCTCGCTTGCTTTCTTCGGTGCCATTGTGGTTATTTCAGTCAATATAGTTAGTTGGAAACCTAAGGTGATATATACGTACAGGTTTAACCGAATTGGGGGTATAAAAAGAGGCTTTTAGAGGCAAAATATAAAAAACGGGAGAAGCAGCTTTACAGAGTGCGACCTACATACTCAACCCGGAACCGGAAGTCCATGATGTCATCATGTTGTGTTATGATGGCATCATGTTGTGTTATGATCATGATACAATCATTCTAAGAATTATGTGTGTAATAAATTTGTTTTGTACATAATTGCAAGTTATGCCAATGTAAACAAAACCGAAACTGCATAGTGCACTTTTAAATGAGTATATTTGTGAGGTTGTACATTATATCATATTACATTATATAATCAAATTATAATTAATTTGTATATTATATTGAACTATATTTGCAGTATATACTATTATATTATGGTACTATATTATATTGTATATATCATGTACTATATATCTCATTATATGTGCTGTATACACTATTATGTACTATATACTATTATATACTGCAGGACATATACTATACTGTAATGTGTACTATATGTGTGTACTGTAATGTGTACTATATGTGTGTACTATGTATGTATGTAAATAAAAATAAAAAAATTAAACGTAAGTCTTCAGGGGTAGGGCCGGACAAGCCTAGTGCTTCTCCCTAGCCCTTTTCGGACAATTGGACAATGCCGCAATAGCAGCTGGTAAAACGTTGGCAATTTATGGAATGACCGTTGTTATGTATCCAAAGCCTGAAAGAAAAAATAACTGAACTGAGGTTACTGTACGTTACATTACATTGAAAAGATACAAAGATATATTTTTTAAATCTGGATTTTCTAATACAGAAGAGGTATTATTTAGAACATTGCTTCATATTTGTCTTGTTATTTATTTTGTCCAGTAAGACTTGAAAATATATATTATTTTGTCATAGGTTGATTGTTATTTTCTTCAAGTAAATGACAATAAATACCCTTTTCTATAAACCAAACAAATTCATCTCCGCTGTTTTCTTACGGAAAAGCGCAATCAACCAAGGCTGTGGATTCCACATTAGTTATAGATATTATTTTGTTATATAAAATAATATAAACAATAATTTTATATCGATACAGAGGAGGCATACTTTAAATATATAAAAATGATAAGGCATCTTTGAGTAAACTTCGAGTATCATTAAGTATCTTTTAAAAAAAAGTCACAATATGGTCACCCGCATGCTAATTCACTTAAAAACAAAAGTTAGTGACATGACTCACACCGCCGCCGCCAACCCAGCCAAAGTAAGGACTTTGCTCTGTATCATCAATCAATGGTCAAATAAATATTTGATTAAGGAATATAATATGCCTTTTTGTATTATTTCTGTGTATCAGCTAAATGTATAGATTTCAACTAACCGGTTAATCGGCAGGTGACGTATGTTGCTCAGTACTAGTTGCTTATGTCTACTCAGGAGGTTTGAGTGTTTGCTCAGACCGAAAACATTTTTTAGGGAACATTGCATGTCACTCTGAAGCAGAGGACATGTTTTCTGCTGTGGATGATTAAAACCTTTGCCTGCAGGTTATTGTGTGGAATAACGTTTTTGTCTCATGACCTCATTTGCTGCCTGTCTGAAGCTTCCCGGTTCATTCAGAACCAGGCCAGAACTATGACCACGGTACTCTGAGTTAAGCTAATGGCATCGCATCAACTATACTACTAGTACTAGCAAGTATTTCATACCACTTACTGTCCAAAAATCCAAACTATCCCTTTAACTCACAAGTCAGACAAGTGTTTGGCCATGCCAAGTTTCCCCACATGCCAAATAGGGTATTATGCTGCTTGGAGTTTAATCAAATCACATGCTCTCTTGGTGTCAGATTTGAGCATTGGGGAAACCCCACCCAATCCTGTTACCCTATTTTAGCCTGGCATGGCTAATACTATACTATCAATACTAGGGATGTGCATGACTGACAAATCATTTTCGAATAGTCTGCTGTTCTTAACTCATTCAGCGCCAGGGGTCGCTGTTTACCTAACCGTTTAAATGCCATCACCTTTTAACATGGGGATACGTGGCTGTGTTTGCAGGCCTAAAGCTATATTATATATTATAGCTATGGATCTAATAATAGTCGATTGTCATTGAGTTTCTTCCGGTCAAGATGCAAAAAACAGATAATTTTTCCATCCATACATTTCCGTTTTATACCGTCGTGAATATGAGTGTAGTTTCAGGGCGGTCTGGTGTAATTTCCAAAATGCTTCGTAATGGTGTATTCTAGTAAAAGCGTTATCTTTTCTTCCCTGGACTAGCTACTGTTTTCAAATCAAATTTAGATTATCGGTATTATGTTTCATCATGGATGCATGAAAGGGGGGGGGGGGACCTCCGTGCTTTGATCGCTACCAACAACACGCCACACACACACGTGCTCCCGATCGCATGAAGGAATTTTTGGATCAACACAATATTGATACCATTTAGCCCTTACCTTGTCCAGGATCTGTCCCGAAAAGAATATTCCAATTATCTGATCGCCATTCCAAGTACTGATTGCGATCGTGTTTCCAACGTAATCCAGCAATTAACATGAACCCGGGGGGCCCGACCCTCGTTGATGCATGCGTTATAAGCGCTTGCCCTGCCCGAGTAGTTAGACCATGCCCACTGGCCGCAGATCGGCCCAGACACCAAGCCACAGTTTCAAATGGAGTGCAATAGCGGCCGCAAGGCGGCAGTATTGGACTTTTGCGATCTCAGACCCATCCCCAGTGATAACACACAGCTGCCTGCATGTTTATGAATGGAAATATCGAATAAAAGAAATAACGATCATAATAACGAGTATACTCGTTGTTGGCGTCAAACGATTGGAGGGCTATAACGAGTACACTCATCATTGGCAATTAAAGAGTTAAGACCGAATATTCGAAAATTCTGTTATTCTTTTTAATAGAATGGATCATTAAAATCAAAGGGTATAGCACATAAATAGGCACTTCAGAATCTGAAGTTCAGAACGTTGATCAGCTCAGCTGACCGACAATAAATCAAAATGACACCATTCACCATCACAGCCTATAATAACAAGGCTGGCTAGGATCATTAGCTTGCACACCGCTATTTTATAGTTTACGTGCGGAGTGGGTGTGTGGCGTGAATTCTGAGGGTAACGGTTAGAGTAGTGTGGGGTATGCGGTGGACGTCGTTGCAATGTATTGGGGCGGAACAGAGTATTTTAGGGTGATAGTTAGTACATTGTCGTGGGATACACCGCTTGCTCTGGCTAACTGTGTTAGTTCCATTCTTATAATGCATATGATCCAGTGGCGGCAGGTTGCCCCCTGGTGGAATATAATAATCTATGCACTGGGCCCGGGCGGTTACTGCATTAGAAGAAGGTGCGCGGACTGATGACGACATTTGGTGGTCGGAAATCACCCATAATCACAAGAAACATTCATTCAGACAGTACAGTTGGATCTAACAAAATGGATTTATATGAACACATTCATGGAGAATTCAAGCCGGGACCACAAAGCTTCTCAAAGGGTTGGCTCGACACGCAACGGCTCTCCAACTCGTCTCGTAGTGACGTCTTCGTTCTACCGCAGCAAAAAAGTCTATCTATTAATAGCCCGCCAGTGCCGGGCATAAGAAGTTAATTAAACTTGACAGAAATGATTATTTCATGTATATCGACGATAATTATCGATATCGAGTGATATGAAAATGATTATTATTTTATCGTGATAACGTTTTTGGCCATATCGCCCAGCCCTACGCTCCGCGCTTGTGCACGATTTTAAGTATTTGCATATAGAACTGCCGATAATTAACCATATACAGTAATGAAACACCCCCATGAAATGTGGAAAAGTGGACTAAACCGAGCGAACGCGTGGGAGAAATACGCGACAGGCTGACAGACATGTACACGCTACGGTGATGTCGGATATGATATCTATTAACTTAAAGACCATTGCTGCCTGGGCAGCGCAAACACTAATAAAGACCATTAACTAGGGATGCCCCGATCACGTTTTTTGCCACCGATACCGATCGTCTTGAGCCATATCGGCCGATACCGATCCGATACCGATAATTTTTGATTGATTAAAAAAAATTATCACCAACCCCGGAGCTGTGAGCTGGATTCGCCTGTTCGAATCCAGCTCACAGCTCCGGGGTTGTCACCAGCTTGGCTGGCCGTTCACATTAATACAATTGGCTGTATTAGAGGGTGGGAGAAGCTGGCGGGGTGGGTCCGGGTCGTTGTAAACAGCGACTCCTACAGTTCGGTCGGGGTGCCTGCTAAGCGCGGATAGGACCTGAGGGGGATAGTGTGATCCTCCCATACGCTACGCCCTCTCAATGAGAATCCGCGCTGCCAGGTGAAAAGAAGCGGTGATTGGCTGGACGTGTGTCGGAGGAAGCACGTGGTAGCCTCCACTCTCCCAGATGATCCGACTGTGGGGGGTAAGTGCGCAGCGACCAGGAAGGGATTGGGAATTGGCATACGACTAACATTGGGATGGGAGAAAATCGGAGGAAAATGGAGGGGGAAAAAGATCAATAAAAAAAAAATATATATATATATATATATATTATATAATTATACTTGTACTTGTAGTCAGCGTTTCCGTTAGCCGGTAATTACCGGTATTTGACCGGCAAAATCTGTTTAAGTCCGACATATTTAATCTCTCCGGTCTTAATGTCCGGTGAAAATAATAAGCACAATTTGATTATTTGAATTGTATTAAAATAGGCTAAAATTAAATAGCCTATGCGATGAACGAAACAATCATTACATTTGTTTCATCGTTGCTTCTAATAATGACAACGACGTTGTCAGCGAGAGCTTAGTGCTGGGTGTGCGAACTTTTGTGAAGCTGCAGAGCCGGAGCAGCAGCAGCACAGTGCAGTACTCCAGCAGTACTCCAATTCAGCCATTGGCAATTCAATGTTGGGTGGGGGGCGCTGCTGTGCGGTCCCCAGAAAAGAGCCAATAACAGCTGAATCTGCTGCTCTGCATCGACAAATAAGTCATTGGGAGGTGGAGAGAGAGAGAGTCGTCACGCAAACCCACGATAATGTTGCCGTCTCTCTGCCAAATTTCTCAGTTCTTCGCTTGATATAATTAATACAAATGTCCAATATAACGGAATTCGTTAGCTCATAAAAATGTGATTATAACAGACTGTTTATTAATGTAACTGAGGGGTACAATTCCCTGACTGTATTAATAAGTATGGTATCATTAAACCACTACCGTCTTATGTACATTACTACTGGCCATACAGTACACAGGTATATGATATGAACACCTCCACAATGACACGGTTCCACACAAATCTTGGTTAGAATAATATTTATTAGCAGCAATGATCGTAGATTACATTACTTTACTTAGAGTCGCGCTTGTAAGGCGAAGAATGTGCGTGAGTAAGTCAAGAGCGTAAGTCCATTAGAATAGTACGCAGGAGATAATAAATACCACCTGTATCTTAGGAATTATATCTATGGTACAGGGCAGCGGGAGATACTAGTAGGGTCCCTCCGGTTGTAGGCCAGCAGGGGGAGGAAATGTTCGAATGCAAACTCTGGATCAACGGGGAATCAATAAGCTCCAGCTACGGGAGTCGGTACATTACTCCCTTGATCGGCAGACGAAAGCAGCAGCTGTAATCCAAGTATGCGTGCAGCATAGGTGAAAGCCGGCCAGCCTCTCCTAGAGACGGGCTCGAGTGATGTTCCTCACGGGTAAATCCCACACAGCAGCGGGTGTAGATGATTCTCCTCCGCTCCAACAGCCACAGGACCAAAGCAATAATCCAGCTGGAAAAGGCTCTGCATTCACCGGTGTAGATTCTCCGGTGCGCGGTACTTCACATTAACTAGGTCGAACTTGACGTTATTCCACTAAGCTCTGACACTTTACTATCCTATTCGCACGCGGTTATAAGTGCTCTATTTAGATGCACGGTTGCTCACTTCACTTGGTCGTTGACTCGTGATGAAGGCGTTTACGTTTGAGGGTAACGCGTTTCTAGGTTAACTTGACTTTGTGCTGCTGTATCCACCTGCGACGTATTTATACGTACGGTGAATAATCTAGTACCAGCCTTATTTCTGTCTCGTATTCTTGCGCAGAGCCGGGCATGTTCAGACAAGCCTTGGCGGTGACTTTGAACTAGACATTGGGGGTATGGCTGTGGCGCCTAGTGGATCGCTTCCAATAGGAGAACGAAATATTATGGTCTGTACTAGGTAAAAGGGATATTCCGTGTATATGTACAAAGAATACACAAGGGATATCAGACGATATACAAATATTATGCAATATATATCAAGTAGTAAATATATATATTCGGTTTAATCTGATCCTTCGTAACAGCCGCCTCCTAATTAGTCCCACCTAATTAGATAAGCAGAGACAGATTAACCGCACTGTCCACTACTCAATGTCCGTTGTGAGGGTAGGGCAGTTCACAAAGTCGGGGGGTCATGGTCGTCATCGAGAGAGTCGGGGAGCCTTGGCAACTCTATTAGCCTCGCCACGGGCTGGGTGTATGTCCGCCCCTGGACGAGCACTTCTGCCGCTCTGACCTTTCCGTCGGCACCAGTGATCACTTTGCTTACGCGGCCGGCCGGCCACGCAGCTCGGGGTAGTGACTGGTCTATGATCACGACGACTGTGTCCACTTTTAAGTTGTCCCCGTCCTTGACCCGCTTCTGATGGGCTGGAAGGGATGGTAGGGGGGTTAGGAGGAAGCGGGCCTGAGACTGCGTTGATATGTGCTTGGCTGCGCCTCCACCTCCTCCGTCTGGTTCTCTTGTTTGCTCTGTACCCCGTCTGAGGAGGGGCCGGTTCCGGCCGCCCCATCAAGGAGTCGCTTGGGGTGCTGGGTTCGAGGTCAGCTACGTCTGGAGCGCAGCTGAGGGGGGTGGAGTTCCGAACTCCCTCTTGTGCCCACGGTTCTCTCACAGGCCTCTCGCTTAATGTCAATAGCCTCTCAACGGGCTGTACGAGAGAGTGGCCGGTGTCGCTCACCTTTGTGTGTAGGCAGCGTGCAGACGTGGGTTGACTGTCAAGTCCGTAGAGGGGGCCCTGGAGCGTCCACCCCAGTCGGGTCTGAACCGCGACTGGGCATCCTTTGGGTCCGATGTGGGCCGCCTCAATTGGGAGAATGAGGTCCGCGTGGTCGGAGCCGATGAGCAGGGTCGGTGTGGCGCCGTCGATAAGCGGTATAGGTAGTTGACGTAGGTGCACATACTTCGCCATCAGCTGTGGGATGGGGTAGGTGTACTGGGACAGGCCTATGTCGTGGCTGGTGAAGACGTTGGTTATACTATACTGCTTCTCGGGCTGGTCCACCGCTGCTATCTTGAAGGAGACCTTCTCACCTTTTATGGTCTTCTGGTCCCTTCTGATGGTGCGTATTGTCATGGTACCTTTGGCACCCCGCAGGCCCAACTGGGCTGCGGCGGAAGCAAGGAGGAGAGTCTTTTCAGACCCATCGTCCAGGACGGCGTAAGTGTCCAGGACCTTGTCCTCGTAGCTCAGGAGCACTCTGACCACTTTGATGAGCACTCGGGGGGTCCCGCTATGCTGGTCAATGTGGAGCACTCCTGTTGGTCGGTTGCTTTGGATCGTCTGGGGTGGTGCCGACTCGCGGTCGTCCGAGTAGCACCGTGACTCCCAGTGTCTGCTGTAGCAGTCGGGACAGTAGGGAGCGGTCTGGTGGATCTTTGGTACTGGTGCCACCGCCTCGGCCTGGTACATTACCGTGACGGGCCCACTTTGTTGTCCTGGCGGACGCCTGTTGATGTCATGCAGGACCTCCAAGTGGGCGCCGCCGCACCTGCTACACTTTTTCTTCAAGCGGCACTCAGCTGCCATGTGGCTGCGCGCGCAGTGGAAGCAGCGGCGGTGGTCCTTGATCCACTGACTCACCTCATCCGTGGTCAGCTTCCCGAAAGTGTTGCATTGATACAGCCGATGTTCTCCTTCACAGTACTGGCATTCAATCTTCCACTCCTCTTTCGTCGAGGGGGTGTTGTGGTTCTTGTGCTGCGGTACTGATTCGGCTTGGTGCATAACGGTCACCGACCGGCGGTTATCATTTAATCCCCGAGGTCCTGGTCTTGGGCTTGGTCCACTCCATACGAACGTGTCCAGTCGTAGGCTGCTGACCTCCCTGGCGAGGAAATCAGACAAGTCTAGGAGGGATGCCTCTGGACCGTTGGGGTCGCGGTGGTCTCTCTGCCGCCGAAAACGCTCTTGTCGGGCGGGAGGGAGCTTCTCTAATATCCTCTCTACATTAGAGTTAGCGTACAGTTCGTATATCCCTTTTTCCTTTTGGGACCCCAGCATCCCTACCAGGGACTGTACCTTGATAGAGAGGTCATCCAATGCTCTGTTGTCTCTGGCTGGGGGGAGACGGTCGATGTCTCTTATCTCTTGTATCACGTAGTCCCATATGCGTCCATAAAGTTGGTTGAGGGCTACTAGAGCCGCGGTGTATGGGGTAGTAGAGTTGGAATATGCCAGCGCTATATTGTGCGCTCTGGGCACCTTCAGGTGCTTGAGTAGGATAGCATACTTGTACGTTTCATCCGGTACATCGGACATCATTGTCTCTAAGCACATTCGTAGCTCTGTGTACTGTGCTCTGTTCTCGTGTGTGAAGTCCGGGAACGTCGGTGTGCCAAGGTACGATGCCATGGATGGCTGGCACATCGGTGAGCGTTGGGGGAGAGGCCTCCTGGGCGAGTCTCCCCGTGCGTGTCGTCTTGGGCTGGTACTTGGTGGGTACCGAAGGTCGGGTACCCAGGTGCTGTTCCTCGGTGCTGACGGTGCGTCAAACTCACCCGTGAGTTGAGTCGGGGGTTTGTAGCGCAGTGCCTCGGGGCTGACGTCTGAGCTGTACTGGGCCTCCTGGTCCAGAGTACGTTGCTGCTGGTCGGGGCTGTACTAGGCCTCCTGGTCCAGAGTACGTTGCTGCTGGTCGGCTTGACATTCCTCCTCTTCCTCTTCCTCTGCTAGGTCCTGGAGTCTTCTGTTCAGTCTCTCGGCGTGGTCCGGTTCTTCCCGGTTGCTGGGTCTCGTATGGACCGGCCGGGGAGGGGGTTCGGAGACGTGGACAGGATCCTCCTGTTGGCGGGGTCCCGGGTCGCTTGGTCGGGTAGGGGAATGTGTCCTAGACCCTTGTCGTGACGATCTCCGGGAGCTCCGTGCGGAGTGAGGGGGTGTCGCCATGGCAATCAATTTGTCCATCAGCTGCGCCTGCAGCCGGTCGCGCTCTGCCTCGCGCTGGGCATGGGCGGCTTCGCGCACTGCTTCGCGCTGGGCATTGGCGGCGTCGCGCTGCGCATTGGCGCTGGCATGGGCGGCGTCGCGCTGTGCATTGGCGGCGGCGCACTGTGCATCAGCGCGGCTTCTTTCAATGTTCTCTTCTGTCTGAAGGCGTCTGGTCTCCAGTCTTATGCGGTCGTCTTCACTGGAGGGCTTTCTTTATCCTGGAGCTCTCCGGGGACTACCTCGTTGGCGTCGGCGGGGGGTAAAGTCATGTCAGGTCCCTCCTGGTCCCCCCCGTGAGCTTGGTCAGTTACGTTAGAACCCACTAGGGTCTCTACTGGCGGGGTCGCCTGGTCGGTAGGGTTTGACATACTTTGACTATCCGCTTTATTTATTTTATCCGTATTTAACTTCTTTATAAAGCTAGGTATTAGACTGACAGCGTATGCCTCTAGATAGGGAGGTGGCTGACGTCTGCGCTCCGGGCGATCTAGCTTAGGAGAACCGTTTGTGGAGTGTTCATCATCGGCCATGTTAATATTAATATTATATTAATATTACGCTAATTACCCTCCGGCTCGAAGGACCAATTGTAACTGAGGGGTACAATTCCCTGACTGTATTAATAAGTATGGTATCATTAAACCACTACCGTCTTATGTACATTACTACTGGCCATACAGTACACAGGTATATGATATGAACACCTCCACAATGACACGGTTCCACACAAATCTTGGTTAGAATAATATTTATTAGCAGCAATGATAGTAGATTACATTACTTTACTTAGAGTCGCGCTTGTAAGGCGAAGAATGTGCGTGAGTAAGTCAAGAGCGTAAGTCCATTAGAATAGTACGCAGGAGATAATAAATACCACCTGTATCTTAGGAATTATATCTATGGTACACTAGTAGGGCAGCGGGAGATACTAGTAGGGTCACTCCGGTTGTAGGCCAGCAGGGGGAGGAAATGTTCGAATGCAAACTCTGGATCAACGGGGAATCAATAAGCTCCAGCTACGGGAGTCGGTACATTACTCCCTTGATCGGCAGACGAAAGCAGCAGCTGTAATCAAGTATGCGTGCAGCATAGGTGAAAGCCGGCCAGCCTCTCCTAGAGACGGGCTTGAGTGATGTTCCTCACGGGTAAATCCCACACAGCAGCGGGTGTAGACGATTCTCCTCCGCTCCAACAGCCACAGGACCAAAGCAATAATCCAGCTGGAAAAGGCTCTGCATTCACCGGTGTAGATTCTCCGGTGCGCGGTACTTCACATTAACTAGGTCGAACTTGACGTTATTCCACTAAGCTCTGACACTTTACTATCCTATTCGCACGCGGTTATAAGTGCTCTATTTAGATGCACGGTTGCTCACTTCACTTGGTCGTTGACTCGTGATGAAGGCTTTACGTTTGAGGGTAACGCGTTTCTAGGTTAACTTGACTTTAGGCTAAGTGCTGCTGTATCCACCTGCGACGTATTTATACGTACGGTGAATAATCTAGTACCAGCCTTATTTCTGTCTCGTATTCTTGCGCAGAGCCGGGCATGTTCAGACAAGCCTTGGCTGTGACTTTGAACTAGACATTGGTATGGCTGTGGCACCTAGTGGATCGCTTCCAATAGGAGAACGAAATATTATGGTCTGTACTAGGTAAAAGGGATATTCCGTGTATATGTACAAAGAATACACAAGGGATATCAGACGATATACAAATATTATGCAATATATATCAAGTAGTAAATATATATATTCGGTTTAATCTGATCCTTCGTAACAATTAATGTCGGGCGACTGCCCACAGACACCTATTTGATTTAAAGTCGGCAGCAGCATGGAGTCTCGGGACTTATTTTATTTGGAATATAATGACTTTATACGCAAAAGTAGCCTAGTTTTAAGTAAAAATATTATAAATCTACATGCCTTGATGATGTCATTCTTTTGTTTTGTTGTCATTCTTTTGCCTATCAATTGTTTTTAAGCTCAATAAACTCTGACCGGAATTTCTCTCATTTGACCGGTAGATTGAAATCTACCGGACACTGAGGCCGGCAACAATTTTTTCTAACGGAAACCCTGCTTGTAGTTGTATTATCTGCGAGACATCGCCACCACGCAACAAGTCAAAATGCTCGCTATCTACAAACAGCTCCACTGTCTGTGTGTATACTGCTTTGGTCAATTCAGCATGCCCTCAGCGTCCCCAGTCAGAGCGAGTTCAACTTACTAACAGGGTGAAGCATTAGGCTAAGTTTCCATTTTTCCCTCCCTCAATGATATGTTATTTTCGTTATCATTATGTAAACAAATGCACATATGGATTGTTTGCTGCAACGTTTCTGAATGAATTGAAGCATTAATAAATAATACGCAGAGAATTTAATTAGATGAACATTTGTTTTTAATTAGCATAGCCTAAATAATATTTATTAACAGGCTGAAAGTTATAATAATAATAATAATAATAATAATAATAATAATAATAATAATAATAATAATAATAATAATAATAATAATAATAATAATAATAATAATAATAATAATAATAATAATAATAATAATAATAATAATAATATTAAGCAACTGCAACAATTACACATATATAAATATAATATAACTGGCTGCAAAAACTATTTGCGTTAATAGGCTAAAACAGTGCAAAAGGCAATATGCCTGGGGGCTATAGGCTTCTAAAACAAGGCCCGAAAGAGACCTTAGCCTAGTAAAGACGCTGCAACAATTACAAATAAATAATAAAATATAACAATATAACGGGCTGCAAAAACAATTAGCCTATTTAGGCAAAACAGTGCAAAAGGCAATATGCCTGGGGGCTATAGGCTTCTAAAACAAGGCCCGAAATAGACCTTAGCCTATAGACTAAATGCCTATGGCGTGTTATTTATTAAGCATCATTGGCAGATTCTTTTTAATAAAGAGGAGCATCTCTGCCTTTTCGGATGTAATCCTGTTCCTGTGTTCATCCACGATGTTGGATGCAGCGCTGAACAAGCGCTCACTATCCACACTTGTGCAGGGCGCAGAGAGGTACGCTCTTGCCACAGTGGCGAGGGCAGGGAAGCGATCCCTGTTTGCTTTCCAGTACGCCAGTGGCTGTGCACTCTAAGAGATGGGTGGCTCTGCCAGGTAAAGATGCAGCTGTGACGCAGCCGCGCTATCGTCGTTGGCCTGCTGCTGCGGGGTTTCTTCAGCCATAATTTCGCCAAACATTGACGACAAGGAACCTGCTCGTGGCACCTTCTCAGCTGGCCCGCCTGTGTCGCTGGCTCCGGGTGCTGGGTCGGGGCCTGTCTGTAAGGCCAGCAGACGCAAAAGCAGTCCCCGTGTCTGAGCCTTGAGCTCGTCAGAATAAAATCGGTCCTTGTATCTTTTATTTAAAACAAAGAAAACATCACATTAATTTAGCATGGCGTTCGTTCTTTTATACGATGCAGCATAAGACTGTCATAGTTAATAATATGATAATAAATAATAGAAATAAACGTTTGTAAGGCTAATCTAAAATAGATTAATAATTGTCATAATAGGACATTCTAGAACATTTGTGATGTCACAGTATGATGTCATAATTAAACATTCTAGAACATTTGTGATGTCACAGTATGATCTGGCTAAATGTTGTTAATTTCACCTTGGGTCTATGATGGTTGCCAAACTGTAGAGGGGCTCTGTTTCGATGTCTGCGAATCTGCGGGTTACAGCTTCCAGCAGTGTGGCTTTTGTCGTCTTCACGCCATGATCTGATGCGACATCTCTGCCCAGGACACGTTTTAAAGCCATGACACAAGGTATGACATCGGCGGCAGATGCAGAGGATGAACTAATTTCCTTCGTGAGCTCTTCAAACGGTGCCAGAATGGATAGCATGTTTTCTATCAGTCCCCACTTGTTGGCAGTGAATATAGCGGGTAGTTCGAAGTCCGCTGCATAAGCACCCAGTGCCCGTTTTTGCCCAAGGAGACTTTGTAACATATAATATGTGCTGTTCCATCTGGTGCTGACATCCTGCTGCAACCTTTTGATAGGCTGGCCGAGTTGTGTCTGCACACTCTGCAACCTAGAATAAGCCAGGCAAGAGTGCTTGAAGTGGCCCACGATGCATCTCCCTGTAGCTGTGATGTCAATTATGCTCCGCTGTGAAAGAACTCCATCGTGGACAGCCAGCTGAAGCGTGTGGGCCATAGTACACCCCAAATGTGGCAGTCCCGCGTCCGTCATGCATTTGATCATGTTGCGGGCGTTATCTCGCAGTATGACGTGGATCTTTTCTCTTGGAATATTCCACGTTTCGAACATATTCTCAAAGGCTGTTGCCAGCGCTGCAGCGGTGTGGGAGCCTGAAAACTCCTGTGAATGCAGGACAGCTTTACGCAGTTGGAACTCTGCGTCAACCCACTGAGCTGTCAAACTCAGCATTGACATGGGGCTGACATCAGAGCTCCAAATGTCACTCGTAAAGCTGATTGAAGACACGTCTTCTTTCATAAGGCTGTCCACGTGCGCAAACACTGCCTGGTAGAGCTCTGGTAGGGCAACATCTGTAAAATACGTGCTCCGCTAAGTGCTGAGACTTCAAATGTCGAATTAAATTTGTTGTGTTGAAACTCTTGACAATGTTTCCCCCACGAGGTATTTTATTCTGGCATACATTGCAGATGGCAATTGTTACATCAGTCTCAGACACCGTGAAATAGTTCCACACCACTGACATGTTTACAGGTGAGAAAATGCGACAATGGACACTGCCTCGTGTTTTTCGAGCGGTCGGCGGAGAATTGGCTCATGCTTTCCACGTCATCGATCGGTTTCCGTGATCGGCGAATATGAATAATTATCGGAATTCACCGATCGCATATTTATACTGATTATCGGCCGATAACGATCGGTGGCCGATCGATCGGGGCATCCCTACCATTAACCACTGTTTGGCGTTGGTGTCATTAATAATAACCATGCTGGAATATGAATGCCCTTTTTCGTTTCGTTCTTTTAAAGTTCGATTACCCAGGGATTAAAGTTCTCCGTAAATTTGATTCCAAATCGTGACGGATTTTCCGTCAATTTTCTACCTGCATGGTTTTATATGATTTGTAGAGGCATACAATCTATTTTTATGTCGGTATTAGGTATAGCCTATATAAATTATATATGCATAGCCTACATTATGCAACAGTAATTTGCGCATAACGCAGCATGGCACAGACATGTCACACGGAGCCCCGCGAAGCATGCATACAGTAAACTAACTTGATCGTTAATATAACTGTTGTCCTTGTATCTTTACGCTTATGAAAACATTTAATAATATTTATAGGCTTATGCCCTCGTTTGGCCATAATAGCCTATTCTCAAATGGCCAAATCTCCTCGCTGACGGACCCATGTATAGCCTTTATCATATTCCTATATGTCTCCAAGGAATCGTGGGGCTCGGGGGAAGAAACGGAACCCCTGCTATAGCCTATCCTTTATAATGTTATATGCTATTTTATTTACAGTAGTCTATTTATGATTCGTTTCCATAGCCGGTCTCAGTTATGCTGTGGCCGAGATGGGTCGGGATTAATGAAGCTGATAGGAGACTGCTTCTCGGCTATACGAATTAAAGCCACAATTGAAAATAATGTACTTCCTTCTTGACAATAGCCTATACTATAACAATAATACGAGAGTACAAGAACAATGAATCTCACTGCCATGTTACACTACCGTCGCTATTTTACAATTAACTATAATGAATTACGGGTCATACAGAACACGCCAGTGTTGAAACTAATGCACAGAAGCTTATTTCCGCGTTGTAGTCTTCATATTCTACCGCTGGGCGCCAGGTACGCATGCTCTGAGCTGTGCGTAGATATACGCACAAAGTCAAGCACACGTTCAAATTGATAAGTCCCACACTTTGCTTAGAAATGATCGTACGCACGAGTTACGGACATATCTGTGCGTACGCACCATTGATAAATGAGGGCCCTGGTGTGGACCAAACAAGGACCAAAGGCAGGAAAAGATCAGAAAACTCTAATGTTGCCAGATTATATTGATGAACCATTGTATCCCCTTCATACATTATGTTTAATCATTCCTGCTCATCCTGTCAGTTTGAAGTTTGAATCCCCTTTTTCACAGCATAAAGTTGGCAGGTATGGGATTATGTCCAATAAAAGGCTGCCCTGCATGATCACATGGCTTTGTTTAGAAGGTTTGGTTGACAAAGTGCAGTGTAAAAGCTAACCGAACCAAATGAAAAATGCAACCATGTTGCAACTTCTTCACCCCTGAATCGAAAGTGTTTCGAAGCCCTTTCCTACCTTTATAAAAAGTGATCATGGTATAGTGACCAAAGAATGGTGGAAATACCATGTATTACCATCTGTATCATGATTCAAATTGGATGCCACCATGCCATGGTAGCATTAAGTACAAAAGTGGTACCAGGGCGATACATGACTTTTACCCTGACCAGTAACATAGTAAAACTGAAAATACCATCAAACTACCATGATCCTTTTTTGTGTGGATAACGAATTAATGATCAAGTCAGATGCAGCTCTGTCGCCAAAATGGCCAAGAAGTCCTGCATCCACTAGTCAAGCCTAAGTAAGATATGGTGATGTGATATTTTGTTCATCCACTAGTCAAACCTAAGAAAGTTCTGGTGATATGAGATTGTGTTCCTCTACTAGTCAAACATAAGAAAGATATGGTGATATGAGATTTTGTTCCTTTACTAGTCAAACCTAAGAAAGATATGGTGATGTGAGATTTTGTTCCTCTACTAGTCAAACCTAAGAAAGATCTGGTGATAATGATATGAGATTTTGTTCATATAGCCCAACCCTAACTGAATGTCAACTGAAGCATAATACTACCTCAGGGAGCATATGGTGTTGGCTAGGACCGGCTATGTGGTCATCTTTCTTGTCTGCAGCCGGTGAAACAGCTCTGACATGTTCGTTGGGGTCGTCACTGAGGTCATTCTTTCCCTGGGACATCTTCAGTGGACACAGCTCTGTAAAGTCCATACAGACAAAATCATAATTTAAAGCAGATGAAAATGTTCATTTAGGTTAGGCTGTATGGTTATAGCAATTGTACACTACAAATGTAGTAATGTAATTTCATAAAGTCTGTAAACAAAGTTTTCAAAGTTTCTCTGCTCTCTTTCTGTCTTTTGCTTGTCTTTTCCACATATTTGTTTTGATTCTGTAGGTGGGGGGGGCATTTTCATCTTTACTTTCCTGATATGTTTCTACATTCTGGTCATTTCAGTTTGCAGTCTCTCCTGTTCCCTTTCTAGGGGTTCCTAGAATACATTTGTATGCTCCTCTCTTACACATCTTTGTAAACAAACTACTGCTTTCTAGCGCTGCCTCATTAGAGCTGCTTGTCTGTCTGCATGTTTTGTTTTCAGTATTTTATTGACCAATATGTAAAAAGTTCGTCTGGAGCCCTGTATTGACTAATAAGCATCTTCATCTTTGCTTTGTTGGCAGTGTATTTGTCTAATTTTACGTCATTTTAGTATCCTCCTGACCTGATCTAACGTGACCCTGAAATGTAAGCAGAGTCAGTCAGAAAACATCCGCTTTTGGCATTAGCTTGCTGCTCCCGTGGCTACAAAACATTGATGTTAGCCAGCGATCTAATATTACAACTAATGTTAGCTAAATACCTAATTATACCGTACCAAGCATTAGCCCAACGTACGCTGCATTACACTGAAGGGTAGTGTAAGATGTCTGGTAGTGTGAGACAGGACTGACCATAATATAGAGGAGGGTGTACCGGTAGTCGTGTTATTAAGTATAACTATGCGAGTCCTCTGCATTTGTTGGGAGTATATTTATCTCGTTAGCTCTGTAGCTCCAACACACAGGTCTCTTATCTTCACTCCTCGTCTACTACTCTGCCCCACACTGCGGTCAAGCCAGCCGTCTTTCACTTTTGCGTGGTCAAACCAGCCGCGCCTGTAATTTCGAGTGCGCAATTAAAAGAAAAGATCACAAGTTGATCTTACATAAATAGTTTAATTATTCCCGGTAATGAACTGAATGGACATCGAATCAATAGGACGTTTCATGTGTGCAGTATTATTGAACATCGAATCAATAGGACGTTTCGTATGTGCAGTATTATTGAACATCGAATCAATAGGACGTTTCGTGTGTGCAGTATTATTGAACATCGAATCAATAGGACGTTTCGTGTGTGCAGTATTATATATTCGACCACTAAAGCTACAGGAAATCCCACAGAGGAACACTTCCGGTGAGGATTTCAAAGTAAAGGATGGCATGTGGTTCATTTCTATTATTTGCGATTGAGGAACAGGGTAATTTATGAGAATAATGTTAGGACTTATTGCTTCATAAACTTGTTGCACAAATACTATGAACTACTTTTACTGTGTACTTTTTGAGAATGGCAAAATTCCCTCCAGAGAAGGAGCATTTGATGTTGGATAAAAAACATTTCTTCCATAAGTAGTTTATGACACTGCCATGTTTGTACTTAATACTTCTTAAGACTACTTGCACAAATAATATGAACTACTTTTACTGTGTACTTTGAGTCATTTGATTTTCAAAGACCTCTCCATAGAACAAGAATGAGCATTTTCGACTAACTTTGATGTGGGATAAAAAGCATTTCTTCATAAAGTAGTTTATGAAACTGCCATGTTTGTACGTAGTACTTCTTAGACTACTTGCACAAATAATATGAACTACCGTAATTCCTCTAATAGTAACCGGGTCTCAAATACAAGCCGGGTCTCTATTAATGGCCGGGTGCGCTCTTGAGCTAAGAAATTATAAGCCGGCCTCCTAATACAAGCCGGGTTACTAATATACTGAGCTGCATACTGACCTAGTTACTTGATTTCACTTTGAAAACGTTGAAATGACCAGTGACCACCTGTAATTGCACTGTTTACTATTTCATACAGTACTTGGTTTCAATAAATGAACCCAGTACATTTTACTGGGTTCAAACTGACACAAAATGTTGATTTATTCATTATGATCCGTTTGAAAATTTTAAATATAGGCCTCCCTCTTATACAGGCCTCCTCCTAATACAAGCCTGGTACCCGCTACAGTTGAAACAAATACAAGTCGGGGTTACTATTAGAGGAATTACGGTACTTTTACTGTGTACTTTGAGTAATTTGATTTTCAAAGTCCTCTCCATAGAACAAGAATGAGCATTTTCGACTAACTTTTATGTGGGATCAAAAACATTTCTTCCATAAGTAGTTTATGAAACTGCCATGTTTGTACGTAGTACTTCTTAAGACTACTTGCACAAATAATATGAACTACTTTTACTGTGTACTTTGAGTAATTAGATTTTTCAAAGTCCTCTCCATAGAACAAGAATGAGCATTTGAAAATACCACACTTTGTTATGGTAAAACAAATAGATTGAGGCTTCATGGAAAGAAAGAGGAGAGAAAGCTGTGGACACAGAGACATACAACTATGCTGCAACAGAGGATGGACAACAAGAGAAAAGAAAGACAAGGAAAAGAAAGTAACATACTGGTCTCCTGGTCTGTGGGCTCCTCCTTCAGCCCAGTGGACATATCCGTGGGTGGGTCTAGCGTGTCCTGAACCTCCTCTATTTTAATCATCAGTAGGTCACTGGGTGGATCTGGAACAGAGGGAGACAGAAAAGGTATTTACAGTGGCATGAAAAAGTATTTGCCCACTCTGATTTCTTCTGTAATTACAGATTTATTTTTATTTGTAATCTTTATACAAAATCTAAAACAGGATGTAATTGAGTCCTGAGCCTCTTCTTTCATGATTGATAGGAAGTTGGAGGTAGATCTGGGGCAGAGGGAGACAGCAACTAAGGAAATACTCTAGTATTTACAGTATTATTTCACAAATTATTATATTTATATACTGAACTTTATTTAAAATCAAACACTTCCTTTTCCTCCATTACATTTATTTAAGTTAAACAAGACCACTGACCACTTTAGCTAAGGCTTAATAATACATCACAGTTGGGATCCCTTCTATCAGCTTAGTTCTCCTGGTTGCTATTCAATCCAGCAGGGGAACCAGGACAAAGGTGTTCCATTTATAAAAGAGATACCAGAATAAAGTGCTCCAAAGAGTTAGGCTGAATGTGAACAAGAGTTTGATCAAATTAAAGAATGAGAGGAGAGAAAGCAATAGCGACAAATACTGAGACATACAAACATGCTGGAGCAGAGGAAGGAGAAGACTAAATCCAGATAAGAGAAAGAAACAACATACTGATATCCTGGTGGTTTGTGGGCTCCTCCATCTCAAAGGAAGTATCCTTGGGTGGCTCTAGCGTGTCCTGATCTTCTTTTTTAACAATCAGTAGGTCTCTGGGTGGATCTGGGACAGAGGGACACACAACTCAACATACTAGTCTTTATTTACTTCTGGGTCTAGAGAGTAAACTAAAGTATCTTCAGTAGGAAGTCTTGTTCTGACTTACAGAGGTCCTGCTGGTCTGATTCCTCCTTCATTCTAGTAGGTGTGCTCTTGGACGTCTTCTACAGGAACTGGAGTTTTGCTACAAGGATAAATGCAGATAGTCAGAGAGCCCTGTAGATCCAAGTAACAATAACAAACTCAGCAAGACCGACGGCTTCTCAGTTACAGTGGGTGACAATATTGTCACAAGGAAAGATGAAATTACATACCTGGGTTCCATCCTAGAGGCAAATCTTTCCTGTGACAAAATGGCATCCAATGTAATAAAAAAAAGTCAACCAAAGAACTAGATTCTTGTACCGGATCTCCTCTCTGGTAAACAAGAATACCCTGAAGACTGGCAGGAGCACTCATTCAAGGGTACTACGACTATGCTTGCACTTCATGGTACCAAAGCACCTCAAAAGTGCTAAAAACAAAATTACAAACATCCCAAAACAAACTGGTCAGACTACTGCTTGACCTTACTCCTAGAACTCACCTCACCCCTGCCCACTTTGACAACCTAGGATGGCTTAGAGTAGACGACAGAGTACAGCAACTTGCAATGGGCCTGGGCCCTATTCCCCGTACCTGGTTCAACTAAGTCGATCAAAAGTCCCATTATCCAGATTCAATTAACCCGATGTTTGAATCCAGGATTTCCCTGTGCCTCGAACGCTGATTCAGTCTTGTTAATTCGAACCAGACTTGATACTCAGGATAAGTGCGCGCGGCCGCCTCAGCTGAAAAGACAGCAGGTGTTGATCGCAGAAATCCTGATTTTCTAATGGCATTGATTGATTGATTGATTTAAAACTTTATTAACAGATTGCAGAATGGGTACAATACAGTACGGCTCAATAGCCTCGCCGACAAGTTAAATGCATAATCTATAGGCTAATTTTAAATCCCTCATTACCCCAATCAATCAGATTATATTTCTTTAAACGTGCCTGCTGGCAGTAGGCTTAATGGAATGAATAATCAAATGAGATCTGGCTAGCGAAAATAATTAGTTCAACTCTTTCAGAATAAGGATAAAAACAAGCCCAAATAGTATATCTAATTGATACAAAGAAATTATATTATGAGGATATCTGTACTGTATGTGCTTAGGTATTATGTACTATATAAACCCAAAGAGAGGCTTGGAGGGAGGCTACAGTTTCAGTATTAATCAGGTTTGAATCTGTTTCGGACCTAATCCATACATGCATTGAATTGATTACCCTTTGGTTTATACCAGTGACACCTCATGTTCATCATCAGATAACAGTGCTTGAAAAGATAAATGCATTTTCTCAAATTCATTCATCAAAAACATCAAAGGCTCATTCAATTTATCAAGTCACGTCACGTCATCAAATCCATCAAACAGCGCATCTCCTCATACATTTTAATCCCAGTTACAATATCACAATAACGTGTGACAGTCACAGTGACAGTGATACAATTAAACACTCCACAGATTCAGATTCCTCATAATTCATATCCACAATCCGCGCATAGACGCTTCATATGCTTGAATGAAACACAATCCGGGCGCTCCGTTTAATAAGCAAATACACAGCGAAGAATATTAAACTAATCAGAGCCAAACACCTGATAGGTTTCATTCATTAAAAATATCCCTGCAGGATTCACATTTGCAATGATCCGTTTAGTCCGTTATTAAAATAACTGTGTGTCTCGAGCGCCGTATCCGTATAAATATGACATGCATTATATAGGACAAAGTAAATTCATAGGCTGAATATGATTTATTATCAGCATTTTAGGTAGACCTATTATTTTACATTTCAAACGAAGCACAAAAACATAATTCAGAATGGTATAATGGGATCTAGACTGAGAAATATTTCAGGAAGCGAGCTGGGATTTCTTTGCGAGGGTGTGGCCATGCAGCCTTATCCGCGTAATTTTTTTTCCTAGCCGCATTTCTCAGAGACGCTCTCTAATTGGCCACTGACTGACGCTCTCTGATTGGCCACTGACATGTTTGCCCAATCGCGTGACGAGCTGTGTCTTTGCCCATTTCCGCGTCGAACAGCCTGCAAACTACCTGGCGTTCTATCGCCATGCTCTAAGACAAACTCTAACCTTAACCAACTTCGAAAGAGTGCCTAAGCTTAACCGTCGAAAGAACTTGCCGTCACGCTCCAAGACAAACTCTAACCTTAACCTACTTCGAAAGAGTGCCTAAGCCTAACCAGTGTAGAAACAGGCGTCGGCCAATCAGAGAGCGTCTCTGACAAATGCGGCTAGGAAAAGAAATAACGCAGGTTATCCAGCTAACTGAACTTAACCCTGCTCCGGAGCAGGTTCAAACATTCTGATCTGTTACCATGGCGATTTACACAATCCGACATCAGGGAACGGAAATGTCTGGCTTAAGTCAAGCTATGCTGAAAATTATCCGGCTAACTCAGTTAGCCAGGTACGGGGAATAGGGCCCTGGTCTACAAGATACACAGACAGCAACCTTTTTGACATGGAGTGCCTGTTTGAAATATAGTTGTAACTAGTGTGCCTCAACAATATTCCATGCATCGTACATTTTTTTCTCATAATCAGGTATTTTTTATGATAATTTTTACATTATTACATCATTATTGTTATTATTAATAACATAATTATCAACCCTAAATCTGAGTTGGGGGGGGGGGAATGCAATGCAGACAAACAGCTGCATACAGTGCGACCATTTCACTCACATTTGCCCATTCATTTTTGGACACATCACACACCATCGGTGTGTGTACTGTATGTGTGCTGTCATAGCTCCACCTACAGGCCTAATGGAGAACACCAGGAGAACACCAAGATGTGAATGTGAGGTATATCGTGTAAATACGTTTTGATTGATCGCAAGACTACACTGTAAAAAAATAAATAATAATAAGTTTCCAGAACTTAAAAATATTGAGTTCAGTTACTGTGCATTAAGGTTTTCAGTTTTCAATCCACAATAAGTTAACAGAAAAATAAGTACACAACCACATTATTTCAACCTAATAAAACTATGTTTATTGTCATTGTTTTAAGAACACAAGTTGACTTGGTAATACTCACATTTTGAGTAAAAAAAAATGGCTTTTAACATGTGCAATGTTCAATGAAATAGAAAAATAAATAATAAAATGTGTTGATTAATCCCACTGGTCACAATGGTGAGTCATTGGTGACCGTAATAATGTTTTTGTTATAAGGCTCTGCAAATGTTACTGAATGATGTAGCAATGTATTTCCAGCTAAATTGAAATAATAAACAAATAAAGGGTCTCAATTAAATATGTGGTAGTAAAAAGAACCTGTGGGAGGATTTCAACAAGATAAATGCGACAACAGTGCAAAATATTTCACTATAATATTTCAAAGCAAAATGCTGCCCCCTGTGCCTATGAAAATGCCCCCGCGTGCCTATGCAGGCATGCATGCCTAGGGTTGCCTACCCCTGCACTACACAATTAAGGTACCCATGTACAAGTCAAAATACTTCCCAAAGGTCAGTGAATACCACGACCACAACACCAGAGGGAGCTCCACAAATCATGTCAAACCCAGATTCGGCTCAAACAAGGGACTAAACACATTTCGCAATTATGCCACATCAATGTTGAATGCCCTACCCACAGCTGTAAAGGAATATGTGAATCACTACCCACTTTCAAAACCACTCTCAAAGAGCACCTATGGGAGACTGCAATTCGAAACTAGCCCCTGTAAATGTCCAAACCCAACCCCCTCCAATGTACAGTCCCCCCCCCCCCCACCCCACCTAACCACCTCCAATGTACCGTTTCTTCCCCCTCAAAAGAATACTCTCTTTTTTAGACTATTTTTGTATAACAAACAGTACTGTATTTGTAGATCTGGTATGTCATAAATGTATAGATGTAGCAGTTACTGACTGTCTATGTCATTTATGTCATATATGTTATGCTGAAGCTGAATTGAAAATGGGGGACCCTGATGTAAACAAGACGAAAGTCTTTATCTGGTCTGCATCCCCTTAACAATTGTGTGTATTGAGCTGTACTATATTGTACCCATTCTGCAATCTGTTAAATAAAATTGTAACATAATGTAGAATGCATACTTTTACATTTGATACTTAAGTACATTCAATATCAAATACTATTTTATCTGGGTATTCCTACTTGTACTTAAGTAAAGGAACTGTGTACTTCTTCCATCACTGTATATACGTAATAATCAAAATAATGTCCATGTGACATTTACAAATACAAAGAATCTTGTGGAACTATTATTATGAATTCCTTAAAGGGGAACTATTTTACAATTTTTTTCACTATTTGGGCACTTTTACACAATTCGTGTGAGTTTATGGAACACCTCTGTAATTATATATATTTTTTAATTCATTGTTTTGTATTTCTAATCAAGTCCTCAAAAACAGCATTTTTCTACCTGAAGATCTTAAGCTGTTTTGAGGCTGGGCTTTGTGTGGCCTTTGCGGCATCTGGGACATTAACATGCAGCGGTGTCTCTCTGACATCACAAATCAGCACATTTTCAGATGACTCAGTTCAGTGAGGGTGAATATTGTGAGAGGAGAATTTGAAGAATGCGCCAATATGAGAATTAGAGACATAGATCATATTAATATAAGTCCACATAGCTAGGAAACAATGCTAAACACTGAAAAAGGCCATTTATAAGATAGTTCCCCTTTAAATATCCATAACCTGGTTAATCCCAGGCTGTAAATTAGGGTGAGCACTGACCTAGAAACTAGGGTTTGATGTTAAGTGAGAAAGGGAGGTGGTTGGGGTTGTTCCAGATGTTTACCTGAACAAGGCCCATGATCTAAACCCACACTACACTCTGATACACTCATCATCACGGATCACTTTCAAAACTGAAACGGACATTTTCAATTAACCTCGTAAATTTGTCAGATATTTTATATGATGACCGACGGTCTTTGTTGTTGTCAATTTACACACAGTCACAGTGCAATAATGTTAGACTTACCATCGTGGCCCACAGTGTTATAATAACTGGGCTCTGGTCTGGAACGTTACCCAAGTAGCTCTAACATGAGTCTAGAAAGCAGATGGTTGACTGCGAGCGACTCATCATACTAGTTTACAGAACCATACCGGGCATCTTATTGTTGTTCTTATTCACTGTTCAAAGTCCACAACGCTGCTCTAGCTGTTGGATAGATCATTGAATGGTAGACAACTGTGAAATAACGTCACCTCAAAGCATATCCCTGTTGATAAGTGGTGTAAGAATAATGTCCAAGAAAAGGCCTTCTGGTGATTTAACAAACCTGCTTTGTGTTTCTTCATCTCACGTTCAGACATCAGAACATTCAAGGTGGTGGTGACCAAACTCTACTCTAGTTCATACTGCTCCTTAGTCCATTCAAATACACATATCTTCAGAAGATGCAGTTAGTCCGTTCTTTACACGATCTCTACATTCTAATATGTTCAGTATTAGAGGTTAGCATTATAGCACATTAGCAGCTACAGCGAGGTGAAGCTACACAAAGAGCGCGGGGCCGGGCCGTGACGTGTTTCCCCTGGGGCGGGACTTCCTCAAGACGGTCGAGAAGCATGCAGCTGCAGAGCCGCAGAGCGGCGCTCTCATGTCCTCAGGACCGCTCAGCAGCGCCACCCACCCAATGCCTGAATTGGAGTATTGCACTGTGCGGGCAGCGTGTTGCTTAATAACAGCGCAACAGTGCAAAAATGCTTCCGCCTTCGTCACCGCAGGCCACTACGGTAAAGCACCTTTCTTTTCAGGCCCGCTTAGACAAATGCTATGGCATTTCCGCGTACATTGCAACGAATGTACGCGCTGTAGTGACTGTACATAATTCACAAGGAACTCGTTGGGAATGGTAGTTCCCCCCGGACGATTTATAGGGTGGCACTTCCTGCCACCGGCATTCTTATTTACTGTCGACACGACTACGTCGATTTGTTGTTACGCTGATGAATAAAGGAATTAGGTTTAACTTCGAGACACCGCCTCCGACTCCTTCTTCTCAGCGCTACAGCGCCCACTTTGCCAACCTAGGATGGCTTAGAGTAGACGACAGAGTACAGCAACTTGCAATGGGCCTGGTCTACAAGATACACTATACGACCGGGGTGCCCATGTACATGTCAAAATACTTCCCAAAGGTCAGTGAATACCACAACCACTACACCAGAGGAAGCTCAACAAATCATGTTAAACCCAGATTCGGCTCAAACAAGGGACTAAACACGTTTCGCAATTATGCCACAACAATGTGGAACGCCCTACCCAAAGCTGTAAAGGAATGTGAATCCCTGCCCACATTCAAAACCGCCCTTAAAGAGCACCTACGGGAGGCTGCAATTCGAAACTGGCCACCGTAAATGCCCAAAACCCCCACCACCTCCTAATAGACAGTCTCCTCCCCACCGCATGTATATATTCCCTCCCCGCCGTATGTATATTTCCCTCCCACCCACCCACCCCCTCCTAATGTACAGTCCCCTCCCCATCATATGTATATACTCTGTCAGGATCTAGGGGTAACAGTACTGTATATTTGAATACCGCCTATGTCACAAATGTATCAGTACTAAATACCTATATGTCCCTATGCCATAAATGTCATGTATGTTGTGTATGTCATAAATGTCTATATGAATTGAAAATGGGGGACCCTGATGGAAACAAGACAAACGTCTTTCTCAGGTCTGCATCCCCTTAACAATTGTATGTATTGAGCCGTACTGTATTGTACCCATTCTGCAATCTGTTAAATAAAGTTTTCATTCATTCATTCATTCATTCATTCATTCATTCATTCATTCATTCATTCATCACTTGAAACCTCGGCTGTCTTTAACTATGAGTGAACACAACTGTCTTTAACTATGAGTGAACACAACGCAACATTGTAACGTTAACGTGTAATTTACTATGGATATGGAATATAGTATATTATCGCGACGATTGTAACGTTAACGTGTACTTCGCGAATATAGTATATTATCGCGACGCGTCGTCGGAGGCGACTAAACGCTGTTGTGAACACAACACATTGTAACGTTAACGTGTACTTTACTATGGAATATCAGAAGAAACTACTCAACCTCGGCTGTCTTTAACTAAACAGTGTTGTGAACACAACACATTGTAACGTTAACGTGTACTTCGCGACGCGTCGTCAGACTAAACAGTGTAACGTTAACGTGTACTTTACTATGGAATATCAGAAGAAACTACTCAACCTCGGCTGTCTTTAACTAAACAGTGTTGTGAACACAACACATTGTAACGTTAACGTGTACTTTACTATGGAATATCAGAAGAAACTACTCAACCTCGGCTGTCTTTAACTATGAATGAACACAACACTCTAACTCACCAATGTACAGTTTCTACGCCAAATGTATATACACTCCTTTTTCTGGACACTTTTGTATCACAAACAGTACTGTATTTGCAAATCTGATATGTCATAAATGTATAGATGTAGCAGTACTGTCTATCTGTATGTCATGTATGTCATATATGTTATGATGAATTGAAAATGGGGGACCCTGATGTAAACAAGACGAAAGTCTTTCTCTGGTCTGCATCCCCTTAACAATTGTATGTATTGAGCTGTACTGTACTGTACCCATTCTGCAATCTGTTAATAAACTTTTCAATCAATCAATCAAACCATGTTTAGATAATAAAGTACTCAACCTCTACTTGTCTACTGTCTGACTGAACACAACACTCTAACTTACCATGTTTAGATAATGAAGTACTCAACCTCTACAGTCTTTAACTATGAAGGAATTACAACCTTTATTTAATGGTTAATAGTTTGATAAAAGGTAATTTACTATATTTGTATGGCATTTACACTTAAAGTAGAAAAACAAAAGTAATCTGTAAAATAATAGTGAATTTCCTGTGAAAAAACATTTATTTTTTACAGTGTACGTTACACACACACAAATGCTACAGTCATTATGACACATTTTACAAAGAAAGTCTTGTATGAACTACTGTTGAACCACAGTAAAAGGTCTAAATGCTCTGGTTCTGTGCACTGCTACTAAAACTGTTGAACCACAGTAAAAGGTCTAAATGCTCTGGTTCTGTGCACTGCTACTAAAACTGTTGAACCACAGTAAAAGGTCTAAATGCTCTGGTTCTGTGCACTGCTACTAAAACTGTTGAACCACAGTAAAAGGTCTAAATGCTCTGGTTCTGTGCACTGCTACTAAAACTGTTGAACCACAGTAAAAGGTCTAAATGCTCTGGTTCTGTGCACGAACCAAGGCGGGATCTCATGCGCATGCGCGGGCACCTCGCGAGCACGCCGGTGCACGCACCTGAGCGAGCACGCCGCCGCCGATGCACGCACCTGGGCGCTGGGCGAAGGAAAATGAAAGGCGCATTACCGTACTGGCGTGCGGTGACGAATGCGGAAGCATTTTTGCACTGTTGCGCTGTTATTAAGCAACACGCGTGCGGGCATAGCTGTGAGATCCGCGCGAGGCCAGAGGATGTACATACTGTATGAGTAAATTGACTATACTTTTGCTCACACAATATATATATATATTTTTTTTTAAACTTAAATTTTTATTGAACATTTATAGACAAACATCACAACATATACAATAACATCAACAACACTATTAAACAGACATAAATAATAAAGAAAAAAGAGAAAAAATGTAATACCCAGCTCACACAATATCTTGAATGAATGCGTTTATTTATTTCGAACATAAATTGAAAATAAATAATAATAAAACACAAGTAATAAACAGATTAAAAAACAAAGAAGCAGGATGAAGTGTAAACGTATGTGTTCCTACCTAGGTAGGTTCTATCCTAGAGGCAAATCTTTCCTGTGACAAAATGGCATCCAATGTAATAAAAAAAAGTCAACCAACGAACTAGATTCTTGTACCGGATCTCCTCTCTGGTAAACAAGAATACCCTGAAGACTCTGGCAGGAGCACTCATTCAAGGGTACTATGACTATGCGTGCACCTCAAAGGCGCTTAAAACAAAATTACAAACATCACAAAACAAACTGGTCAGACTACTACTTGACCTGAACCCCAGAACCCACCTCACCCCTGCCCACTTTGACAACCTAGGATGGCTTAGAGTAGACGACAGAGTACAGCAACTTGCAATGGGCCTGGTCTACAAGATACACTATACGACCGGGGTGCCCATGTACATGTCAAAATACTTCCCAAAGGTCAGTGAATACCACAACCACTACACCAGAGGAAGCTCAACAAATCATGTTAAACCCAGATTCGGCTCAAACAAGGGACTAAACACGTTTCGCAATTATGCCACAACAATGTGGAACGCCCTACCCAAAGCTGTAAAGGAATGTGAATCCCTGCCCACATTCAAAACCGCTCTTAAAGAGCACCTACGGGAGGCTGCAATTCGAAACTGGCCTCCGTAAATGCCCAAAACCCCCACCACCTCCTAATAGACAGTCTCCTCCCCACCGCATGTATATATTCCCTCCCCGCCGTATGTATATTTCCCTCCCACCCACCCACCCCCTCCTAATGTACAGTCCCCTCCCCATCATATGTATATACTCGGTCAGGATCTAGGGGTAACAGTACTGTATATTTGAATACCGCTTATGTCACAAATGTATCAGTACTAAATACCTATATGTCCCTATGCCATAAATGTCATTTATGTTGTGTATGTCATAAATGTCTATATGAATTGAAAATGGGGGACCCTGATGGAAACAAGACAAACGTCTTTCTCAGGTCTACATCCCCTTAACAATTGTATGTATTGAGCCGTACTGTATTGTACACATTCTGCAATCTGTTAAATAAAGTTTTCGTTCATTCATTCACCCCCGGCCGCGTGTATGCCTTCTACAACCCTGTTCGGTTTCCGCGTTGCCGTTTTGCGCTCTGATCGGCCGAGCGCGCGCATGAGCTGCGACACGCCCGCCAGCCAGGCAGCAATACTAAGCTCCAGTTAACCTAATTTATACCGTAAGCAATCATTAAAAAAATATACCGTTAACTGGAATATGTTGTTTCTTTACACATATGTTGGATTATGTAATTGGTTTGTCAAATCGCGCGACTCGGGCTTCATCGCCGGCTTCGCGGCTGCGTTGCGGGTCCACGACCATCTGTGCTGCGATAAGGCTTTGCTGAGCTCATCATGGTGTCCGCTGGACGAAGCCAGAGACGGTCTTATTATGGGGCTTATACCGAGAAGCAGTAACACAACAGTGAACACATAGTTGCAATGCATCTGTCAGTCGTACTTATCTATGTGTTCACTGTTGTGTTACTGCTTCGCGGCATAAGCCCCATAATACTCTCCCCGCTGTTGAAAGCCGGAGCACGGAGGGTCGTTGATGAGCTCAGCGATGACGCTCGCGGCGCCATACTCTCCCCGCTGTTAAACGCCTTATCGCAGCACGGCGGAGGGGCTTGTCGCGGCTCATGCCAATCAGAGCACAAAACGGCAACGTGGAAACCAAACAGCGTTGTAGAAGGCATACACGCCCCCCGGCCGCGTGTATGCCTTCGACGACGGAACTGCATTTCCGCGTTCGAGTTTTGCGCTCTGATTGGCCAGGTCATGTGACATGTGCACCAATCGTGGGACAGCAAGTTCTGCGCCTATTTCCGGGTCTAAGAGCCTGCAAACTACCTGGCATTCTATCGCCATGCTCTAAGACAAACTCTAACCTTAACCTACTTCGAAAGAGCGCCTAAGCTTAACCATTGTAGAAACTTGCGGTCCCACGATTGGGCGTACATGTCACATGACCAGAAATGATCTGGCCAATCAGAGACGCGGAAATGCAGTTATGTTGTAGAAGGCATTCAGGCCCCCCGGCCCCTTGATTGATTGATTGATTGATTGAAAACTTTATTAACAGATTGCAGAATGGGTACAATACAGTACGGCTCACTACACACAATTGTTAAGGGGATGCAGACCAGAGAAAGACTTTCGTCTTGTTTACATCAGGGTCCCCATTTTCAATTCATCATAACATATATGACAGATAGACAGTATTCAGTATACCTTCACACTCTATTATCTTATGCAACTCATATTCACTCCACAAACTGAAATATACATACATTGTTGAATGAACAGCCTGTTTCTTGAAGTTAGACTCTCCTCTAAATTGTAACCCCCCTCTCTATAACAGAATTTTTGGATGTTACCCGGGAGTGAATTGTTTCGTGCTTTTTGTGCAGTCTTAAATTCAGCCAGGTGACCCAGGTGAAGGTCCCCGAGTTTCATGGCATGTGATTTAAAAAAGAGTGTGTTTGTGTGTTCCAGATATCCTACCTTATTGATAATCAAATCAAAATCAAATGTATTTGTAAGGCACGTCAACACACGTTAATGTCCCCATGGGCCAGGTAACAGTATACTTTTGCTATGCTATACACTACAGTCTATGTGATGTGGGTATGATGGTAATTAAGGAATGGTGAATATTATGTTTAATGTAAATATGTGTATACTGGATATGAACAGCAGTATTATAGGCCTACAGCAGTATTGTACAGCAGTATTACAGCCAGCAATATTATACATTATTATACATGACTATTCTATGCAAGTAGGCTATGGCTAAGCTATTTTACAATATTATACATGAACTATGTGCAATTATGCATAAGACTACATAAGACACTACATGTGGGTATGTCAGGTGGTCTTGTGGTAAAAGTTATGTCTGTGGAATCATATTTATTTTAAATATTTTGGACTTTATGGTGTTCTTGTTTTGTTCTTGACTTATTGTGATGTTTCTTCTTGACTTGTTTAAAGAAGACGTGTCAGGTGGCGTAACGGAGATTGCGTTCGTCACCAAACCCCGGAGCGGCTGGATTCACCTGTTCGAATCCAGCTCACAGCTCCGGGGTTGTCACCAGATTGGCTGGCTGTTCACACTAATACAATTGGCAGTATTAGAGGGTGGGAGAAGCTGGCGGGGTGGGTCCGGGTCGTTGTAAACAGCGACTCCTACAGTTCGGTCGGGGCGCCTGCTAAGCGCGGATAGGACCTGAGTGGGATAGTGTGATCCTTCCACACGCTACGCCCTCTCAGTGAGAATCCGCGCTGCCAGGTAAAAAGAAGCGGTTGATTGGCTGGACGTGTGTCGGAGGAAGCACGTGATAGCCTCCACTCTCCCAGACCGACTGTGGGGGGTAAGTGCGCAGCGACCAGGAAGGGGATTGGGAATTGGCATAACGACTAACATTGGGATGGGAGAAAATCGGAGGAAAAATGGAGGGGGAAAAAGATAAAAAAAAAAAATAAAAATACTGCACAAATCATGTTTAAAGCACGAAACAATTCACTCCTGGGTAACATCCAAAGATTCTGTGATAGAGAGGGGGGTTACAATTTAGAGGAGAGTCTAACTTCAAGAAACAGGCTGTTCATTCAACAATGTATGTATATTTCAGTTTGTGGAGTGAATATGAGTTGCATAAGCTAATAGAGTGTGAAGGAATACATACGTTTACACTTCATCCTACTCCTGCTTGTTTGTTTTTTAATCTGTTTATTACTTGTTTTTTATTATTATTTATTTTCAATTTATGTTCGAAATAAATAAACGCATTCATTCAAGATATCTGGCCTCGCGCGGATCTCACAGCTGTGCCCGCACAGTGCAATACTCCAATTCAGCCATTGGGTGGGTGGCGCTGCTGAGCGGCCCTCAGAGCGACGGTCCGCGTTTATCCTTTCCGCAACGGAATTCGGTTTCCGGGTTCGCCTGATTGGCCACTAAGCCCACGTGACCCTACGCTAGCACGCCCCCCTTACGCCTGAGAGTTTAATTAACTTTAATTAACAGATTGCAGAATGGGTACAGTCAGTGATGCCACTAACGCGTTACTAAGTAACGCGTTACAGTAATCTGATTACTTTTCCCCGAAAATAGTAATCTAACGCGTTAATCTTTAAAAGCCAGTAATCTGATTGCAGTTACTTGTCCAAGTGGCTGTGCGTTACTATTTCGTTACTATCTCATCATAAATTCATAATGCAGGCGGGATGCAGTATTTTATTTCGTTTTAGACAGTCAAAAATATGCTTGGAGCTGTATTTCCTTGTATTGGGGGAGTGACGTCACAGCACGCAACCTCAAGTTGTTCCATGCTGGTGGGCGCGGCTGTTATTGTTGTGACAGATGGGTCTCCGTGAACGCGAACACTGCTCTTGAGCGAAAGTCATTGCTCTTTGCTACGAGGGACCGGAGCTCATCCATTTTATTGCAGAGAGAGTTCACGTTTGAGAGGAATATACCCGGGAGAGGAGGACGAGATCCTCTCCGGCGGAGGCGAGCCAGGGAGCCAGCCCTTTTGCCGGGCTGCCGCCTGACCCACTTCACAGCCTGGATGAAGACCGCGGTTCCCCTCACGAGCACATCCAACAGATCCGTGGAGCGGGTGAGTAGTTGAGGGAAAATGTCAAGTGGGATTGATTTCCCAATGTTCAGCAGTTCTTCTTTAGAGTAAGAAGTAACACAGGACGCTGGGACTAAACAAAACAAACAGAACACAATGCATCACTAGGAACATTAGAACCATATCTGAATAGGGCAGGCCTCAAAGGTAGGCTACATATCAGCCTACATGTGGTGAATGAATGAATGAATGAAAACTTTATTTAACAGATTGCAGAATGGGTACAATACAGTATGGCTCAATACATACAATTGTTAAGGGGATGCAGACCTGAGAAAGACGTTTGTCTTGTTTCCATCAGGGTCCCCCATTTTCAATTCATATAGACATTTATGACATACACAACATACATGACATTTATGGCATAGGGACATATAGGTATTTAGTACTGATACATTTGTGACATAAACGGTATTCAAATATACAGTCCTGTTACCCCTAGATCCTGACAGAGTATATACATATGATGGGGAGGGGACTGTACATTAGGAGGGGGTGGGTGGGTGGGAGATACATATACATACGGCAGGGAGGGAATATATACATGCGGTGGGGAGGAGACTGTCTATTAGGAGGTGGTGGGGGTTTTGGGCATTTACGGTGGCCAGTTTAGAATTGCAGCCTCCCGTAGGTGCTCTTTAAGAGCGGTTTTGAATGTGGGTAGTGATTCACATTCCTTTACAGCTTTGGGTAGGGCGTTCCACATTGTTGTGGCATAATTGCGTAAGGTGTTTAGTCCCTTGTTTGAGCCGAATCTGGGTTTTACATGATTTGTTGAGCTTCCTCTGGTGTAGTGGTTGTGGTATTCACTGACCTTTGGGAAGTATTTTGACATGTACATGGGTACCCCGGTCGTATAGTGTATCTTGTAGACCAGGCCCATTGCAAGTTGCTGTACTCTGTCGTCTACTCTAAGCCATCCTAGGTTGTCAAAGTGGGCAGGGGTGAGGTGGGTTCTGGGGTTGAGGTCAAGTAGTAGTCTGACCAGTTTGTTTTGTGATGTTTGTAATTTTGTTTTAAGCGCCTTTGAGGTGCTTTGGTACCATGAGGTGCACGCATAGTCGTAGTACCCTTGAATGAGTGCTCCTGCCAGAGTCTTCAGGGTATTCTTGTTTACCAGAGAGGAGATCCGGTACAAGAATCTAGTTCGTTGGTTGGTGTTATTGACCATTTATCTTTTGTGAAATCTATAGATAGGCCTACCTGCCCTATTAGTACCTTTTACTCAAACTGAGTACATTTTACTAATTTTTTTTTTGTCATTCTTATGTTGTGGCAGCAGCAGGGACGACGACTTCGTAACCTAGTTACTTTCAAAGTAACTAAGTTACTCTGATAATCAAGTAATCAGTAAAGTAACTAAGATTACTTTTTAAAGGAGTAATCAGTAATCAGATTACTTTTACAAGTAATCTGTGGCATCACTGGGTACAGTACAGCTCAATACACACAATTGTTAAGGGGATGCAGACCAGAGAAAGACTTTCGACTTGTTTACATCAGGGTCCCCCGTTTTCAATTCGTAATGAAATCGCTATTATGCGTCTGCATGAACACACAACTGTAACTGTACTCAAAAACAACAAAATAAGGGTTGTCTCAGTTCACAACTATATTGGTCAAGTTTTGGGTGGGACTTGTTTGCGTCCTGCAGCTTCTTATTCAATTGAGCGAGATGCTCGGTTATGTCACACAGCCAGTTTGCATCCGACAGTTCAGACAATATTTCTTCAACCCTTTGTTACCTATTCCGCCTGGATCTTTTTTGTTTATGTTCAACATAGATGTATGTGTAAGAATGTGTAATAACTAAGGCTGTCAAAGTTAAAGCTTTATTAACGCATTAACCCACAATTATTTTAACGCCGCTATTTTTTAACCCAAGATTAATGTTTAAAAAAAAATATATATATATATATATTTTTTTTGCCAGAGCAAGGGGGGCCACATCAAATAACGTGGCGGGCCACATTTAGCCCGCGGGCCATGAGTTTGACACATATGGTGTAAACAATAGAAATAACTGAATATAAAAATACGAGAAAAATAAACTGTAGATGAAGGTCTGTATGCCCTTTCGGTTATATTATACGTTACAATAAATATAAGAAATTAAGAATTTTAATCTGAATATATACTCTGAGTAAGAGTAAAAGTAAACAGTATACACAAGGTACCCTAACTGGCATGATATACGTCATACGTTGTAGTCTGCACGTTTTGGTGGTTAAGAGTCAGACACACTCAGTGGAGTTCTGCAGATAGAGCGTGTCCCAGCCTCTGTGGCCATCCAGCCAGTCTCATACAAACTGGAGCTTTTCCCTGAACCTGGACACTAAAGACTTCTCCCCAGAGGAACGGTCTGTCAGGCAGGTGGGCTGGAAGCTGGGAGTCAGAGAAGAAGCAGGAGGATGGGAAAAGCTCCTACCCAGTGGATCCTGAGGCTGTTACCTGCTCCCCGGCATCAGATGGAGCCTGGAGAAGACACCACCACTGCAGTCTTTCAGCTCAGAGACAGAGGGCAGCACCACACAGACTGACTCACAACAAACAGGACACTGCAGAAATGATGGACTCATAATTGTAATCCTTGACTTTTGTCAAAATGTGTCTTTTTATAATCACTAATTCAAACAATGTCTTTTTATATGCTTGTTCATGAGCAATACATTTCCTGTAAATTATTGTATGTTGTACACAATTTCTCCATGCGATGCTTGATTAATGAAACATTAAAGCTTTAGCTTTCTTTTGACATTGAGTTTTGATCAGAAGCACACCGTTGATCTATATAGCACTAAACCCACGAGATATAAAATAAAACTGTACAAACTTATATTTTGAGGAAACCACACACATGCAACTCCCCAAAGAGCGGTTTACTAGAGATAAGTTTGAGGTCACTGCATGTATAGCAGTAGCTATTTTAGATGGCAGGAATGGTACTTGTTCCGATAATTCAGTTTTTAACGTCAAATCTGTCTTAGAAAACCATGTAAAAATATTCTATAGTCAGGCATGGAGATACATCTAGCCAATCAAAACAGAAAAATTAAGCTAAATGACAAAATGTAAATGTACTCTGGTTAGATGCCAAACTTATTTTTGTTGTAATGTACTTGTGCTGTATAATGACAATACATTTTTATCTAATCAAATTTTGATCAGTCGCAAATTGCGTTTGCGCTACCTGTTGAATCAGTTTGCACACAGTCCTTGCATTACCTATAAGGAGCTGGTGAGATATCTGTATGCAACTACAGGTGTACGAGAAAGCACTTTTAGTTTAAGAATGAGTGGGGTTCTTCATTCAGGGAAGCACAGCTGAGAACACTTATGGCCATTTACAAACACCTTTTCCGGAGATCTTTCGTAAGTTTGTTCTTACGAAGATAGTTATGTACACTTTCGATCATGAGGTCCATTGAGATTTACTAATGATGCATTACTAAATACTAGGGCTGTCCCCAACTAAGGATTTGGATGGTCGACTATGATTGGCCAAAATTTGCCGTTAGTCGACTGTTGGTAGACTAAAATAAATAAATAAAAAGAATAATATTTTAAATCTTTTAATAAATTATTTTCTTTTTTTTTATCATTCCATTTGGGCTGTGGGGGTGCTTAACAGTTTGGGTGCCGGAGGTTAAATTCATGATATACCATCTGTTGCCAGCTCTATTTGTCTATGGAGAAGTTCCCCTTCTTTGCAGGGCTATAACTTTTTAGATTCTATTGCTAGATTGCCATTATTAGGGCCCATTCAAAGTCCTATATGTATTGTTGATTGTGTAGCAACGTTAAACTTTTTCATTCACATATTCATACTAAAATATGGTCTAAAGTATAAGTATGTTTTCATCTCTTTCTGCAGCTTTCTCCAGAACGTGCCAGGGCTAATATACGTCAATGTGTTGGACTCCTCACCCACGTCTGGGTCAGTACCCGGTGTAATACCTCTTATCAGGCTTTAATTATATGGCAAACATAATACCTCCCTAAGGCTTTGCTTATGATGCGCCAGGTCTGTAACCTCCCAAAGGGAAAGGGCTAATTAAATGGGAAAATATTATTAAATAGCAAACATGTTATCACACTCAAAGAAAATGAAAAGAAACCAAAAGGTGGGCCCACAAATACCAAACACAAGTCCTATCTTAATGCCGGCATATATTGTTTTGGGGTTCCCCTTATGAACTGTAGTAGCAACGTTAACTTCGCCCGCAGGCTGCACCACACTGTGTACGGTGTAATAGCTCCGGAGCATAGATGCTCATTTGTACTCATCCAAAATGGCGGCCTCACCGCGCCACCGTCGTCCGGAAGGCAAGATGGCGTCGAACGCTCTCGGCGGGGTTGGAGCAGAGGGCAGTGTTGGGCTGAGAGCGTGTGCTGGGTGGTAGCGACCTCTGTCGGTCTCTGAAGGCAGCCGGGTGCAGATCTGGTTGTAGACAGCCGGAGCGGACTGATTGTAGAGCTGGTGCTGGGTCGACACGCGGATCTAACTTGCCCTCACTCACACTGCAGCTAAACTCTGGGTCCCAAACAGCCCTTCTGCTAGACGGGATATATCATAACGCAGGGTGCTCCTAAACACCGGTCCTCTTCGGGCCACGCTGGCGGGGCGCCTCGCTAGAGGGAATAACTTTAACTTAAGCCCAACTCGGCTATACCGTTCTTATTCTAGGATAACTCGTGGTATATCACTAGGGATATTCAGGGAGAAACATGCAAGGCTCCACTACGAGTACGTTCATAGGATAACCCGTAATATACTCAGGTTCAATACGGGGCTCTCCAGACACGACCGAACCGATCCCAGTCCAATGTCGAAGAGGCTGGTTCCTCGCACTTCCGTCTACTTCCTCCCCCGTCTCTCTCGTACGCTCTCTGCCTGCCACCGCCCCCTGCTGGCACCGCCAACTAGTCACAAGGAAAAGGCTGATAGAGTAGGGTCCAGTAATCCTGTTCATAATCCATATTCCAGTGAGTAGAACAAGGAGGGGCGAGCATCATTGTTCGAGAGAATATTAGCGGAGACTAATTAGAATGTCTTGGTGCATCAGGGGAGATAAAAAGGCAAGTCAGCACATCTGGATAATAGGCATATTTTCCAGGTTGCTACACCTAGCTAAGGAGCTAGCTAACTAAACAGTTACCTTGCTTAGTTGATTCTATGCTAACCCGTGTTCTCAATTTGGAAATAAGGCAGAAGTCTAAAAATTCTTCTCTAAGGGATAATTAGCACAAAATATACCCATAGGACTTCAACGTTCAGTGTGAATTGGTTTTTAAAGCCAACTTAAGAGTGGTAGTAAACGTAAAAGGGGGGTCAGCATTGGCCTATATACTATGATTACAGAATGCCAAGGAGAGAAAGAAAACTGAAGAACATAAAAAAGCAGCTGAAAAATGCTGTGAGAGGCAGCTTCTCCTTGAAAGATTGGGTCCAAGGCAACAACAGTCAGGGAGGAGATAATGATAAAGTTATGGATTTGTAAATCCTCACTGATAGCTATGTACTAGCTCGCAGAGCCATTGTTTGGATTATCACTGCGAATCCGGTGCCAACATGGTCAAGAATACTCATTTGACCGAAAATGTGTCTTAAATATTTAAATTGGCCAACCAATTGCTAGGTGCCCCTGCCCTTCAAACAGCCTGAGTCCGCCACTGCGTGAATGAGAGTGTGAAAAGTGTTTTTCTAATACATTTCCCCACAGCCTACTGTAGTACATTCAATTGCTTAGGCCAAAATTGAAAAGACACTTTAGAAACAACAAAAAGTGGCTAGTTAGGTTTGTTTTTGATCAAGGTAATTTTATTGTACATTTCCACATTATACAAGTTTCAAGTTTCTTTAATAGTTGTCATACAGAAGTACAGAATACTTTTATACAAAATGCTTCTTACTGTTGCGCTCCAGAGACTGTGCAAGACAAGATAAGTATGAAATAAAATAACATAGTAAAATTAGAAGTAAAAAAAATGAGGTCACAGTGTTCAGTTTAGACATATGTACAGTAGGCTACATTGTAACAGTAGGCTACATTGTATCAACCCAACCACCTACCAGATCTATTGATTGATTGATTGAAAATGTTATTAACAGATTGCAGAATGGGTACAATACAGTACAGCTCAATACACACAATTGTTAAGGGGATGCAGACCAGAGAAAGACTTTTGTCTTGTTTACATCAGGGTCCTCATTTTCAATTAATCATATATGACATACAGATAGACAGTACTGTTTGTGATACAAAAAGAGTTTAAAAAAGAGAGTATATACATTTGACGAAGAAACTGTACATTGGAGGAGGTTGGGTAGGTGGGGTGGAGGGGGGTTGGGTATGTGGGGAAACTGTACATTGGAGGTGGTTGGGTGGGTGGGGTGGGTTGGGTAGGTGGGGGGGGGGTAACTGTACATTGGATTATCGACGAAACCTTACTTGGTCCCAAGAAGAGGGTCTCGTGTATTATTGGGTTAGGACATTTACTGTACATTGGAGGGGGTTGGGTTAGGACATTTACAGGGGCCAGTTTCGAATTGCAGTCTCCCGTAGGTGCTCTTTGAGAGTAGTCTTGAAAGTGGGTAGTGATTCACATTCCTTTACAGCTGTGGGTAGGGCGTTCCACATTAATGTGGCATAATTGCGAAACGTGTTTAGTCCCTTGTTTGAGCCGAATCTGGGTTTAACATGATTTGTGGAGCTCCCTCTGGTGTTGTGGTCGTGGTATTCACTGACCTTTGGGAAGTATTTCCACATGTACATGGGTACCTTAGTCGTGTAGTGTATCTTGTAGACCAGGACCATTGCAAGTTGCTGTACTCTGTCGTCTACTCTAAACCATCCTAGGTTGTCAAAGTGGGCAGGGGTGAGCTGGGTTCTAGGAGTAAGGTCAAGCAGTAGTCTGACCAGTTTGTTTTGTGATGTTTGTCATTTTGTTTTTAGCGCCTTTGAGGTGCTTTGGTACCATGAGGTGCAAGCATAGTACCCTTGAATGAGTGCTCCTGCCAGAGTCTTCAGGGTATTCTTGTTTACCAGAGAGGAGATCCGGTGCAAGAATCTAGTTCGTTGGTTGACTTCTTTTATTACATTGTGTAACTGAGGGGTACAATTCCCTGACTGTATTGTTAGATATGGTATTTAATACCACTACCTCTTGTACTTTAACTTCTGGCCATCCAGTACATGATATAAGTATGATGAACACTTTCCCACCTGATGAAACGAATCCACACAAATGTACAAATCGAAGGTTTAATATAGCAAAAGGTATATACAACGTTCACTTGTTTACACTTATGATTTGAAATATGCACTTTTATGGCAAATGAGTATTCGTAGGTAAATCAACATTGAATGTCCAATCTCTGGTTACGCAGGGAGTAAGTATACAACCTGGAATATTTAGGAACGATAGCGATGGTACTTAAATGATTATAGCTGGATACACTAAGGGGGGGGGGGGGTCCCGCTGGTTGTAAGACAGTAGGAGGGGGGGGTTAGAGAAGCCGCTGGCGGTATCCCATCTGGCCGACGGTGTCTTGGGAGAATTCAAAGTCTTGAACACGGTGCCCACAGAACCTCGGTCCGCAGACGAATACAGCTGGACCCTCTGTGGACGGTAGCTGCCGGTCCACAACGGAGAGACGTGAGGCGACCTCACTGGTGTAGAGCGCCGTCTCACCTGGAGTCCTCTCCGGGGGGTAGTTCCAACACTCCGCAGTGTTGGCCTTTATCCATGGAATAATCAAAGCACCCAAAGCATAATCCAAGCCGTGGAAGGCTCGCCGTCGTCCGGGTAGAGTAATCCAATATACAGGTCCAGTCGCCCTGGCCCGGAGCTCCTCGGATGCAAGCACCACTAGGGGTCTGCCCAGCCTGGTTAAGCGTCCAGATAACGTCAGGAACGATGGGGGTACTGATAACTTTAGAACTCTAACCGAACGATGCACCATACATAAATAGACTATTATTAGCTTAATAGAATACGTCCAACTCGACGGTATAGTGCCAAACTATGACTATTCAACTATTAATCTACACGATATCTCAATGCCTATTCTGGGGCCAAGTAGGCCTTACTACACCACACGTGCGTCGTGGGGAGGCTTCGCGTCTGTCACTCTGTTGGAGGGTAAAGAACTGGACTAAAAGAAAGTTCTACTTTACTTGCGCCATATATATATGCGCTATGAACAAATAGTACCATTCGTATTTCGCCCGACATATTCCTGCGCGGAACCGGGGCTTGCCACGACATGTTGGGCGGCACGATTGAACTTGGACCTAGGGGTATGGCAACCTGGCGCCAGGTTCTCGTCCAATGGTAGAATGAAACTATTATGGGCTGTTTAGTAGACTAAAGGGATATTCAGTGCATATTGTACAAGGAATATACAGGGGATATAAAACGATATACAAATACAATTAAATATATATATATAAATAAATATATATATTCGGTTTAATCTGATCCTTCACAACACATTGGATGCCATTTTGTCACAGGAAAGATTTGCCTCTAGGATGGAACCTAGGTATGTAATTTCATCTTTCCTTGTGACAATATTGTCACCCACTGTAACTGAGAAGCCGTCGGTCTTGCTGAGTTTGGATGGACTCTGTTTTACCCAGGTGTAATGATAGTTTGTTATCAGCGAGCCAGGTGCAGATTTTGCCTAGTTCAGAGATGAGTTTTTTTTCCCAACCTGTACCTACCACTCGATTAAAGTAAGTCATTTACACCATTGCTGAGGAGAAACACACGCATACAGTACAGAAATAAACATATCTGAAAACAGACCCTTGGAGAGTGTATCTTCTGTAGCTTTGATACATTGCATAATCTCTTTAGTCCAGTGGGATTAATTCAAGCGTATTGATCTATTTGATTAGACTTTCTCTTAGGGACCCTCCATCTAAGAAGATCTTTGTTGTTGGATGTGATTTAGTCCAGATATTAGCTTATATAGCTGAGATAACAGTAGTAAGTGAAACCTATGATTATTGTTATCATAGTTATGGTAATGATTATTATTATATGGTATGAAGCTGTAAGGTGCAGTTGAGCTGACCATTATGTTAAAATAAATATGAAGTTTGGAAGAGAGCAGGAAACATACGTTTTCTTCATCCTGCTCCTTTTCGGCCATGGGTGTATCATGTTAAAAAAATAAAAAGATGTTGGTGATATTGTGCAAAGATTAACTGTACCCCCATGTACGAAACAAAATAAAATGTATGAATGAATAATCAGTATATACTGTATTCTCTCATTGGACTATTGGCCCCATTTTTCTGGGGACCCTCTGGAACTACCGGAAGGACTCCTGGTTTAAGAACCACTGGCTTAATACACAACAGCTACTCCAAATCCTCCGAGTCTGGCTCTGGTGATAGTTACCTCATAATCATCCTGTGCCCCACAGTGGCGTGGAGCGACATAAAACAAAGTACATGGGGATCCTATTGAGTATACGGTTTAGTATGAGTACGTGGGGATCCTATTAACACTTTGGTTGCCATTGGTTAACATGGTAAAACATGGTTGAATGCCACCACACACTTCAATGATAGCATTCTCATATTTGTGAACGCATAATCTCTGTTTTAAATTATGGCTATGTGTCTAATCTGCCCGTCGCTTATCAATGACATTGTCAACATTGTCAAAACGGATTTTTTTTATGTTATTTGATTTTTTTTTTTAATCGGTTCATTTCCGTTTTTTTTGCATTTTGAAAAGCCCTCGTTTTCTTGAAAGTTTCAGGAAAATATATAGATTCCGTGATAAACGGAATATTCTGGCATACACAAAAACATTGTGATTTTTCTGCCTATTTATGAATCGTTTTCAAATAAACGCTAGATTATCGATAGTATGTGTACTTATGCACGCTAGAGAAGCGAGCTGAAAAATATATTCTCTTATTTCCTGATCGCACACACACCGATATCTCTGTGAAAATAGATCCGATTACCCCAAGACTAGTAAAATAAATTGCTTACCTCAGATCAGATGTTCTCCAAAAAGATTATTCCAATTCCTGATCGCCATTCCAAATATCGATCGCGTTTATTGATTCAGCGCCGGGTACTGTAAATATGTATTCCACGCTGTTCTGCAGCACTAGCGTGAGGCTCGATTGATGAAATATGAATTCAAACTGTTTTGGGACCCATTCTCTCTTCTTTTCCAGTCGACTCCCATCTTAAACTGAACTAAATGTTTTTTTCCCCAGTATGAGTTCTCATGTGTGTCTTCACACTTCCTGTCTGACTGAACCCTTTCCCACAAATTGAACAACTAAATGGTTTCTCTCCTGTATGAGTTCTCAGATGTAACTTCAGTTCTCCCGTCCTACTGAACCCTTTCCCACAAACCGAACAACTAAATGGTTTCTCTCCTGTATGAGTTATCATGTGGCTCTTCAGATGTCCCATCATAATGAACCCTTTCCCACAAACTGAACAACTAAATGGTTTCTCTCCTGTATGAGTTCTCAGATGTACCTTCAGTTCTCCCGGCCAAATGAACCCTTTCCCACAAACTGAACAAAGAAATGGTGTCTCTCCTGTATGAATTATCATGTGTCTCTTCAGTTCTCCCGTCCTACTGAACCCTTTCCCACAAACTGAACAAATAAATGGTTTCTCTCCTGTATGAGTTCTCATGTGTCTCTTCAGTTCTCCCGTCCTACTGAACCCTTTCCCACAAACCAAACAACTAAATGGTTTCTCTCCTGTATGAGTTATCATGTGGTTCTTCAGTTCTGCTATCGTATTGAACCCTTTCCCACAAACTGAACAACTAAATGGTTTCTCTCCTGTATGAATTCTCATGTGTCTCTTCAGATCTCCCCTCCTACTGAACCCTTTCCCACAAACTGAACAACTAAATGGTTTCTCTTCTGTATGAATTATCATGTGACTCTTCAGATCTCCCGATTTAATGAACCCTTTCCCACAAACTGAACAAAGAAATGGGTTGTCTCCTGTATGAGTTCTCATGTGTGTCTTCACACTTTCTTTCTGACTGAACCCTTTCCCACAAAATGAACAACTAAATGGTTTGTCTCCTGTATGAGTCATCATGTGTTTCTTCAGATCTCCCGTCCTACTGAACCCTCTCCCACAAACTGAACAACTAAATGGTTTCTCTCCTGTATGAGTTCTCAGATGTACCTTCAGTTCTCCCATCTGACAGAACCCATTCCCACAAACTGAACAAAGAAATGGTTTGTCTCCTGTATGAGTCATCATGTGTCTCTTCAGACCTCCCTTCCCACTGAACCCTTTCCCACAAACTGAACAAAGAAATGGTTTGTCTCCTGTATGAGTTCTCAGATGTACCTTCAGTTCTCCCATCTGACAGAACCCATTCCCACAAACTGAACAAAGAAATGGTTTGTCTCCTGTATGAGTCATCATGTGGCTCTTCAGACCTCCCCTCCCACTGAACCCTTTCCCACAAACTGAACAAAGAAATGGTTTGTCTCCTGTATGAGTCATCATGTGGCTCTTCAGAATTTGTTTCATACTGAACCCCTTTCCACAAACTGAACAAAGAAATGGTTTCTCTCCAATATGCTTATTTATGTGTATCTTCAGATCTCCCTTCTTTCTGAACCCAGGACTGCCGTTAGACAAACTTTGTACTTTCTGGGTCTTCTTTGGTTTCAGAGTCATCAAACCTGGTCCTCCACTCTCCTTCCATTCATCGCCGCCATTGGTGTCAGTTTCAGAACTGTCATCATCACTGTCATCAGTCTCATTTCCCAAACAGTCTGAAGAGAGGAGCTGGCCATCCAGACTGGAGCTCCTCTCCTGCTGCTCAGGGGGAACCTCCTCTTCACAGATAAACTGTTGTAAGGCAAGGGAGTCTAGAAAGAAGAATGTATGTTAAATGTAATTTGTTGTAACCATTACTTTTGAAAGTAACAAACCAGGGCTCTACAGTGCGACCATATTGCTCGCATATGCCCCTAAAAATATGTGTGTGCGAAACTGAAAAATCAATTACTCGCACGCCGTGCGAGTGCAGATTACAGCCTCATTCGTTCTTTTTTTTCTCCGCTGCGAGAATCGTTTAAAAACTACAAGTCCCACAGTTCACAGCTGCATAAACGTTCCAATCACAGTAGAGTTTCCTGTGGTCACGCGACTGGAAACTGAAAGTAATGATCAGCGTCTGTCTGAGTCAGACAATACAGCCATGTCGAAGCCCATTCATTTTTATTTTGCGCAAAAGATACCGGCGAGGCAGCTCATGTTACAGAGGTGATAGTTAACGTTAACGTTAATCAACATACTGACGCTAGCCAGCATGCTAGCGAAGTTGGCCAAGCTAGCAAGGTTACACCCACTACTACCCCCACTGTAGCACCCAATGTACCCACTGTAGCTAGCGAAGCTACACCCACTGGAGCCACTGTAGCTAGGGAAGCTACACCCACTGGAGCCGGAGGGAAGACATACAAATTTTACGTGAATTGGCTAAACATTTTCCCATGGCTAGAGTTCGAAAACAATGTCATGTTTTGTAAATATTGCAAAGTAGGATTGATGCATTGTTACACCCCTACACCAAAGTAACTGGCCCACTGTGTGTGTGTACAGCTAACTTGGCTAGCGTTATCAACCGCAGAGGTGGGCAATAGGGTCCAGCTGCAGCGCCGGACGGCCAGAGTGCAAGCGGTGTGACGTCGTAATTGGCAGAATCGACTGTCAATCAATGGTCTACCTGACACGCAAACTCATAAACAATGTTTCTGTACTGGAGGTGTACAGTATTTCAATAGGCAACCCTGAAAGGATTATTTTTCTAGAAGAGCAACACTAGCTCCCCCCTCTACTGATGGCCCTGGTGGTAATGCCAGTGTCTCATTTTTGTTCAATGTCACTGCCTTTCTTATGCCTAGTTGTTGGCTACAACTTTGCCACAGTAGGCATTAATCACTTAATTAATAGTTCAAATGTCTGTGTCCCATTCCCGTTTGCACACGCAGATGATACACACACATGCACACAGTGGGCCAGTGACTTTGGTGGTATGTGCTATTGCACAGATGTGTGTCCCGTTCCCGTTTGCACATGCACGCACAGTACAAATATACATTTATTAAAAAAAAAAAAAAAAAAAAAAAAAAAAAAAACTCTTGTTACTTGAAATATTTTCACTGTGCTCCTAAATATTTTTGGGTGCTCCTAAATTTCTTTGTGTGCTCCTAAATTTTTTCATTTAGGAGCACCTGTGCCCCTAGTGAAAAAGGTTAGCGTAGAGCCCTGCAAACACTACACTCTTGCCAGGAAAGTAACAAATAGGCCCGTATAGGGATGCACAGATCATATACCCAATATCGCCATCAGGGTGATACTAGCTACATTTGATTGATCTGTATCGACTACAGTTGGTCAGATCTATTACCAAGTTGTCATAAAGCTTCCTTTTCCGGTAACATCAGAGGAGAAGGAAAAGGTTCTCAGTTTTCCTCCAGAATGGATCTTGATGACATGAGCCACGCCCCCGGGGACCATCCAAGTGCGCCTGCCCGTCTTCGTCATGGACGCGACAGCGTTAGCGATCTGTTGTTTTTGCATGTTTTTCCATTGGGTTTCTCTTATCGGGGGGGAACCCTTGCGAGCACGGGGAGAACATGCAAACTCCACACAGAAAGGCCCGGGAGATACCCCACCTGGGTAACTGGCATCGTGGAAACTTGGTCCCCAAGCGGGAATCGAACCCTGGACCTTCTTGCTGTGAGGCGACAGTGTTGACCACTACACCACCATGCCGCTACATAGCTACAGCTATGTGAGAAGCTAGTGAAAGGCTACATCTGTTCCTCCCTCCCCAACACATTGGACCCCCTGCTATTTGTATATCGCCCCACGGAGGACGTCATAGCCCATTAAGGCTGAGCCCGAACGTTCTAACGTTCGTTCGTTCCGCTGGCATTCAGACTTTAATTAATGGATTGGGAAGTTCGGGGGAAAAAAATTAAAAAGGAGGCATGGGTTGAGGCGATGTGAAGAGGCGCGTCCCCGCGGCGGCGCGCGGGGTTGAGTCGAGGTGAAGATGCGCGTCCCCGCGGCGCTCGGCTAATTATTCAATCATGGCAGCTACAAGTGGGAAGACGTCACCTGTGTGGAAACACTTCAAATTAACTGACGACAAGGCAAAGGCTGTGTGTCAAATCTGCGACAAGCAGTTGGCATTCCACGGTGGCACATCCAACCTGGCTGCTCATATAAAAAATGTAAGTATTAGGCCCTAATTAGTAATTAGAAGTATTCGCCACGTGCAGGCTGCGGCCTACTAAGGCCTAGTTGCCTGGCCGGCGCCTGGCAGCCTGCTGCGCGAAAGCGTGATGCTGTTGGCCTGGCCTCAAATAAATATAATAAGAACAAAATGATATATGCTAATAATAATAACAAATTCATTATTTTAGGTACATAAACTGGATCTGGACGGCGGGCCCACCTCCTCAACCACGCAGACACTACTGCAATTTGATGCAAAACCAATAAGCGAGAAGAGAAAGAACGAGTTATTGGACTCCATTGTGGACTTTATTGCTTTGGACATGAGGCCCATAAATGTAGTAGAGGGTGAGGGATTCAGGAGAATGGTTAATCTGATGGCGCCAGGTTACACCATCCCCAAAAGATCCACCGTTTCAAACAACCTAACCCTGAGGTACGGGGCCGTGCGGGAGAAAGTCTCCTTGTACATTGACCATGCCACCGCTGTGGCATTCACAACAGACGCTTGGACGTCGGTGGCGATGGAGGCGTACATGGCAGTCACCTGTCATTTTATTTCTGACGAGTGGGAACTACAGGGTTATGTATTGGAAACAAAATAGCTGGAGATAAAGCATTCGGGAGTAAACATCGCGCACCGCCTGGGTGAAGTGGCTGGCGCGTATGGCATACCCAACTACAAAAGAGTGGCTGTTGTGCACGACAATGCCAGCAACATGAAGCTGTGTACCGAGACACTTACACAGGACCCAGAAAATTGGGGCACACTTTACAGCTGTGCATAAACTCCTCTCTCAAACAGAGCACGGTGCATCGCACTGTTGCAGCGGGCAGGAATCTGGTAGCGCATTTTAGAAAGAGCGCAAAAGCTACAGCTGCTCTGAAAGCAAAACAAGAACAGCAGAACGTCATAGCCCACAAATTAATCCCAGACGTTGCCACTCGTTGGAACTCCACAGCCGTGTTGTCCGACGCCACCGTCTCCAAAAAGGCGGATCGATTACTGGACCTCAGTTCGGACCAGTGGACCCTGGCAGGTGATGTCGCGGATGTGCTCCACCCTCTGGAGACACTCACAGAGCTCTTCTCCCAAGAGGACAATGTGTCCTTGTCGGCAACCGTGCCCATGTTAACTAATCTTAAAAAACGGCACTTGTCACCAGATGAGTCGGACAGCCCTGCGATAAGGGATCTGAAAAAGTCCCTGGTCCACGAGATTGACACCAGATGGGAGCTGCAACACCTGGAACCTGGTCCAGTTTTACACCGCCATCATACAGTCCATCCTCACCCTCTCCATCATCACCTGGTTCCCTGCAGCCACGGTCAGAGACAAGGCCAAGCTGCAGCGGGTGATACGCTCGGCGGAGAGGGTGATCGGCTGCCCCCTTCCCTCCCTCGAGTCCCTACATTCCACCAGGGCCTTGAGGAGGGCGAGGAAGATCATGGCAGACCCCGCCCACCCGGGTCACAACCTCTTCAACATGCTCCCCCACGGCAGGCGGCTACGGCTGCCCAAGACACTAAAGTCCCGCCACAGACTGAGTTTCTTCCCCTCAGCGGCTCGCCTGGTTAACGAGTCAGGCGTCCCCCTGCTCCACCCCCCCTCTATGGCGAGCTGCTAGGGCTGGACTTCTGGACTTGAACTATGCTGCACTGTATCCATGTCCCCTACCACTACCACTGCACTTTACTGTCTTATTGTTGTCCTGTTTTGCACTTATTTATTTATCATTATTTTGTTGTTCCTATTTGTGAATAATCATGCACTGAAATGTCAAATCACGTTCCATTTGTACCTGTACAATATGGTGAATAAAGAAATCTGAATCTGAATCTGAATCTGAACCTGCCAGTATCTATCTCCTTTCTGCTGCTCTGGACCCCCGGTTCAAACATCTCAAATTCATCGATGCTGAGATGAAGGACAACGTATATATCCAGGTTAGACTATTGACTAATATATTCAATTATTAATTAAACTACTCTGAGTCTGACCGATATTCATTATTCACACAACTATCTTATCATGCCACATTGTAGCCTGCACAAGGCAGCACAACATCGTCTCCGATTTTAATTATTAATACAATATTTTATTTCCAGGTTGTTCCGCTTGCTGACCACTTGCAACAGCGTGAGAGCAACCGTGGAAGACACCGGTGCAAGCGAGGAAGAGGGAGAGGAGACGGATGACCCGGCGGGAGCCGCTGGACCCATGCAAAAAAAAAAAAAAACATGAAATTGAAATGTTGCTTCAGTCGGGGGATGAAGAGGAGGAGGAGACGGAGGAAGGCGGCGGATCTGGGAAAAAAAGAGATGGAGCAATACCTCCAGGGCAAATCCAAAGTGAAGTCTGGCAGCCCGCTAGTGTGGTGGAAGGCCAATTCTGCCCGTTACCCAACACTGTCACTGGCAGCAAAACACTGCCTTTGTATCCCAGCCACTTCCACACCATCGGAACGAATCTTTTCCAAGGCAGGATACATTGTCAATAGATGAGGAGCTCCATCCTCCCCGACAATGTGGACAACTTATATTCTTGGCACACAACATGAAGAGAGTTTAGACCAATAGGCCGACTGCGTGAGTGAGGCATCGTTTTATTTTGGTTACTTATTATTTATCTGCATTGCTTTGTTAAAAACGACTTGTGCATGTGGACAACTTATATTCTAGGCACACAACATGAAGAGAGTTTAGACCAATAGGCCGACTGCGTGCGTGAGGCATCGTTTTATTTTGGTTACTTATTATTTATCTGCATTGTTTTGTTAAAAACGACTAGTGCAATAAATCCCACGTTTGTTAATTATTATTATTATTATTATTATTATTATTATTATTATTATTATTATTATTATTATTATTATTATTGTTAATGTATATTTTAAATGTTACAAGTTGTTAATGTTCAGAGTTGAGTGCCGACTTGTTAATGTTTCAATTACTGGGCCTGTTTTTCTATATTGTTGATTGATTCAAAAGTTTATTAACAGATTGCAGAATGGGTACAGTATACAGTACAGCTCAATACATACAATTGTTAAGGGGATGCAGACCAGAGAGACTTTCGTCTTATTGTTTACATCAGGGTCCCCCATTTTCATTTATCTGCATTGGTTTCTTGTTAAACTACTTGTGCAATAAATCCCGCTTTTGGAAATAACTTGTCTCATTTGATCCTTAAATCAAAAGGTAGAAGACCTATCGAATATTCAAACGTAATTTATTTCAGATGTTTTTTTCCAGGGGTAATGAAATTAATCCATAGTATACAGGTGCCAAGTGTCTATAGTCTAACATTTTTATTACGATACTAGACAGTGAAGTTAAAATGCACAATAACGTGTAATATATAAATCATTGTTTATGCTTCATGTTCATCCCCCCCTCTGTTCTGAGTGACTTCTGAGGCGATAGAAACATCGCCAAGTGCGCAACGCTCGAACGCAGCCAATTGAAAAATGCATGTAGCAAAAGCAATCAAATGTTGAAATGTATTAAAAAAAAACTATATATATAGATGGGATTATGATATCACAATACTATCCAAATATGCACTGGATAAAATGTATATTACGTTCACACTAATATAACTGTTTAGAATAGAATAGTCTATTGGGTGAGTGCGGCTGGCTTTCGTGTGACATCACGCCCGGGACCGGGAGCGGGAGTCAACCAGGAAAATCTATAATAATCACAGACACATTCAGTCAATACTGGATCTAACTAAATGGATTTATGGATTGGATACACATTTATGGACATTTCAAGCCCGCCAGACCAGAAAGCTTCGGTTATTCCAATTCATACGGCGATGTTCTACCGGGACAAAAAGTGAGTGCGGTATTAATTATATGATATTATGTAGGGATGTACCGACATTTCGGCACCGAAAGTCTTCGGCAGAAAATGGCAAAAAATGGCCTTTCGGCTGAAAGAGTTTTTTCACCGAAAATATATCACCGAAACAGAAACAACCTAACAACCTCGCGTGTTGTTGTGATGATGTCGCGCTGTCGGGAGTCGCGCTGTTTCTATGTAAACTCTGCGCGCAACGCGTCCAATAAATGCGTCTTTAACATGATTTTATATCCTTATTTACTATATGCCCGTCACGGTTAATCACAGAGTGATCTAATATGCATATTGTTGTGAAGGGCCAGATTAAACCGAATATATATATTTATTTATATATATATATTTAATTGTATTTGTATATTCTCTAATATTCCCTGATATCCCTTGTATATTCCTTGTACAATATGCATTGAATATCCATTCTAGCCTACTGAACATCCCATAATAGTCTCCATTCTACTATTGGTCGAGACCTTGGTGCCAGGCTGCCATACCCCTCAGACCCAGTTCAAACGTACCGCTCCACATGTACGAACAAGTCCTAGTTCCGCGTAGGAATCTGGCTACCGCACCACTAATGGGACTATTTGTTCATAGTGCGTATATATACTGCGCTACTAAAGTAGGACTTTCTTTTCAGTCCAGTTTCTTACCCTCCAATAGAGTCACAGACGTAAAGCCTCCCCGCGACGCCACGTGTGGGAGTAAGGCCAAGTTCGCCTACCATCGGTATTGAGACATTGTGTATATTAATATTTGAATAGTCATATTTGGCACTATATCGTCGAGTTGGACGTAGTCTATTAAGCTAATAATAGTCTGTTAATATATAGTGCTTCGTGCAGTGAGAATACTACCGTAGTCAGTACCCCATCGTTTCGGGCAGAGAACTGGCTGCTTACCCAGGGTGGTTGACCCCATGTGAAGCTGCACCCGAGGAGCCCCAGAGCCGACGAGCGAGTGGACCTGTATACCGGATTATTCTACCGACGACAGCCCGCCTTCCCAGGCACGGATTATGCTTTGTATACTTTGATTATTCCATGGATAAAGACCCCCGACACTGCCGTGTGTTGGAACCCCCCCCCCTGGAGAGGACGCAAGGTGAGGAGACGCTCTGCAAGACGAGGTCGCTTCACGTCTCTCCCCCGTGGACCGGAGAGAGCCGGCCCACAAAGAGTCCACCTGCTTTCATCTGTGGTCCAAGGATCGCCGGCGCATTGAACGGCACTACAGTGGGTTCACCTGGGATACCCTTGGCCGGACGAGGCAGCCGGATTCTACCCCCCCCCCCCCCCTCCTACTCCTGTCGGCTTACAAGCGACCGGATTAACCCCCCTTAGTGTATCCAGTCTTATAATCATTAAAGTATCATTGCTGTTATTCCTTAACTATTCCAGGTCGTATATTTACCACCTGCGCCCTCAGAGATTGGACATTCTCTATTGATATACCGACGAATACTCTTTGCCATAAAAGTGCATACTATTTCAATTCATAAATGTAATTAAGTGATTAAGTGCTTGCTCTACACACCATTGCTGTGTAGTAATAAACGCATACTTCGACTTCGTACATTTGTGTTGGATCCGTTTCATCTACGTGAGAGTGTTTATGATAATATATTTATGCCGTGTACTGGGTGGCCGAATATTAAGTACAAAGGTAGTGGTAGTAAGTATCATATCTAGTAATACAGTCAGGGAATTGTACCCCTCAGTTACACATATTATTCACGTGTTGTTGTGATGATGTCGCGCTGTCGGGAGTCGCGCTGTTTCTATGTAAACTCTGCGTGCAACGCGTCCAATAAATGCGTCTTTAATATGCTTTTATATCCTTATTTACTATATGCCCGTCGCGGTTAATCACTGAGTGATCTAATATGCATATTATTCAGAGCGAGAGGGGGGGGATTGTGTTTCTCACATTGACGCTGTCCGTCTGTCGCGCGTCTACTGTGCCAAAGTCCAGAGAGCACATTCAGCTGGGTACTAGAAAGGTGCGCTCAGTAGAGCACACATTAATGTACTGTATGCATTCAGAAGTGCTGAATAAATGTTTTATGGACCCATAAGTGATTATTTATTATTTAAGTTAAGTTTTGCCATAATCATATATTTTTCCATAATCATAATGTTCCACAACATTGGTAAAAAAAAATCTATTCTATGAATCATTTTCGGCCTTTCGGCTTTCGGCCAACGGTTTTCTATTTTCGGTATCGGTTTCGGCCAAGAATTTCCCATTCGGTGCATCCCTAATATTATGTTTGACTGCTGTCTTTTCCCTTTGTTTAATTACATGTTTACATGAACAGCCACCACTGTAAACAACATTTTTCTCACCAATAGACTATGCAATGCCGCCCTCCGTAGGATCTATAATAATACAATAAAAAAATTATAAAAAAGAAAAAAATAATTGCAATAATTTTTTTTTTTTTTATTTACAAAAAACGAACGTTCGAACGTTCGTTCGATAAACCCTGGCGAACATTCGAAGCCTAAAAACAGAGTTCGGGGACAGCCTTATAGCCCATGTGCTGCACACAGCAGCAGGGTAATGCTATTTATCGACTACATCTCAGCATTCAATACCATAGTCCCCTCCAAACTCCTAGCCAAGCTCAGGGACCTGGGCTTGAAATATGACCTCTGCCAGTGGGTCTTGGACTTCCCCAGGTGGTGAGAGCAGGCAACTGCACCTCCTCATCCATCACTCTCAACACAGGGGCCCCCCAGGGCTGTGTTCTGAGCCCCCTCCTCTACTCGCTGTACACACATGACTGTGTGGCACAGCGGAACAGCAACACAATTGTCAAGTTTGCCTGAAATCCGAGACTACCACATTAAAGGTACAGTTCTTGGCTTGAAAAAAGCTGTTGGAATAGTGTCACCTATATATAAAATAAAATCAGTAAATTTCAAGTAGATAGGGTATTATGTTGAAGAATACACTTAAATAAGAGGCCAGAGTAAAATTGTAAGCAAATTATTATTATTTTTTTTTATCCACTTTTTCTCCCATTTTTCTATATTTTCTCCCATCCCAATTTCGTATCATCCAATTCAACCCTCCCCTGTCACGAACGTTGTTTCTTGCCTCCCACAAGCCGGCTGCAATGTGGACTAAGTCATACATAGCACAAGTCCCCTCCGGTACTTGAGGTAACAGCAGTCGCATCTTTTCACCTGCGCAGCTCGATCTCTCAGTGGCGAGGAGTAACGCGTGGGAGGCTCACGCTGCCCCCGACACTTCCTGATTCTACTGCGCAGGCGCACCAACCGACCTGTAGGAGTCGCTGTCCACAACGCCCGATCCCCACCCATCAGTTTCCCACCCTCTAATACTGCCAATTGTATTAGTACGGACGACCAGCCAAACTGAAAACAATGTGGAGAGCTGGATTCGAACACCTAGCCGCCCATAAGCAAATTATTTTAATATATTCATTGATGATTCATTAATCAATACATGTCAATTCAATCTTAAGCTTAAATTGTAACCTACTGTTAAACATCATCAGACTCCTCACTCTACCCTCTTTGCAGGATTTAACAGAACATAATAAAATGTGAAGGTTTTATAAACCTAACTTAAACCTCCTCAATCATGTCCTCATCAGAGTCCACAATCTCATTGATTTACTACCGATGACAAACGTGTTGTTTCTGTTTTTCTTTTTGACTTTGACTGTGAGAAAATAATAATCACACACAAAGGGATAATGGCTTATAGCAGACTTAATGATTTTAGAATATTTCAGATAATGAAATGAAATCTATCAACTATCCAGTTAGTATTTATAGTGTAACGTAGGGCTTGGCGATAAAACGATAACGATCGCGATAAATTATTTCCTTAGCGTGGTCGCTAAGTTTCGATATATCAATTTTCCAAGCTTGGATATGAGCACACGCACTAACAACCAATCAGTGAAGGAGATGGCCGACAGCGGAAGGAGACCCGGAAGCAGACCCGGAGGTAGGACTCAGTAAACAAGGCTGGCTAGGCTAATTAGCTTGCACGGCACTATTTTACAGTTTACCTGCCGAGTTGGTGTGTGTTTTGAATTCTGAGGGTAACTGTTATTGTTACGAAGGATCAGATTAAACCGAATATATATATTTATTGATAGATATATATTGCATAATATTTGTATATCGTTTGATATCCCTTGTATATTCCTTGTACATATACACGGAATATCCCTTTAGCCTAGTACAGACCATAATATTTCATTCTCCTATTGGACAGCGGTCCACCAGGCGCCATTGCCATACCTCCAAGGTCTGGTTCAAAGTCACCGCCGGGGACTTGCCTGGACATGAACGGTTCTGCGCAAGGATATGAGACAGGAATAAAGCTGGTACTAGTTTGTTCACCTAACGTATAAATACGGCGCAGGTGAATACAGAAGTAGAGTTACCCAATAAGTTGAAGCCTCACCCACGATACAACGTGCGGTGAAGTATGGCCTGTTTGGCCCCAAATAGAGCATTGAGACCGCGTGCAAATTAATAACTGAAGTGTCATAGTTTAACGCTGTACCGTCGAGTTCGACCTATTCTATTAAGTCAGTAATAGTCTATTTGTGTATAGTGTATCGTGCGGCTAAAGTTCTACAGTGACCAGCATCACCAACGTTTCCTCGTACCAGCTAGAGTGCTTATCCAGGCTGGGCTGCTTACCCTGGCGCTTTCACCCGAGGAGCCCTAGACGAGGACCGTGTGGATCATGTACACTGGATAACCTACCGACGACTGCATAGCCTTTTCGGCTGGATTATATTTGCTTTTGGTCCTGTAATTGATGGAGCGGAGAATCGCCGACACCCACAATTGTGTGGGATTTACCCTGTGAGGAGCCACGTCGAGCCGCCTCTCAGAAGCCTGAGGCCGGCTAGCTTTCTTCCATGCGGAGCTGCATGCTACGGAGAACAGCTGTATTCGTCTGCGGATCAAGAGATTATTGCACTGTCTCCTGTACTTGGAGTCTCTTTATCATCGTTGACCCAGACTCTACTACCGACAAATCCTCTCCCCTTGCTGGCTTACGACCGGAGGGACCCTACCAGTATCTCCCGCTATATTACCAGAGTACCATAGATATAATTCCTAAGATTCAGGTTGTATTATTATCTCCTGCGTAATATGAGAATGGACATACGTTATTGATTTACCTACGCACATTCCTTTGCCTTATAAGCGCATCCAAAGTAAAGTATATTATGTACTATCATTGCTGCTAATAAATACTTAAATCCAGTTGTGTGTGGAACCGAGTCATTGTGGGAAGTGTTCATCATAAGATACCTGTGTACTGTATGGCCAGTAGTAATGTACATAAGACGGTAGTGGTTTAATGATACCATACTTATCAATACAGTCAGGGAATTGTACCCCTCAGTTACAGTTATAGTAGTGTGGGATATACGGTGGACGTCGTTGCAATGTATTGGGGCGGAACAGAGTATTTTATGGTCATATTTAGTACATTGTCATGGAATACATCGCTTGGAAACGAGGCTGGCTAGGATACTTAGCTTGCACGGCACTATTTTACAGTTAACCTGCCGAGTTGGTGTGTGTTTTGAATTCTGAGGGTAACTGTTATAGTAGTGTGGGGTATACGGTGGACGTTGTTGCAATGTATTGGGGCGGAACAGAGTATTTTATGGTCATATTTAGTACATTGTCATGAGATACTCCGCTTGCTTTGGCTAACTGCTAACGTGCGCGGACTGATGACGACATCAACTCGACTCTCGAGACATTCGCAGCAGCAAAACAAGTCTATTAATAGCCCGTCCATCGGCACCGGGCATAAGACGTTAATTAAACTTGACAGACATTATATCGATGATAATTATCGATATCGAGTTATATGAAAATAATTTAATAATTTTATCGCGATAACGTTTTTGGCCATATCGCCCAGCCCTAGTGTAACGTTTGGCCTTAAATCATATTGAACGTAGAGAGAGAGAGAGCGAGAGAGAGAGAGCGAGAGAGCGAGCCCCGCGGCGTCTATTCTTATCCTAACACATGTATGCTTCCGCTTTCGCGTTTTGCGAATCTGATTGGCCACTGCCGTTTCTGGTGCGATCTGATTGGCCACTGAGTGAGCCCCCCCCCCCCCCCCCCCGTCTGAGTTGCCGTAGTTGATGATGTCACACACACTAGACTAGGATGTCAACACACGGAACCTGGATGCCCGATGCATGAAGCGATATAAAGAAACAAATAGCCAATAAATGTGAAGTTATCTTTGAACCCCTGTTGTCAAGACTCGTTAATATAACCCGCCCCCCCTTTCCTCACTAATGGAACTGGTTTTGTGGACTCACTGACGGTGCTTTGAGCGTTTCCAGGGTTAGCAGCTAACGCTAATTAGTAGGGATGCTCAATATTGGCTTTTTTACAGATATACCGATATTGTCCAACTCTTAATTTCCGGATACCGATATCAACCGATACCGATATATGCAGGGTTTCCCCCCCCAAAAAACTGAATAATTTCAGGTAATTAACATTACATATCTCTTGTTGTGGAATTAACACAACATTATGCAAGCAGGCGCCACGGGCAGTCAGGACAGAAGAGTAGTGGATGTGACATCGGTAAACAAGCCGATCGTAAGACCAAAACACACTGCAGTTTTAATTATTTTACATGACTATTTTGTGACCCGCCACATGGCGGACAGACCTCTCAGTGGCACTCACCAAACCTAAAATCTGGTCGCCAATGGCGGGTGGCAGGCTCTAATTTCGGGCCCTGGTTGCATAGTCATTGAGCATCCTGATGGCCTGGGGATAGAAGTCTCTCTGTACTGGCCATGAGACTCCGATAGCGCTTGCCTGACCTCAGCAGTGCAAAGAGGCAGTTGTTTGGGTGGCTAGAGTCTTTGACTATTCTCTTAGCCTTGGCGCTGCAACGCATGGTGTAAATGTCCTGGAGAGTGGGAAGCCCTTAGGGCTGACCTTCGATTTTTTTTGGAATTCAAAGCTTCGGGGCCGAGATTCGATTTGAATTCGAAGCTTTGAAATAAATAAAAAAATAAAAAAAATATATATAATTTTTTTTGGGACTTGTACAGCACTTTGTTCAACTTTGTCAGTGCTGTAAAGTTTAAACCTTTTTAAATCTTAGACAAACAAAACACTTTGCTTTTATGAAATATTGTAAGCCGTCATTTGAGGCTTTATAAAAGCAGCACAATGAACACAAATCTGTCAGTGCCGAGTCCGACCTCATCTTAAATAACAAACAGCACTCATCTTAAATAACAACCAGCATTGCTTGTTGTAATTAACAAAGAGAGGCATAGTTGATTTTGCAAAAAAAATTCAGTGCCACCAGGTGGCGCCAGAGTTAGCGCTTGAATGCCACCATCCACTTTAATGTTAACGTTAATATCGCCTAATCTATGTTTTAAATTATGGCTATGTGTCCCAGGGACGGCAGCATGGGATTGGTCGGAAAAAAATACGGGCGTTTAGAGAGACCAATCGAGAGAGACTGCAGCATTTTCCAAATTGTTCCCAGGCAGAGGCAGAGAATGTCCGTTTTGAGGTGATCATGTAAGTACTTATTCAGTTTAACAATGTTTTCAAATACTGTATTTGCTGTTATTTGTTTATTCATTACTGGGTCATATTCTATATATAATATATTTCATTTCATCATCCCAGAACGGACGATGTGTGTATCGGGTCGACGCGGGCTAAACATGCCCAGACATGCCGCTTCTAGTCGTCCAGCGGTGATTAGCCCAGCTAGCCCCGAGCTAGCTGGGGCCTGCTTGTACCTGGCTCATGGCTAAGATTCAGCTAGCACAACCACCAGCCTGGCCCCCACCTTTCCCAGCTCAGGAATGAGGCTTGGAAGAGAGGCAGAGGAGGACGAGGCTCGAGGAACAGAACGGGGTAAGTTTGAATACAAATGTTTGCGCACACACATTACATTATTATATAATAAATAGTAATACAAAATAAATATAAAAAAATATATATATTAATTATTTTCTATATTTAGTTTCATTCATAACTTTTGAACAATAGATGATATTTCTAATCTGTCGACTGTTCTATATTCCCCACAAGGTTGGCTAAATATCATACACTCTAATTCTTCTTATCCCAAGTAAGGAAAGTGCTTGAAAATTCATTTTTATCTTAAAGTAAAATTTCAACAAGTACAAGTTCAACTACATATGAAAAATAATAACAATAATAATGATGATAATCATACACATATCTTATATCATTGGAAAGCCCTAGTTGTTAGCTTCAAAATGGTACCAAATATGAGGTACTTTGAAACACCCACTAACAAATAATCCATCACAAACCCATGAAGGTCAAGTTCAGGAAGGTTCAGATGTGGGACAATAGGTTAAAAGAATATAAATACCTTGGAATCTGGCTTGATGAGAAATTTACATTTAAATGCCATGTAGATAACCTTGCAAATAATCTGCAACAGAAGGTTGGCTTTTTGTACAGAAACAAAACCTATTTTCCTATACTTAGCAAAAGGAGGGTTGTTGAAGATATTTCTGTTTTGGATTATGGACACCGTTTATAGACATGCTGCTGCTTCTACTATAAATCCACATAAGGTCCCCAGAGTTTGCACTGAATTAGGTAAATCTGCGTTTAGCTTCTGTGCCCCCGACACACTACTTGAGTATCCATTGGTCTACCTCCTATGCACTGTAATTTTAAGAGCTCTGCTCTGTTGTAATTCAAAACTGAACTTTGTAAGGAAACTCCAAGTTAGGAGCAATGCACTGCTCTGTTGTATGTTAGAACTTTGTAAAGAAACTCGGTGTTAAGAGCGATGCACTGCTCCGTTATATTTTTATTTAACTATTTGATCACACTTTTTACTGTCCGTTCTATTTGATTATTTTTAGCCTATTTTTAAACTAAATCAAACCGCACTTTTTTACTGTCTATTGTATTTTATTATTTGTATTACTGAATGAAACCGTAAACAGAGAGGCCTATTGGGATGCTAGATCATGTGAAAAACGAAGGTTATCCTATAACCCTATATGAATACTGGCTGAGCGTCTCGCACTGCCATTATGAGATACCATCTCTCCAGCACCTACTGTGCCCGTGGACATTTTTTACATGCACCTCACTTGCACGTGACCATGCCTACTCCCGTGCGTGCCTCTACAAGACACAGGAAGTGGTCACGTCCACGCCCTTCCAAGTTCGAATTCCATACGTGGAAAACATCAGGGCGCTGAAGAGCGAGACGTTCAGCCAGTATTCATATAACTAGGGTTATAGGATAACCTTCGTTATATTATCATACTGGCCATCGCGTCTCGCTCTACCATTATGAGATCAAAAGGGGCAGAGCGGACGCGTGGCCACGTCAAATGCACCCCCTGAGGCCCGTAAGCCCCCGCCAGGGAGAGGTCCCGGACCTCAGGACTGCCTGGGAGACAGAACCCCCAGTCATGTCAATGAGGTAAAACCTAACAAAAGGCCCCGGGGAGGACCAGGAGGCCGCAGCGCAGATGTCCTCCACCGAGGCCCCTCCCAACAGGGCACTGGAGGCCGCCACACCACGAGTGGAGTATGCCCAGACGCCCCCGGGGGGAACCTGTCACAACCAATGTGACAGGCGTTGCTTGGACAGCGCCTTACCAGCGTGAGAGCCACCGTAACAAACAAACTAAGGTAAACCTTCAGTTTTACAGGACACGACAGGTGAAGGCTCGCCTCCAAATCACTAACGTGAGGAGGCGGGTGAAAAGCCTGAAGCACAATATCCCTGGAGCGATAAGAGCTCCGGATATTCTTTGGCATGAAGACCGGATTAGGCCTCAGTCGCACTGCTATCGGCCCGAATAGACAGGCACTCAGACCGCACCGAGAGAGCACACAGCTCACCCACGCGCTTAGCGGAGGTGATGGCCAAAAGGAACGCGGTCTTAAAAGACAGTCGATCCAACGGCGCCTGCTCAAGAGGCTCAAACGGGGCCTCCGACAACCGTCCTAGGACCAGTTGGAGGTCCCAACTCGGAGACAGAACGTTCCACAGGCTTGAGACGCCGTGCACCAGCCAAGAAACATCTCACGAGAGGGTGGCTGAACAGCGGGCTGCCCTCAAAGCCCAGATGACAAGAAGATATAGCTGCGGCATACACCTTCACTGTCGAGGCCGACAGCCTATTCAGGATAGACTGGAGGAAGGAAAGAACAGAGTCCAGGGGGCATGACACCGGGTCCAGGCCCCCAACCTCACACCACTCTTGAAACATACGTCACTTTCCTGCGTAAACCGCGGTAGTGGACAGAGCATGCGCGTTCTGGATGGTGGAAAAAAAGCAGAGACTTATTTTGGGTCGCCAAATAGGCGGACTCTGGAGCTATGCTGTAACCAGAGCCTTATAATCTGGCTGTAACGTCTACACACACGGAGCTACTGTTGTTGGGCAGATATGCTCGCCACGGGATTTTCAAAATAAGTATCGATATGAACCGATCTTTTTACGTTGCATCGATCCTATTGGTTTGTTGATAATTACATCGATGTATCGATGCATCGTCCCACCCCTATGCTTTTATTGCTTTCCATTATGTACCGTTTACATTTGTACAATCGTAGTTTCTGTAAATGAGGGAAACCTCAGAAGCTTATGATTTTTAAATAAAGGTTGAAATGAAATATCTGCAACCCTGTTAATTGTGCTGTTGCCAGTCTTGGCCAGGGCGCTCTTGACCTCAATGAGAATACATTTTTAAATAAAGGTTGAATTATAAAAAAAATATTTAAGGATGGGTATATGTTGAGCCCCGCTCTCCACATTGCTTTCAGTTTAGCTGGTAGTCCACAGTAATACACATTGGCCGTATTATGGGGAGGGAAACTGAAGGGTGGGGATTGGGCGTTGTGGACAGCGACTCCTACAGGTCGGTTGGTGCGCCTGCGCAGTAGAATCAAGAAGCGACGGGGGCGGGGCCCCTCCAAAGCCCAGACCCCTGACGCTGAAAGATCGAGCCGCGCAGGTGAAAAGATGCGACGGCTGTTACCTCGAGTATCGGAGGGGACTCGTGCTATGTATGACTTAGTCCACATTGCAGCCGGCTTGTGGGAGGCAAGAAACAACGTTCAAAGACAGGGGAGGGTTGAATTGGATGATATGAAAATTGGGATGGGAGAAAAATAGAAAATGGGAGAAAAAGTGGATAAAAAAAAAAAAGGATGGGTATATGTTTTATAAAGTATGTACATTAAAAAAAAAATGTATATAAAACAGCCTATTTGGTGTGTTCTTTATTCTTTTAACTCATTCAGCGCCAGAGGGAAAGGAATTCTTGGATCAACGCAAGATTGATACCATATAGCCCCTTACCTTGACTAGGATGAACTCCAAAAAGAATATTCCAATTATCTGATCGCCATTCCCAAGTATTGATGTCGATCGTGTTAATAATAATAATAATAGATTGATTTTTAAGAGAGAAGCGCCTTTCTCAGACTCAAGGACACTGTACAAGGAAAGGATGGAAAAAAAATAACATACATAAAAGATCTGTGTATAGTAACAACAAGAAAAAACAAATAAGATAAGAGATAACAAACAAAAAAAAAAAAAAAAAAAAAGGAGGAGGCAAGTTCTGTCCAATTGGATGAAGTGGTTGAAATTAACAAACAAACAAACAACAAAACAAAACAAAACAACGGAATCTGTGGCTTAAAAAAAAGTCAGGGGTGGGCTACTTGGGAGCGGGGCCGTGTTGCGTGAAGGCAAGTGTGAACAGGTGGGTTTTTAGCTTGGTTTTGAAGAGGTTGATGGTGTCAGAGCCTCGGATGAGGGGGGAGAGGGAGTTCCACAGTCTGGGGGCAGCTGCAGCGAAAGCTCGGTCTCCCAGTGTGGAACGCCTGGTGCGGGGGATGGTGAGGAGGTCGGAGTTGGAGGATCGGAGGCCTCGTGCTGGAGTGTAGGGGTGGAGTAGGTTGGTCAGGTAGGAAGGGGCCAACCCGTGCAGGGATTTGTAGGTGAGGAGGAGGATCTTGTAGGGGATTCGGTAGTTGATGGGGAGCCAGTGGAGTTTTTGCAGGGTGGGGGTGATGTGCTGCCAGGGTTTGGTGCGCGTGAGGACCCTCGCAGCAGAGTTTTGGACGTACTGTAAGCGATCCAGAACCTTCTTGGAGGCACCAAGAAGGATTCCGTTACAGTAGTCGAGGCGGGAAGTGATGAAGGCGTGAATGAGTGTTTCCGCTGAGGTGTCGGAGAGTGAGGGGCGGAGGCGGGAGATGGTTCTGAGGTGGAAGAAGGCGGATCTGGTGACAGTGTTGCCAACATAATCCACCAAAGAACATGAACCAGGAGTGCTTGATTCTCCTCAATCCATGTGTTATAAACGCTAGTCCTGCCCGACAAGGAAAACTCCGCCCGGACACTTTAGATAGACGCACAGCCCAAGACAAAGAGTTTCAAAGGATGTGCAATACCGGCCGCAAAACGGCGGTATTGGACGTTTGCGATCTCACACTAATTCCCAATGATATCACCGGCTCCCTCGATGGATTATGAATGGAAATATCGAATAAAAGAAATAACGACCAAAACCAGAGAAATCTCGGGTCTGGCGCCCAACCGCTGGCGAGTTAACCCGCCTTATCTCAGGTTTGGCCTCCATTGTGTTAATCAGGATTTAGCATAGTAGTTTACATTACTGTATATATATCCTGAATTTCTCTTTTCATTGAAGCATCATGGGACATAAATTTTTTGTAACATATATTTTTTTTCTTATGTTTTAATGAGACACAGGTCCATTTAGTAGTAATGGGGAATTGGAAATGGCTGGAAATTGAAATGGCTGGAAATGACTGATGGGCCATTTCTTTTGGTGATCTTATAGATTTATTTGTGCATTTCATGAGGTTTAAATAAAGTTAGATTTATTGGAATATGGAGATTTTCTTCAGATGCATCACAGTATTATGTCACCTTGAAAATTATGGTAATGAAATCATGGAAAAACATTTATTTCAAGCATCTGTATGAACGCTGAAGATGGATTTATGCTTTAGAGCCTTACCTCCTCCTTCATTCACAGTTCCTTTAAGTCCTGGTGTTTTAATGCAGTCCACCAAGTAGACAAACAGCTCCTTTACTCCCAACTGAGAGACGTGACTGCAAGACGCCATCTCCTCCACTGTACTGGATATCAATGGGGCTGTGGCCTAAAAATACCAGATAAAAAAACAGCGACAATAAGAGTCTTGCAATGTACAACGTTCACTCTCCCCAGTCATTGTAGATTGACATATTTGGCTGAGTATTGTTTTTTGATGTTAGACATGTCTTGTCACTGGTACTTGATGAGAGTGTCACCTTAAAGCGATAGTTCAGAGTTTTGGACATCAAGTGGTATGAAATACTATAGTAGTATAGTTGATGCAGTGCCCTCAGTTTACACACAGAGTCTCGTGGTCGGAGTTGACCTGGCAGAAGTTTTAATCACCCACAGCAGAAAACCGTGTGCCTCATTTTCTATGCTTCAAGACCCAGCATTTAGTGACTATGTCACACTGAGACTAGTTCCAACACATCATGTCACCAATGTTCCCTCTAACGTGCGCCCGTGCACACACATGGCAAAACGCTCCCATGCACATCTGAAATCTGTCGCGCACAGAAACGTTTGTGTAAAATATGCATGTAGTTCAATTGACTGGCGCGTTGCACCGAATACTACGGTACCCTGTTGCGTGTGACGTTACCCAGAGAAGCCCGCTTTCAGTGCTTTGTGGGCGTCGCTACTGCGCTCACACACACAACAGATGACGAAGATTCTGCTCACAATGCCAAAGGGAACATGTACATTACAGATGAACTGCAGAGAAAATTCCCAATTTACCGTCCCGGTTGAGACTAATTGGAAGCGGAGTGCAACGCGTGCAAAGCTTGACCATATGTTTCTGTGTCTAATAAAGGTGCTGGCGATCTCAAAGCTCACATGGACACAGAAAAACATTACAAATAAAGCTGTGCGAGGCGAGAGTTTGATGGCAAAGTTAACCGAATTGATTGAAGTATGCAGCTATACAGAGAGAGAAAGAAAATAATTTAAAACTATTTTGGAGGGGGGGGCAGGTGGCGCACGGAGATTACGTTCGTCACCAACACCGGGAGACACTAGGATTCGCCTGTTCGAATCCAGCTCCCGGCGTTGCTATCAGCTTGGCTGGCCTCTCACACTGATACAATTGGCTGTATCAGGGGGTGGGAAAGCTGAAGGGTGGGTCCTGGGCGTTGTGGACAGCGACCCCTACAGTTCGGTCGGGGCGCCTGCTCAGCGAGGGTTGGAACTGAGGAGAGATAGTGTGGCCTCCCACACGCTACACTCTCCCCGTTGAGAACCTGCGCGGCCAGGTTGGCCTGCCCCAGGCTGCACATGCGTCGGAGGAAAGCATGCGACAGTCTCCGGTCTCCCGGACCAACAGTAGGGGAAAGTACGCAACAACCAGGAAGGGTGGGATGGGAGAAAATCGGGAAAAAGGAGGGGAAGAAAGATAATAATAAAAAATAAAAATAAAAACTATTAAAACTATTTTGATGCCTCAAAATTATGTTTTGGTTTGATAAGATGCTTATGATACAATCACTTTTCTTTTTTGAACAAATGTTTTTTATTTTTCCTTTTTTAACATACATGAACTAGACAAACAATACAGTAACAGTAATGATAAATCACAGGACAATGACAGAAATAATAATAACAATAATGACAATCCAGTAATTAAATCAAAATAAATGTAGATTAAAAGACATAAAATAATAAATACAATACATGTGCTCTTGCTCGCTCTTCCCCGCTCTTTCCTTCCCCTTCCCTCCCCCCCACCCCCCCTCAAGACCCCCACTTGGACTATACATCCACTATTTCATTTAACATCAGAAAATTACAAGTTTATATGCTTCCCTTTATCTTCTCCACCACAGCTACGCAGACTGCTATGCTGGCTTCATTAACACCAAAAATTAGTGCAGTGGATATCTCTAGATAAATCACATCGAGATAGGTAAGAACCCATACCTTCCGGCACATTTTATCCGGTTGAATCCAGCGTGACGCTATCAACTTTTTGGCAGCCGTAAGACCGGCCAAAATTAGTCTCTTTACATGTACAGAGGTCGATAACTGACAAAAATCATTCAACAATAATACAGAAGGCAGTGTAGGTATGGTCAGAGATAAAAATTCTGATAATTGAGTGGTTACTTTTCCCCAGAAAATCTTAACAGGAGGGCATTCGCAATACATATGCATATATGTACCAAGAGCACCGTTTGAACACAAGGAGCATCGAGAGTATTGTCTGAGACCCATTAGGTGCAAACGTCTAGGAGTCAGGTAAGTCCGATGAACAAAATTGAGATTAATCTGTTGGTGACTGGGCTGGGTTGCGTGATGATAGCCGAACGTTTGCCCAGACTGCATCCCAATCAAAATCTACTTCCAAGTTTGGGATATCCTTCCTCCAAACCGAGTCTAGGGGAAGGACCTCATATGAGGACGTAAGTAAGTGGCGATAAAAGTCAGAGACGAAGCCTCTCGATGTCTCCTTGTCATAAAAGAATTTGTGAAATCTGTGGTGCTCAAGTGGAATATTTAATGGGACTCCGTGAGTTCTCAAAGCTGCTCTTAATTGTAGATAGAAAAAATTAGTGGAACTGGTGAGGTTAAATTTGTTAAATATATCTTGATAACTGCAGAAACCATAGTCATCGAAGATATCCCCCAATGTGTGTATGCCTTTCTTTTCACATCTAGGAAATCTGATAGGTTGTTGTGCAATAAGGAGTAACTTGTTATTAAATAGGGGAGAATGTCTGTGCCATTTATGGTGGTTAGTAAATTTTTTCTGTGTGTCACGCCATATCCGGATCACATGTGCAATAAGAGGGCCATATCTCAAGTTGCATTGCTTAATTGATAAGTTGGTATACACTATATCCTGCAGTCTATGTGGTGCCACTATGTTCTCCTCTAATGGTCTCCAGGATACCGATGCTTGAGAATCAAACCAGGTGATCAGTGGTCTTAAAGAGAACGCCTTAAAGTAATAGTTGAAGTCTGGAAAGGCTAAACCCCTGTCGGCTTTATTTCTCTGTGCAGTGGATCTTTTTATTCGTGGTCGTTTTTTCTTCCAAATAAATGTATATGCAGAGGAGTGTAATTTTTGCCAGTAACCAACAGGGGGGGTAACGGCAACATCGAGCTGAAGAAGTTAACTCTGGGTAAAACATCCATCTTAACTATTGACGCTCTGGCCTGTAATGAGTTTTTTTTATTTTGACCATCTGCCGAAGTCATTTGTGATCCTATCTAGCAATCCGGAATAATTATACTTCACCGTTTGGCTTATAGTGGGGAATATTTCAACTCCAAGACATCTAAAGTGTTCTACCATGGGTATATTTGCTGGGAGGGTGGTAGCCTTCGCAGTCACATTAAGTGGAAGGAAGGCCGATTTTGGCCAGTTTATCTTAAATCCCGATAGATTGCCATAAATCATATATTACTTTGAGAAGATGAGGTAGGGAGGTGGTAGGGTTTTGCATGAACAATATTACATCGTCTGCATATAAGCTAATGTGATGCTGTGTGCCCTTAATTGAGATCGGCGCTATGGACTGGGATTGTCTTATATACTGTGCTAAAGGTTCTAGGGATAGAGCAAATAGTCCGGGACTAAGGACAACCCTGTCTGGACGAGCGCGACACAGGGAAGTGTGGGGAGCAGAATTTACCTGTTAAAATCATGGCCGATGGATCTGTATATAGTACTTTGATCATATGAATGAACCCATCTCCTAACCCCATCCTTCTAAGTACTGCCCATAAATAAGACCATTCCAACCTGTCAAAGGCCTTCATCGCATCCAAGGATAATACAGCTGTAGGAGGCGCGGCATCCTTGCTGGAATCTATCACATGTAGTAACCGTCTAATATTATCCGTGATCAGGCGGCCTCTTATGAAGCCTGTCTGATCAGGGTGAACTAAAGATATGCTTTTGGAGTCGGATGGCTAGTACCTTAGCGTACAGCTTGAGATCGGTTCCGAGGAGGCTTAAGGGTATATAACTACCGCATTCGGTGGGGTCTTTATCTTTCTTAAGTAGGACAGATATGAGTGCCATATTGACATCCCTGGAGAAGTTCCCCTCTTTGACTGAGTGTAGAATCATATCAAGTAATAGGGGTCCAATTACATCCCAACATGAGAGGTACAGTTTATTTTTGAATTGCAAGTTGAATTCATTGTTTTTCAACAGTGTCGAGTTAAAGCGCCATCTTGGGGCTCGGGATGTCATTCTACTGAATGAGCCCTTTAGGAGTAAATAATTGTGGTCTGACAGTGCAATGGGCCCCAATTCAACGTCAAAGCTATCAAATAGTCTAGGGGATGCAAAAACATAATCTATTCTAGAAAATGTCCTGTGTCTTGCTGAGAAAAAGGAATACTCTTGCGCCGTTGGATTGAGCCCTTGGACCAGGCCTTTGATTGATTGATTGATTGAAAACTTTATTAACAGATTGCAGAATGGGTACAATACAGTACAGCTCAATACACACAATTGTTAAGGGGATGTAGACCAGAGAAATACTTTCGTCTTGTTTACATCAGGGTCCCCCATTTTCAATTCATCAGGCCTGTAGTGCCTTAGAGGCCTGTCTCTGGTCATAGGATGTGGTGAGACTAGATTTATCAATAGAGGGATCCCAGATGGCATTAAAATCCGCACCAATTATAAATGAATACTCAGGGAGATCCAACATCGCTCTAGTGAGTGAGTCGTAGAATTTAGCGTCATAAACATTAGGGGCATAAGCCGCTACCAAAGCAATTTTCCTGTTACAGTAATCTATCTTGGCAATAGTTACTCGACCATCTGCATCAGACCATACGTCCAACAATTTAATATTCAACTTCAGTTTCACTACTATAGCTACACCACAGGATTTAGTGCCAAAGGAGGAGTAGCTTATGTTTTGATATACTTTATCCGCCAGCTTTACATTGTCAGCCAATAAAAGATGCGTTTCACTTAAAAGAGCCACATCAACCTGTTGTCTTTTCATCCATGTAAACACGCTTTTGCGTTTATTATGTATATTAAGATCCCCTGTATTCCAAATCAAGATATTTAAATTAGCCATAGTCTAAACAGGTTGCAGTATTCCTGTGTGTAATTTGTCTGGAGTAGCATTTCACAATAGATATATATCCAACTGTTAAGGTCCTGTTGAGATCCGAGCCTGAGCATAACAACAAACATATAAGATAAAAAGACATATAATCCCCTATTCCCACCCCCCTCCCACCATTTAAAATACTTAACCAGTATCCCAATATCGAGCAAATCACCCATAACTCCCCTATGCAAATTGCCATAGGGTCTAAAACTATCAAATATACCATTAGTAGATTATTCTCCCAGTGGCTGCTAGCCACTCTCCCGTTAAAAATAAAAAGGAGATAAAAAATAAAAGATCCCTCAGAAAGTAGAGTACATTCACTTAAACCTTATAAGAACTTGGCTAAGTTTAAACACGCAGAAGAAATAGAAAGAAAAGGTATTGGAATTATTGCAAAAGAAAAGAAGGAGGGGTTAAATACGTGTATGCAGTACGTCCACCAGGCCAGGGGAGGGCGATATTCCGCTGTGAAGGCTGTTGTTTCCTCCGATGGTGACCTATGCCGTGTGTGTGGTCAACAGAACGCATGTAAAAGTTACAGAATATTCCATTTCATTTAGTAAAAGTGCACATAGTCCATCGTATCAGGAGAGGGCGCTGTGCAACAGCTCGTCTGACATTCTAGCATCTTCTGTACTGTTCCATTATGTCTGGCAGAAGCCTCCAATATGTCAACAACAGCAACAGCAAATGACGAAGCCGGCGGTGGAAATCACTATATGTCGAGTGAGTGGCCGGCAGAACGTGCCCGAAACGTCAATGGATCTCGAAGTCCAATACAAACATGTACACACACGGAGAAAACATCAAAATAATAGATGAAGAAGGAAGAAGGAAGAAGAGAAAAAATAAACTTCATGAACCTCCGGAGGTATTAAGCCAAGTCACGGCTCAACACGATGACTTGCATAAAAATCATAGATAATTTAAACAGAGCTAACGTTAATCTACCCAGCCTTAGTGGACGTTCAATGGATATGAAAATAAAACCGACCAAACCCCCCTTATATCAGATGTATCGAAACATTCAAATAAAGTATCTAGACGATATCCAGCGTCACATAGTTAACCTATTTATAAACAAAGTTATAAAAATGTATATGACGCCGTTTGGCGTTTAAGCCATAACGAAGTGCTAACTGCACGAAAACAATATACTGTAGCCTATGACGTGGTGTCCTCTTGGCTCTTCAAGTAGGTTTTAGCTTCCTCAGGTGAGGAAACATGCCTCCTCAATCCGTCTTTGGTGACGATGATCAGCTTCGCAGGGTACTGGAGGGACGGTCTGAAACCTTGATTGTAGAGTAAGGGCATGACTGTCTTGTAACGGGAACGCTGCTCCACAACTTCAGGGCAGTAATCTTCATAGAAGTAGACTGTGTGCCCTCCGTCTGCCAGTTTCCACTTCTCTTCCGTGCCTCTCGAACAATTCTTTCTTTTATTCCAATTTGACGTAAGCTAGCAATAACCACTCTAGGCTTGGAGTTATTTACAGCTTTAGCACCAATTCTGTAACACTGATCCACTTCGGGTGTCGTAGTGAGGATCTCCGGTCCCAGAATTTCAACCAGTACTTTTGCAAACAAGATATTGGGTTGGTCACAACTCACGGATTCATCCAGTCATATTATGCGAATGTTAGGTCGGCGGAGTCGGTATTCGAAGTCGGCTATATTAGCCATTAGCTTATCGTTGATTCCTTCTATATCCACGCATCTAGCAGTGCAAGTACTCAAGCCGGTTTCCATTTCGTCTAGACGATCGGTCTGTACACCAACCGTTTCCCAAAGCTTATCGATTTTGGATTCGATAGATTCTTTGCTAGAGGTAACCTGGTTGGTTAGGGAGCGTAAACCTTCCGTTATGGTGCTCTCTATTATCGTTATGGTGCGTTCGAGCTTAAGATGGGATTGCGTGAGCTTGATCTGGGATTGCGTTAGCTCTTCGATTAGCTTAGTAATGTAATCCGTATCGGTTGAAGCGTCATCTCTCTTTGGCTCGCTTGCTTTCTTCGGTGCCATTGTGGTTCTTTCAGTCAATATAGTTAGTTGGAAACCTAAGGTGATATATATACGTACAGGTTTAACCGAATTGTATATTAACTTGAAACTTGAATTGGGGGTATAAAAAGAGGCTTTTAAAGGCAAAATATAAAAAACGGGAGAAGCAGCTTTACAGAGTGCGACCTACATACTCGACCCGGAACCGGAAGTCCATGATGTCATCATGTTGTGTTATGATGGCATCATGTTGTGTTATGATCATGATACAATCATTCTAAGGATTATGTGAGTAATACATTTGTTTTGTACACTAATTGCAAGTTATGCCAATGTAAACAAATCCGAAACTGCATAGTGCACTTTTAAATTAGTATCTTTGTGAGGTTGTACATTATATCATATTACATTATATAATCAAATTATAATAAATTTGTATATTATATTGAACTATATTTGCAGTATATACTATTAATTATATTATGGTACTATATTATATTGTATATATCATGTACTATATATCTCATTATATGTGCTGTATACACTATTATGTACTATATACTATTATATACTGCAGGTATACTATACTGTAATGTGTACTATATGTGTGTACTGTAATGTGTACTATATGTGTGTACTATGTATGTAAATAAAAATAAAAATAAAAAAATGAAACAAGTCTTCAGGGGTAGGGCCCGACAAGCCTAGTGCTTCTCCCTAGCCCTTTTCGGACAATTGGACAATGGTGCAATAGCAGCTGGTAAAACGTTGGTGATTTATGAAATGACCGTTATTATGTATCCAAAGCCTGAAAGAATAAATAACTGAACTGAACTGAGGTTACTGTTATATACGTTACATTACATTGAAAAGATACAAAGATATATTTTTTAAAGCTGGATTTTCTAATACAGAAGAGGTATTATTTAGAACATTACTTCATATTTTTCTTGTTATTTATTTTGTCCAGTAAGACTTGAAAATATATATTATTTTGTCATAGGTTGATTTAGTTATTTTCTTGAGATTTGTCAGATAGATTACTTTAGGCATAATACAGCATGTTGAGTAACTTTGGTTGTTGGAGCCAGATTCAGTCCTTATTATTTATTCAGTTAAATATATGAAGCAATATTGTTTGGAAAATTATTGGAAATTAACTTGATGGTAACATCTTTTATTTGTTATGATTTGGATGCGTGTTGCTTCGACAACGTGGAGGCGTGTCTGGTCCAGCCCATTTTGAACCGGTGATTACAGCACCCGAGTGTGTGAACTCACTTTATCAATGGAACTGGTGCGCTAGTAAAACATGACACTGGAATGCAAGGCACGCAGCCCAGACGGTTTTCGACCATCGCAAACGCTATGGATTTGGAACTTTAGAAATTGGAAACAGGACACCATGCAACGGGAATAAGCCAGCACACCTCCACGTCGTCTGGTAAGAACCCATCCACACTAAACAAAGCTTCAAGTAAATGACAATAAATACCCTTTTCTATAAACCAAACAAATTCATCTCCGCTGTTTTCTCACGGAGAAGCGCATGCACGCGTCAACCAAGGCTGTGGATTCCACATTGGTTATTGAGATATTATTTTGTTATATAAAATAATATAAACAATAATAAGAGGCATACTTTAAATATATAAAAATGATAAGACATCTTTGAGTAAACTTCGAGTATCATTAAAAGTGTCCTCTTTTAAAAAAAAGTCACAATATGGTCACCCGCATGCTAATTCACTTAAAGACAAAAGTTAGTGACATGACTCACACCGCCAACCCAGCCAAAGTAAGGACTTTGCTCTGTATCATCAATCAATGGTCAAATAAATATTTGATTAAGGAATATAATATGCCTTTTTGTATTATTTCTGTGTATCAGCTAAATGTATAGATTTTTATGTTAAGACATTGAGGGAAATTAAGATTCTCAGATTTTTTACAACTGCCGCCTATCAACTAACCGGTTAATCGGCAGGTGACGTATGTTGCTCAGTACTAGTTGCTGATGTCTGCTCAGGAGGTTTGAGTGTTTGCTCAGACCGAGAAAAAAAATTGAGGGAACATTGCATGTCACTCTGAAGCAGAGGACATGTTTTTCTACTGTGGATGATTAAAACTTTTGCCTGCAGGTTATTGTGTGGAATAACGTTTTTGTCTCATGACCTCATTTGCTGCCTGTCTGAAGCTTCCCGGTTCATTCAGAACCAGGCCAGAACTATGACCACGGTACTCTGAGTTAAGCTAATGGCATCGCATCAACTATACTACTAGTACTAGCAAGTATTTCATACCACTTACTGTCCAAAAATCCAAACTATCCCTTTAACTCACAAGTCAGACAAGTGTTTGGCCATGCCAAGTTTCCCCACATGCCAAATAGGGTATTATGCTGCTTGGAGTTTAATCAAATCACATGCTCTCTTGGCGTCAGATTTGAGCATTGGGGAAACCCCACCCAATCCTGTTACCCTATTTTAGCCTGGCATGGCTAATACTATACTATCAATACTAGGGATGTGCATGACTGAAAAATCATTTTCGAATAGTCTACTGTTCTTAACTCATTCAGTGCCAGGGGTCGCTGTTTACCTTACCGTTGAAATACCATCGCCTTTTAACATGGGGATACGTGGCTGTGTTTGCAGGCCTAAAGCTATATTATATATTATAGCTATGGATCTAATAATAGTCGATTGTCATTGAGTTTCTTCCGGTCAAGATGCAAAAAACAGATAATTTTTCCATCCATACATTTCCGTTTTATACCGTCGTGAATATGAGTGTAGTTTCAGGGCGGTCTGGTGTAATTTCCAAAATGCTCGTAATGGCCGACAACGTGTATTCTAGTAAAAGCGTTATCTTTTCTTCCCTGGACTAGCTACTGTTCTCAAATCAAATTTAGATTATCGGTATTATGTTTCATCATGGATGCATGAAAGGGGGGGGGGACCTCCATGCTTTGATCGCTACCAACGGAACACGCCACACACGCATGAAGGAATTTTTTTATCAACACAATATTGATACCATTTAGCCCTTACCTTGTCCAGGATCTGTCCCGAAAAGAATATTCCAATTATCTGATCGCCATTCCAAGTACTGATTGCGATTGTGTTTCCAACATAATCCAGCAATGAACATGAACCCGGGGGGCCCGACCCTCGTCGATGCATGCGTTATAAGCGCTTGCCCTGCCCGAGTAGTTAGACCACGCCCACTGGCCGCAGATCGGTCCAGACACCAAGCCACAGTTTAAAATGGAGTGCAATAGCGGCCGCAATGGACTTTTTATAACGAGTACACTCATCATTGGCAATTAAAGAGTTAAGACCGAATATTCGAAAATTCTGTTATTCTTTTTTTTTATTTTTTTTATGATCTTTTTCCCCCTCCATTTTCCTCCGATTTTCTCCCATCCCAATGTTAGTCGTATGCCAATTCCCAATCCCTTCCTGGTCGCTGCGCACTTACCCCCCACAGTCGGATCATCTGGGAGAGTGGAGGCTACCACGTGCTTCCTCCGACACACGTCCAGCCAATCAACCGCTTCTTTTCACCTGGCAGCGCGGATCCTCCCCGAGAGGGCGTAGCGTGTGGAAGGATCACACTATCCCACTCAGGTCCTATCCGCGCTTAGCAGGCGCCCCGACCGAACTGTAGGAGTCGCTGTTTACAACAACTGTTTAGAAATTCTGGCCGTTTAAGTGATTTTAGACGGATCCAACTGGCCCCGAAAGTGTTAATGTTGCTGTGGGACAAAGTGAGACTAGCCTCCAATCAAATGCCATGTATGTTAGGATTTGTTTGTTTTCAGGTGTTTCCATAATCTCATCACGTTTTGGTTGGGTTGTCATTGAGGTATTTGAAATATTGGGTTGTTGTGTTTATGCCGTTATCTGTGTCATGAAACAAGGACGTTTCTTTTTAGAGGGGGGGAGGTATGTAAGCTAAATGGATTTATATGGACACATTCATGGAGAATTCAAGCCGGGACCACAAAGCTTCTCAAAGGGTTGGCTCGACACGCGACGGCTCTCCAACTCGTCTCGTAGTGACGTCTTCGTTCTACCGCAGCAAAAAAAGTGAGTCTATCTATTAATAGCCCGCCGGTGCCGGGCATAAGAAGTTAATTAAACATGACAGAAATTATTATTTCATGTATATCGACGATAATTATCGATATAGAGTGATATGAAAATGATATTATTTTATCGCGATAATGTTTTTGGCCATATCGCCCAGCCCTACGCTCCGCGCTTGTGCACGATTTTAAGTATTTGCATATAGAACCGCCGATAATTAACCATATACGGTAATGAAACACCCCCATGAAATGTGGAAAAGTGGACTAAACCGAGCGAACGCGTGGGAGAAATACGCGACAGGCTGACAGACGTGTACACGCTACGGTGATGTCGGATATGATATCTATTAACTTAAAGACCATTGCTGCCTGGGCAGCGCAAACACTAATAAAGACCATTAACCACTGTTTGGCGTTGGTGTCATTAATAATAACCATGCTGGAATATGAATGCCCTTTATTCGTTTTGTTCTTTTAAAGTTCGATTACCCAGGGATTAAAGTTCTCCGTCAATTTGATTCCAAATCGCGACAGATTTTCCGTAAATTTTCTACCTGCATGGTTTAATATGATTTGTAGAGGCATACAATCTATTTTTATGTCGGTATTAGGTATAGCCTATATAAATTATATATGCATAGCATTAGCCTACATTATGCAACAGTAATTTGCGCATAACGCAGCATGGCACAGACATGTCACACGGAGCCCCGCGAAGCATGCATACAGTAAACTAACTTGATCGTTAATATAACTGTTGTCCTTGTATCTTTACGCTTATGAAAACATTTAATAATATTTATAGGCTTATGCCCTCGTTTGGCCATAATAGCCTATTCTGAAATGGCCAAATCTCCTCGCTGACGGACCCATGTATAGCCTATATCATATTCCTATATGTCTCCAAGGAATCGTAGCCTCGGGGGAAGAAACGGAACCCCTGCTATAGCCTATCCTTTATAATGTTATATGCTATTTTATTTACAGTAGTCTATTTATGATTAGTTTCCATAGCCGGTCTCAGTTATGCTGTGGCTGAGATGGGTCGGGATTAATGAAGCTGATAGGAGACTGCTTCTCGGCCATACGAATTAAAGCCACAATTGAAAATAATGTACTTCCTTCTTGACAATAGCCTATACTATAACAATAATACGAGAGTACAAGAACAATGAATCTCACTGCCATGTTACACTACCGTCGCTATTTTACAATTAACTATAATGAATTACGGGTCATACAGAACATGCCAGTGTTGAAACTAATGCACAGAAGCTTATTTCCGCGTTGTAGTCTTCATATTCTACCGCTGGGCGCCAGATACGCATGCTCTGAGCTGTGCGTAGATATACGCACAAAGTCAAGCACACGTTCAAATTGATAAGTCCCACACTTTGCTTAGAAATGATCGTACGCACGGGTTACGGACATATCTGTGCGTACGCACCATTGATAAATGAGGGCCCTGGTGTGGACCAAACAAGGACCAAAGGCAGGAAAAGATCAGAAAACTCTAATGTTGCCAGATTATATTGATGAACCATTGTATCCCCTTCATACATTATGTTTAATCATTCCTGCTCATCCTGTCAGTTTGAAGTTTGAATCCCCTTTTTCACAGCACAAAGTTGGCAGGTATGGGATTATGTCCAATAAAAGGCTGCCCTGCATGATCACATGGCTTTGTTTAGAAGGTTTGGTTGACAAAGTGCAGTGTAAAAGCTAACCGAACCAAATGAAAAATGCAACCATGTTGCAACTTCTTCACCCCTGAATCGAAAGTGTTTCGAAGCCCTTTCCAACCTTTATAAAAAGTGATCATGGTATAGTGACCAAAGAATGGTGGAAATACCATGTATTACCATCTGTATCATGATCCATGCCATGGTAGCATTAAGTACAAAAGTGGTACCAGGGCGATACATGACTTTTACCATGACCAGTAATATAGTAAAACTGAAAATACCATCAAAGTTCAAACTACCATGATCCTTTTTTGTGTGGATAACGAATTAATGATCAAGTCAGATGCAGCTCTGTCGCCAAAATGGCCAAGAAGTCCTGCATCCACTAGTCAAGCCTAAGTACGATATGGTGATGTGATATTTTGTTCATCCACTAGTCAAACCTAAGAAAGATCTGGTGATATGAGATTGTGTTCCTCTACTAGTCAAACATAAGAAAGATATGGTGATATGAGATTTTGTTCCTTTACTAGTCAAACCTAAGAAAGATATGGTGATGTGAGATTTTGTTCCTCTACTAGTCAAACCTAAGAAAGATCTGGTGATAATGATATGAGATTTTGTTCATATAGCCCAACCCTAACTGAATGTCAACTGAAGCATAATACTACCTCAGGGAGCATATGGTGTTGGCTAGGACCGGCTATGTGGTCATCTTTCTTGTCTGCAGCCGGTGAAACAGCTCTGACATGTTCGTTGGGGTCGTCACTGAGGTCATTCTTTCCCTGGGACATCTTCAGTGGACACAGCTCTGTAAAGTCCATACAGACAAAATCATAATTTAAAGCAGATGAAAATGTTCATTTAGGTTAGGCTGTATGGTTATAGCAATTGTACACTACAAATGTAGTAATGTAATTTCATAAAGTCTGTAAACAAAGTTTTCAAAGTTTCTCTGCTCTCTTTCTGTCTTTTGCTCGTCTTTTCCACATATTTGTTTTGATTCTGTGGGGCATTTTCATCTTTACTTTCCTGATATGTTTCTACATTCTGGTCATTTCAGTTTGCCGTCTCTCCTGTTCCCTTTCTAGGGATTCCTAGAATACATTTGTATGCTCCTCTCTTACACATCTTTGTAAACAAACTACTGCTTTCTAGCGCTGCCTCATTAGAGCTGCTTGTCTGTCTGCATCAGGGGCGGAGTTAGGGGGTGGCTACTTGGGCTCAAGCCCTGAATGTTTTCTGAAAAGCCCTGAATCTATTTAAAAAAATATATAAAATAAAATGATTTTTTTTTGACAATTCATCATTGTTACATGAAAATATGTTTGCACCAGATTTAGCAGAAGCTAATTTCCATCTGTGGTCTATCCAGCTGCTAACTGTATTTGAGTGAGTTAAGTCTTGGTGTCATGGTAGACTCAGACCTAAGCTTTAAATCACAATCAACAAGTTGACAAAAACTTAATTCTTCCACCTTAGAAGCATTTATAAATCAAAAGGACGCTGAAAACCAGATCCATGCCTTTATTTCAAGCCAACTCGACTACTGTAATGCACTCCTTACCGGCCTCCCGAAAAAATACGATGATAACTATTTTATTGCAATGCACTATTGCATTATTTTATTCTATTTTACTAACTATTTTATTGCACTGCACTATTTTACTTTGTATCAGTGAATCATAGACGCCTGGCCATAAGAGCATTCGGAGCATCTCTGCTCTCCCACTATTGAACTTGGGGGAGCAAAGGTATGCTCTTGCTCCACCACTTTTTGATCATATGAAAAATATGATATATCCCCCCCCCGTTATGGTTCACTGAGTTTTATAGTGAAAAGAGCAGCTTTATTGGTCAAGATTGAAGGCTCTATATTGCAGGAAATTGCACGCACAGGTTAATTAAATTAAAAAAAAATCCACCCCTTGCCTGGAAAAAAATATATAAAAAAGAAAAAAAAAAAAAAGGCGGGCACCTATCTGGGCTAAGCCCCAGATCTCCTATAATCCTAAATCCGCCCCTGGTCTGCATGTTTTGTTTTCAGTATTTTATTGACTAATATGTAAAAAGTTAGTCTGGAGCCCTGTATTGACTAATAAGCATCTTCATCTTTGCTTTGTTGGCAGTGTATTTGTCTAATTTTACGTCATTTTAGTATCCTCCTGACCTGATCTAACGTGACCCTGAAATGTAAGCAGAGTCAGTCAGAAAACATCCGCTTTTGGCATTAGCTTGCTGCTCCCCTGGCTACAAAACATTGATGTTAGCCAGCCATCTAATATTACAACTAATGTTAGCTAAATACCTAATTATACCGTACCAAGCATTAGCCCAACGTGCGCTGCATTACACTGAAGGGTAGTGTAAGATGTCTGGTAGTGTGAGACAGGACTGGCCATAATATAGAGGAGGGTGTACTGGTAGTCGTGTTATTCCACAAGTATAACTACGCGAGTCCTCTGCATTTGTTGGGAGTATATTTATCTCGTTAGCTCTGTAGCTCCAACACACAGGCCTCTTATCTTCACTCCTCGTCTACTACTCTGCCCCACACTGCGGTCAAGCCAGCCGTCTTTCACTTTTGCGTGGTCAAACCAGCCGCCCCTGTAATTTCAAGTGCGCGATTAGTTACAGTTTTACGATAATGCAATAAAACAACCCTGGGAAGCTGTTGTAATTACCGAAGTGACTTTCGAATACAGTCTCACAAGTTGATCTTACATAAATACTTTAATTATTCCCGGTAATGAACTGAATGAACATCGAATCAATGACGTTTCATGTGTGCAGTATTATTGAACACCGAATCAATAGGACGTTTCGTATGTGCCGTATTATTGAACATCGAATCAATAGGACGTTTCGTGTGTGCAGTATTATTGAACATCGAATCAATAGGACGTTTCGTGTGTGCAGTATTATATATTCGACCTCTAAAGCTACAGGAAATCCCACAGAGGAACACTTCCGGTGAGGATTTCAAAGTAAAGGATGGCATGTGGTTCATTTCTATTATTTGCGATTGAGGAACAGGGTAATTTATGAGAATAATGTTAGGACTTATTGCTTCATAAACTTGTTGCACAAATACTATGAACTACTTTTACTGTGTACTTTTTGAGAATGGCAAAATTCCCTCCAGAGAAGGAGCATTTGATGTTGGATAAAAAACATTTCTTCCATAAGTATTTTATGACACTGCCATGTTTGTACTTAATACTTCTTAAGACTACTTGCACAAATAATATGAACTACTTTTACTGTGTACTTTGAGTAATTTGATTTTCAAAGTCCTCTCCATAGAACAAGAATGAGCATTTGAAAATACCACTTTGTTATGGTAAAACAAATAGATTGAGGCTTCATGGAAAGAAAGAGGAGGGAAAGCTGTGGACACAGACATATAACTATGCTGCAACAGAGGATGGACAACAAGAGAAAAGAAAGACAAGGAAAAGAAAAGTAACATACTGGTCTCCTGGTCTGTGGGCTCCTCCTTCAGCCCAGTGGACATATCCGTGGGTGGGTCTAGCGTGTCCTGAACCTCCTCTATTTTAATCATCAGTAGGTCACTGGGTGGATCTGGAACAGAGGGAGACAGAAAAGGTATTTACAGTGGCATGAAAAAGTATTTGCCCACTCTCTGATTTCTTCTGTAATTACAGATTTATTTTTATTTTTAATCTTTATACAAAATCTAAAACAGGATGTAATTGAGTCCTGAGCCTCTTCTTTCATGATTGATAGAAAGTTGGAGGTAGATCTGGGGCAGAGGGAGACAGCAACTAAGGAAATACTCCAGTATTTACAGTATTATTTGACAAATTATTATATTTATATACTGAACTTTATTTAAAATCAAACATACTTCCTTTTCCTCCATTACATTTATTTAAGTTAAACAAGACCACTGACCCCTTTAGCTAAGGCTTAATAATACATCACAGTTGGGATCCCTTCTATCAGCTTAGTTCTCCTGGTTGCTATTCAATCCAGCAGGGGAACCAGGACAAAGGTGTTCCATTTATAAAAGAGATACCAGAATAAAGTGCTCCAAAGAGTTAGGCTGAATGTGAACAAGAGTTTGATCAAATTAAAGAATGAGAGGAGAGAAAGCAATGGCGACAAATACTGAGACATACAAACATGCTGGAGCAGAGGAAGGAGAAGACTAAATCCAGATAAGAGAAAGAAACAACATACTGATATCCTGGTGGTCTGTGAGCTCCTCCATCTCAAAGGAAGTATCCTTGGGTGGCTCTAGCGTGTCCTTATCTTCTTTTTTAACAATCAGTAGGTCTCTGGGTGGATCTGGGACAGAGGGAAACACAACTCAACATACTAGTCTTTATTTACTTCTGGGTCTGGAGAGTAAACTAAAGTATCTTCAGTAGGAAGTCTTGTTCTGACTTACAGAGGTCCTGCTGGTCTGATTCCTCCTTCATTCTAGTAGGTGTGCTCTTGGACGTCTTCTACTGGAACTGGAATTTTGCTACAAGGATAAATGCAGATGGTTACAGAGAGCCCTGTAGATCCAAGTAACAATAACAAACTCAGCAAGACTGACGGCTTCTCAGTTACAGTGGGTGACAATATTGTCACAAGGAAAGATGAAATTACATACCTGGGTTCCATCCTAGAGGCAAATCTTTCCTGTGACAAAATGGCATCCAATGTAATAAAAAAAGTCAACCAAATAACTAGATTCTTGTACCGGATCTCCTCTCTGGTAAACAAGAATACCCTGAAGACTGGCAGGAGCACTCATTCAAGGGTACTACGACTATGCTTGCACTTCATGGTACCAAAGCACCTCAAAAGTGCTAAAAACAAAATTACAAACATCCCAAAACAAACTGGTCAGACTACTGCTTGACCTTACTCCTAGAACCCACCTCACCCCTGCCCACTTTGACAACCTAGGATGGCTTAGAGTAGACGACAGAGTACAGCAACTTGCAATGGGCCTGGGCCCTATTCCCCGTACCTGGTTCAACTAAGTCGATCAAAAGTCCCATTATCCAGATTCAATTAACCCGATTGAATCCAGGATTTCCCTGTTCCTCGAACGCTGATTCAGTCTTGTTAATTCGAACCAGACTTGATACTCAGGATAAGTGCGCGCGGCCGCCTCAGCTGAAAAGACAGCAGGTGTCGATCGCAGAAATCCTGATTTTCTAACGGCATTGATTGATTGATTGATTTAAAACTTTATTAACAGATTGCAGAATGGGTACAATACAGTACGGCTCAATAGCCTCGCCGACAAGTTAAATGCATAATCTATAGGCTAATTTTAAATCCCTCATTACCCCAATCAATCAGATTATATTTCTTTAAATGTGCCTGCTGGCAGTAGGCTTAATGGAATGAATAATCAAATGAGATCTTGCTAGCGAAAATAATTAGTTCAACTCTTTCAGAATAAGGATAAAAACAAGCCCAAATAGTATATCTAATTGATACAAATTATATTATGAGGATATCTGTACTGTATGTGCTTAGGTATTATGTACTATATAAACCCAAAGAGAGGCTTGGAGGGAGGCTACAGTTTCACTATTAATCAGGTTTTAATCTGTTTCGGACCTAATCCATACATTCATTGAATCGATTACCCTTTGGTTTATACCAGTGACACCTCATGTTCATCATCAGATAACAGTGCTTGAAAAGATAAATGCATTTTCTCAAATTCATTCATCAAAAACGTCAAAGGCTCATTCAATTTATCAAGTCACGTCACGTCATCAAATCCATCAAACAGCGCATCTCCTCATATATTTTAATCCCAGTTACAATATCACAATAACGTGTGACACTGTCACAGTGACAGTGATACAATTAAACACTCCACAGATTCAGATTCCTCATAATTCATATCCACAATCCGCGCATAGACGCTTCATATGCTTGAATGAAACACAATCCGGGCGCTCCGTTTAATAAGCAAATACACAGCGAAGAATATTAAACTAATCAGAGCCAAACGCCAGATAGGTTTCATTCATTAAAAATATCCCTGCGGGATTCACATTTGCAATGATCCGTTTAGTCCGTTATTAAAATAACTGTGTGTCTCGAGCGCCGTATCCGTATAAATATGACATGCATTATATAGGACAAAGTAAATTCATAGGCTGAATATGATTTATTATCAGCATTTTAGGTAGACCTATTATTTTACATTTCAAACGAAGCACAAAAACATAATTCAGAATGGTATCTACTATCTAGACTGTGAGAAATATTTCAGGAAGCGAGCTGGGATTTCTTTGCGAGGGTGTGGCCATGCAGTTTATCCACGTAATTTTTTTTCCTAGCCGCATTTCTCGGAGACGCTCTCTGATTGGCCACTGACATGTTTGCCCAATCGCGTGACGAGCTGTGTCTTTGCCCATTTCCGCGTCGAACAGCCTGCAAACTACCTGCCGTTCTATCGCCATGCTCTAAGACAAACTCTAACCTTAACCAACTTCGAAAGAGTGCCTAAGCTTAACCGTCGAAAGAACTTGCCGTCACGCTCTAAGACAAACTCTAACCTTAACCTACTTCGAAAGAGTGCCTAAGCCTAACCAGTGTAGAAACAGGCGTCGGCCAATCAGAGAGCGTCTGAGAAATGCGGCTAGGAAAAAAAATAACGCAGGTTATCCAGCTAACTGAACTTAACCCTGCTCCGGAGCAGGTTCAAACTTTCTGATCTGTTACCATGGCGATTTAGACAATCCGACATCAGGGAACGGAAATGTCTGGCTTAAGTCAAGCTATGCTGAAAATTATCCGGCTAACTCAGTTAGCCAGGTACAGGGAATAGGGCCCTGGTCTACAAGATACACTACAGTGGGCCAGCAACCTTTTTGACATGGAGTGCCTGTTTGAAATATAGTTGTAACTAGTGTGCCTCAACAATATTCCATGCATCGTAAAATGTTTTCTCATAATCAGGTATTTTTAATGATAATTTTTACATTATTACATCATTATTGTTATTGTTATTATTAACAATATTATTATGATGGTTGTATCAACCCTAAATCTGAGTTGGGGGGGGAATGCAATGCAGACAAACAGCTGCATACAGTGCGACCATTTCACTCACATTTGCCCATTCATTTTTGGACACATCACACACCATCGGTGTGTGTACTGTACGTGTGCTGTCATAGCTCCACCTACAGGCCTAATGGAGAACACCAGGAGAACACCAGGATGTTATTCTTTTTTTATTTTTATTTTTTTCAGATTAATTGCCCAGCCCTAGTAAGAATACAGCTCTCTAAAAAGTGTATCATTAGTAGTTTATTATTCTCTGTGGACATAAGCCACTTGCATTGTAGTGCCAATGTTTAGTTGTCCACACCTGATTTATGTTTGATGTTCATGTTTGATTTATCTTGTACCAATGGTCACACATCTCAGGTAGCATAGAGTAAAGGTTAGTTACCACGTTTTTCTCTAGGCTATTTTGGTATTTAGGGTTTTGCTTGCATCTCACAGATGCTTCGGCAAGGGAAGAGGTATTTTCTGTGTTCTTTGTGTGTTTTGTACTGTATTATTTGTTCTTGTTTTGTATCTTTGTGTTTTCTGTACTGTATTATGTGTTCTTGGTTCTAGTTTTTGTGTTTTCTGTACTTTATAACTCGTTTTTTTGTTCTTTGATTTTACACATTCAAGGTCAACCAAAATCTCTGGTCTACATGGTACCCTGTTCTTTACACATCTTCTCTTTCCCAAGACATGACCCAGCCAGGTGTAGCCAGCTCGATAGGAGGAAATGGTCTTAATCTTATTACTTGGAATTGCAGAGACATTAATAACCCAGTTAAACGTAGTAAGGTTCTCCACCACCTTCACCAATTAAAGGCTCACATTATTTTTCTGCAGGAGACTCATCTTAAAACCTCACAACATTCCAGTCTTAGAAGCAGATGGGTGGGTCAAGTGTTTCACTCCTCATTTCAGAGTAAGGCCAGGGGGGTGGCTATTCTAATTCACAGATCAGTACCTTTTATATGTTCCAATGTGATTGCAGACCGCAATGGCAGATATGCAATTGTCAGCGGTATGTTATTTAACACAAATGTACTCCTTGTCAATATCTATGCTCCTAACTGGGACAATGGGGATTTTTTTTAAATCTGTTTTTTCCACTCTCCCTGATATGTCTTCCCACATGTTGATAGTAGGAGGTGACTTTAATTGCTGGCTGGACCCACATTTGGACCGTTCCTCCACTAAACCTACCACTTTGACAACCTCAGCTAGGGTAGTCCGGACCTTTATGTCTGATTATGCGGTTTCTGACCCTTGGAGATTATCTAACCCATCTGGTAAAGTATACTCCTTCTTCTCACCAGTCCACCACACTTTTACACGTATAGACTACTTCCTTGTAGACAACAGACTTCTTCATTCCGTATCTTCATGCTTGTATAATCCAATAATTATCTCTGATCATGCCCGTTACCCTAGTAGTAGTCTTTCAGGCTGACACCAATCTACGACCACCCTGGCGCCTGAACACCCACCTGCTCAGTAAAGATGACTTTGTAAATTTTGTGTCAAACCAAATAGATTTTTTCTTAAGTACAAATAGAACCCCAAACATCTCTGCATCGACTCTCTGGGAAACTTTGAAAGCCTATCTCAGAGGCGAAATAATTTCATATGCTGCATATGAGAGGAAACAGAAAAATACCAGACTATCTGTACTGAAGCGCAGTATCGCTCAATTAGACAATATATATGCTGTATCACCATCTCCAGATGCTTATAAGGAGCATCTAGCTTTGCAAGCAGAACATGATACACTACTGACAGATCAGGTTACTGAACTGCTTATCAAATCTAGAAGCACTTATTACGAACAAGGAGATAAAGCCAATAAATTACTAGCTCACAAGCTGCGACAGGTCTCATCTTCACACCAGATTCCTAAAGTCTGCACATCGTCTGGGATATCCTTAGACCCCAAAGAGATGAATAACGAATTTAAGCGTTTCTACCAATCTTTATATACATCTGAAAACGAACCAGATATCTCAGAATTAGATGACTTCTTCCACACCCTCGATATTCCTTTAATTAGCCAAGACCTGGTAGGAAAATTAGAACAGCCACTTACTACTGAAGAACTATCTATGGCCGTAAAATCTCTTCAATCCGGGAAAAGTCCAGGACCGGACGGCTACTCAGCCGAGTTCTACAAGAAGTTTCTTCCTAAGATAGCCCCTATCCTAAATGAAATGTACAATGAAGCATTCGTAAATGGCACTCTCCCACAGACTCTTACCTTAGCCACGATCTCTCTAATACTTAAAAAAAACAAAGACCCTCTGGAATGTGCTTCATATCGTCCAATCAGCCTACTAAATGTAGACTATAAAAACTTAGCCAAGCTCCTAGCAATACGTTTAGAATCAGTCCTTCCGTCAATTATCTCACCTGATCAAACAGGATTTATAAAAAATAGACACTCATTCTTTAATCTCAGACGTTTAGTTAACATCATACATAACCCCTCTATGACCAATACTTCTGAGGCTGTCATATCCCTAGACGCAGAGAAGGCATTCGACAGGGTGGAATGGAAATACCTTTTCTACACCCTAAATAAATTCGGCTTTGGCTCTAAATTCACTACTTGGATACGACTTTTGTATGCATCCCCTCAAGTCTCAGTCAGGACTAATGACACACAATCCAGTTGGTTTCCCCTACAGCGCTCAACACGTCAAGGTTGCCCTTTAAGTCCTTTATTATTTGCCCTTGCCATAGAACCTCTTGCAATAGCACTCCGCCTTAACCCTCTCATCAAAGGTATAGTTAGATACGGCCATGAACATAAGGTATCGTTGTATGCGGACGATTTATTATTGTATACATCTGATCTTTCTGTTTCTGTCCCCGCTGCCCTTATCAACATCGAATCCTTTGGTAGCCTATCAGGCTATAAACTGAACCTTAACAAGAGCGAACTGATGCCACTTAATATAGCCGCAAAAAAGTCTCCTCTACACAATCTGCCATTTAGGATTGCCCATGATGGCTTCACTTATCTTGGGGTACATGTTACAGACAAATTCAACAAACTCTTTCAGGCCAACTTTGCCCCCCTCCTAACTCGTACTAAGGATGATTTTGAACGCTGGTCTATACTACATCTCTCTCTAGCTGCAAGAATTAACTCTGTTAAAATGAACACCCTCCCAAGATTTTTGTATCTATTTCAATGCCTACCTATTTTTCTCCCCAATGCATTTTTTAAGAAAATTGATGGCCTGATTTTGTCTTATATATGGGACAAGAAGCCTCCCAGGATAAGAAAGCAGCTCTTACAGAGGCCCAAATCAGATGGAGGCCTCGGACTACCGGATCTTAGGTTCTACTACTGGGCTGCCAACTTTAGGACCGTTCAGTTTTGGCTACAGTGTAGTGGGATGTCCTCTCCTCCAGTTTGGCTGGAGATGGAGGCAGCCTCGTCCGTACCGGCATCACTGACCTCTCTCGCCCACGCCACTAGTTTAGGCCCTTATATCCCCTTTACAAAAAATGTATGTGTCAAATCAACAATGAAAATTTGGAACCAATCTAGACGCCAATTTGGCTTTCACGCAACATCTTTTGCTGCCCCGGTGGCCTCAAACCCGGCCTTCCTCCCATCTACGATTGATGGCGCTTTCTCAACCTGGACTAGTCTCGGTATTAGAACATTTAAAGATCTCTATATCGACAATACCTTTGCTACGTTTGAACAATTATCGGTTAAGTACGGTCTCCCCAGAAGTAATTTTTTTAGGTTTTTACTAGGGATGTCCGATATTATCGGCCGACCGATATTATCGGCCGATATCGGCAGTAAAATGTGATATCGGAAAATATCGGTATCGGTTTAAAAACAAAAAAAAACAATAACAATATTTGTTATATATATATCCAGTGAAATTATTAGTTACCTGAAATTATTCAGTTTTTTGGACGGGGAAACCCTGCATATATCGGTATCGGTTGATATCGGTTGATATCGGTATCGGAAATTAAGAGTTGGACAATATCGGAATATCGGTATCGGTAAAAAAGCCAATATCGAGCATCCCTAGTTTTTACAGATCCGGAGCTATGTCCGCAGCTTAGATACCCAGTTCCCCATCCTTCCTGGTGAAACACAACTTGACATTTTTTTTACCCCTCTTCCCACTCTAAAGGGCTCCCTGTCGATAATTTATAGGCAGCTATGCTCATTACAGTCCACCTCCTTAAATATTATTAAGTCCTCATGGGAGGAGGAATTGGCGGATGCGATATCTGACGACATGTGGGAAAAAACACTCAAAAAGGTCCACACCTCTTCCATCTGTGCTCGACATGGTCTCATCCAATGCAAAATCATCCACCGAGCTCACTGGACTCCAATGAGACTATCCAGAATTTACAAAAGTGTGAAACCTAACTGTCCACGATGTAATCGGTCCCCAGCAAACCATGTGCACATGTTTTGGAGCTGTCCATCCCTAGTGGACCTTTGGAAAAACATATTCAATACAATCTCCGAAATATGCAGTACTCAGGTGGAACCAGATCCTTTGACTGCGCCATTTGGCGTTTCCTCACCCTTATTACAACTGACAAATACTAACAAAGAGGTCTTGGCCTTTGTTACTTTGTTAGCGAGACGGTTAATCCTACTTCAGTGGAAATCCTCCTCACCCCCTTCCCATGCCCTTTGGATCTATTCTTAACTGTATTAAACTAGAAAAAATCCGACACACACTCCGAGGATCTACAGACAAGTTATTTTCTATGTGGGCTCCCTTCTAGTATGTTGAGAGGACCCACCTTCCCATAGTCCCAGACTGATACTCACTCACACAATACCCTTGGTACACTACTCACCCATCCCTCCCCTTCAAACTTTCTCCTTTGATGCACCAAATCAACACCAGAGTTGGTTGAATTGCTGTACTCACTTTTTCAAAGGTATCGCCTTATTTAAAAAATAAAACTAATTTACTTTTTATTTTTTAATTATTATTATTTACTTTATTTTTTACTTTATTATGATTATTATTATATATATATCTTTTTCTTTTATATATTTCTTATTACCAACACTATAATCTCTCTCTGAAACTGTCTTTTTTTTGTTTGTCTGCATGTCACTTTGTCTTGATGTCTGCTGTTCTTTGTATTCTGTTTTTGTGTGTCAAATAGAACATTTTCAAGTACATATAATTTGTGAAGGTTGGTTGCACTGAAAAAAAAAACAATAAACAGACATATAAAAAAAAAAGAACGCCAGGATGTGAATGTGAGGTATATCGTGTAAATACGTTTTGATTGATCGCAAGACTACACTGTAAAAAAATAATAATAATAAGCTACCAGAACTTAAAAATATTGAGTTCAGTTACTGTGCATTAAGGTTTTCAGTTGTACACAACCACATTATTTCAACCTAATAAAACTATGTTTATTGTCATTGTTTTAAAAACACAAGTTGACTTGGTAATACTCACATTTTGAGTAACAAAAAATGGCTTTTAACATGTGCAATGTTCAATGAAATAGAAAAATAAATAATAAAATGTGTTGATTAATCCCACTGGTCACAATGGTGACCGTAATAATGTTTTTGTTATAAGGCTCTGCAAATGTTACTGAATGATGTAGGTGTATGATGATGTATTTCCAGCTAAATTGAAATAATAAACAAATAAAGGGTCTCAATTAAATATGTGGTAGTAAAAAGAACCCGTGGGAGGATTTCAACAAGATAAATGCGACAACAGTGCAAAATATTTCACTATAATATTTCAAAGCAAAATGCTGCCCCCTGTGCCTATGAAAATGCCTATGAAGTGCCTATGCAGGCACACGTGCCTAGGGTTGCCTACCCCTGCACTACACCATTAAGGTACCCATGTACATGTCAAAATACTTCCCAAAGGTCAGTGAATACCACGACCACAACACCAGAGGGAGCTCCACAAATCATGCCAAACCCAGATTCGGCTCAAACAAGGGACTAAACACATTTCGCAATTATGCCACATCAATGTTGAATGCCCTACCCACAGCTGTAAAGGAAAGTGAATCATTACCACTTTCAAAACCACTCTCAAAGAGCACACAGGAGACAGCAATTCAAAACTAGCCCCTGTAAATGTCCAAACCCAACCCCCTCCAATGTACAGTTCCCCCCCCCCCCCCCCCACCCCACCACCTCCAATGTACCGTTTCTTGCCCTTCAAAAGAATACTCTCTTTTTTAGACAATTTTTGTATAACAAACAGTACTGTATTTGTAGATCTGGTATGTCATAAATGTATAGATGTAGCAGTTACTGACTGTCTATGTCATGTATGTCATACAGGGAACAAACTTAACTTTTTGACTTACCAGCCATTTGGCTGGTAGATTATTAAAAGTACCAGCCAGGCAGATTTTTATAATTATAAAAAGCTTTTTAGTATATCGCCATGTGTTATTATTACATATAATACTCTCATATGCTATTTTCAATTAATATCATAAACAACATAAGGAATATTAGCATAATTTTGAGTGGACTGAAGGAATGAGTCAGCGACGGCGTTAATAGTTTTAAATGCAAATAATTTATTGAAACATAGAAGTGGGGTCGGGACACACACACACACTGTGTTTCAACTCACCACCCCGCATCATATTGTAGTCAGTCTTCAAACTTCCACTCCTCTCAAACATTTTTATATTTGAATATCAACATTATCTGTCCATCCTCAGTTTACTATAATATACTCCTGTCCTGAGTACTGACTAGTGACTCCGTCGTCTTTCCAAACGCACGCACACACACACACACAGGGAAGGGGAGAGTGCCCCCCCCCCCCCCCCCTATTTCCCTTTCCTCAGTGCTGTTCACTGTGGCTCTGCCTCGTCTGATCATCAGGATTAGCTTGTTAGCTGACGTTAACGTTGTAGTGATTGGTACATAAACGTTAATTTCGGGCGATGTGGGCATAAAGGAATGGCAACGGTGCAAAGCATGTAGCTGCATTGGACTCGTTGTGAGAAGAAAAAAAACATCACGGACTTATTTCGCGTCTGTAGGCGCACTGCTGTGTTAACGCTGCTGTTTACAACGCTGCTCTGTTTTCAAGAAACAACACTGAGTGGGCGGATATCATATGACTCACGGAGTTGCTAAGGGTTTTTCAAAATAAGAGTATCATATGAACGGAAAGTTTCTAGCTGCCGGAGCCCAGATATTATGACTGGAGCTGCGCTTGGCGCGGCAATGAGACCCGCACAGGATTTTCAAAATAAGAGTATCGATATGAATTACACGCCAGCTGGCGGGCAGACTATTATTGTTACGCCAGATGGTAAATCTACACGCATTTGGCGATGGGCGCCCAGTTATTTTGTTCCCTGATGTCATACATGTTATGCTGAAGCTGAATTGAAAATGGGGGACCCTGATGTAAACAAGACGAAAGTTTTTCTCTGGTCTGCATCCCCTTAACAATTGTGTGTATTGAGCCGTACTATATTGTACCCATTCTGCAATCTGTTAAATAAATTGTAACATAATGTAGAATGCATACTTTTACATTTGATACTTAAGTACATTCAATATCAAATACTATTTTATCTGGGTATTCCTACTTGTACTTAAGTAAAGGAACTGTGTACTTCTTCCACCACTGTATATACCAATAATCAAAATAATGTCCATGTGACATTTACAAATACAAAGAATCTTGTGGAACTATTATTATGAATTCCTTAAATATCCATAACCTGGTTAATTCCAGGCTGTAAATTAGGGTGAGCACTGACCTAGAAACTAGGTGTAACTGTGGCCATTATATGGTTTCATCATTTATATGTTATTTCAGTTTGTAAGTGTAATATTTGAGAATGTATTTATGTTTCATTTCTTATTTTCTGTATTATTTAATTTGCTACAATTTATAATATATTCATTTTGACGTCTGGTCATATATGGTGTCCCGTTAGGCTGCTGTCGCGTTTTTACCTTTGGGACTGATTAAGACACCTGCGAGCAAGCGGCAGGGATGGTCGGAGACGAGTTGTACATGCTCTCCTAATTCTAAGAGAGTACCACTATGTGTACCACTATCAAGACTGTTACCAAGAACAGAAGAATAAGACCCCTTTTTATGTAGCATGCAGCCAACGAGGTATTTAATGTTTGTTTGTATTTTGCTTTGCTGACGTGTTGTTTTCATAACGTGTATATTATTGTTTGTGTTGACCTGACGCGACTTATGTTTCTGTTTAAGTTTTCACGGTGGATTGGAGGTGGATTGGAGGACCAAGCCTTTAATAAACCCGTTGAAAGGAAACCACTTGTATCTGCAGTGCTTGGAAGGAGTTACACTAGGGTTTGATGTTAAGTGAGAAAGGGAGGTGGTTGCGGTTGTTCCAGATGTTTACCTGAATAAGGTCCATGATCTAAACCCACACTACACTCTGATACACTCATCATCACAGATCACTTTCTAAACTGAAACGGACATTTTCAATTAACCTCCTAAATTTGTCAGATATCTTATATGATGACCGACGGTCTTTGTTATTGTCACTTTACACACACAGTGCAATAATGTTAGACTTACCATCGTGGCCCACAGTGTTATAATAACTGGGCTCTGGTCTGGAACGTTACCCAAGTAGCTCTAACATGAGTCTAGAAAGCAGCTGGTTGACTGCGAGCGACTCATCATAGTTTACAGAACCATACCGGGCATCTTATTGTTGTTCTTATTCACTGTTCAAAGTCCACAAGGACGCAACGCTGCTCTAGCTGTTGGATAGATCATTGAATGGTAGACAACTGTGAAATAACGTCACCTTGCTCAAAGCATATCCCTGTTGATAAGTGGTGTAAGAATAATGTCCAAAAGGCCTTCTGGTGATTTAACAAACCTGCTTTGTGTTTCTTCGTCTCACGTTCAGACATCAGAACATTCAAGGTGGTGACCAAACTCTACTCTAGTTCATACTGCTCCTTAGTACATTCAAATACTTCACATATGTTCAGCAGCTGCAGTTAGTCCGTTCTTTACACGATCTCTACATTCTAATATGTTCAGTATTAGAGGTTAGCATTATTATAGCACATTAGCAGCTGCAGCGAGGTGAAGCTACACAAAGAGCGCGGGCCGTGACGTGTTTCCGCTGGGGCGGGACTTCCTCAAGACTGACCAACTCTAATGTTGCCAGCAGATGGCGGTGGAAGTGCAGTAAGTGATTGATTGAAACTGGCAGCCGTAAATGTATATAATGACAGTCTCCTCCCCACCGTGTATATATTTTCTCCCACCCACCCACCCCCTCTTAATGTACACTACAGTCTCCTCCCCATCATATGTATATATTTTCTGTTAGGATCTCTGTGTAACAGTACTGTATATTTGCATATCGTATATGTCACAAATGTAACGGTACTATATACCTGTATGTCATGTATGTCCCTATATCATGATGTCATGTATGTTGTGTATGTCATAAATGTCACTATGAATTGAAAATGGGGGACCCTGATGTAAACAAGACAAACGTCTTTCTCTGGTCTGCATCCCCTTAACAATTGTGTGTATTGAGCCGTACTGTATTGTACCCATTCTGCAATCTGTTAAATAAAGTTTTCATTCATTCATTCAACATACCTTTCAGAAGGCCGACATTTCTATATAAATATTAAAAAAAAAATATTGGTTGGTTTTATGTAATTTTGATATACAGAATTTTGTGCTTTCATGAGCTGTAACGGAACGTAGGCCAAGTGCGTCCACATTTTTATAGGATTCTATCACATTTTCATAACAATAGCACCCTGCGCCGTTTTCATTGAGGTTTCTTACAAATTAACGATGCTTTATCTTGTCCTTTATATGCCGATTATCATTAGAATCTTAAATTGTACCATATGTCCCCCTTTAGACAACATATGTAATGCTACCAGCGCACTTTTGTTAAGATAATTAGTTGGCCATTCGCGGTCGCTATACCGAGGTTGCAGTAATAGTTTAACGCTGTTCAGATCACGTCGGAGAATATAGACCCATCCCAGTGACCTGCGACCTGTGCTAACGCTCTTGGGAAATGCAGTGTTGTAGTTCTCAACATTTAAGCCATAATCATCCAAATTAAAACAAATAAAGGCTTGAAATATTTAACTTTGTGTTTAATGAATATATAATCTGAGAGTTTTGCTTTTTGAATTGAATTACTGAAATAAAATAACTTTTCCACGGTATTCTAATTTATTGAGCTGCACCGTACCTATAATATATGATATCTAAGAGGAAATGGGGTGTTTTTCCACTACAAAGTGAGCTGCTACATGGTAATTGAGATTTTGATAGCCACATTTCTATACAGGTACTATTTATACTGGTTTAAATATACAATTTGATAATATCTTGCATCTTTGCTGAGCAAGAGTTTTGGGTGAAAGGAATAGTAGTAGTTCTCTTTCTTACAGAACGGCTGCCTGTAACCATTGGTAACAGCTTTCAAAATAAAATGCATAATTTCTGTGCAGTGGTAGAGTAGGTAAAACACTGGAAAAGCATAAGATAAGATATTCCTTTATTGATCCCCTTGGGGAAATTCAGGCATCATAGTAGCATGGGGGAGGGGAGGTACAGGTAGTGGAAGACATGGTACAGCCTAGGTCATAGAATTATAGTACAGCGGAGAAATAAAAATAGAATAAAAAAGGCAGTGTAAGCAATATAACAATATAATTTACTCTGGACATGCGCATATGGGCAACAAGGTGCAAGATGAGGGTATGTACGCCCTCTCAGTTATATTTGCCTTACAATAAATAAATATAGTTACAATATATATAATCCAATGATATAAATCTAATCTAACATATAATCTAAAAATGCAAAATGCTTAAATGCTAAATATATACTCTGATGAAGTATACAGTATATACACAAGGTGCGGTATGCGTAAGGTAAGTATGCCGTGATATACATCATACGTTATATATTGTCCTTTTAGTTGGGAGTCAGACACACTCAGTGATGGAGGTTCCTAGTAGTTGGATGTCTGGCAGCGGTCCCTGCCCACTGTTGTGGAGCCTGATGGCCGCTGGTATGAAGGACTGGCCGAGGCGGTTAGTTGAGTGTCAGGGGGGTATGAGTCTGTGACTGAACGTGCTTCTCTTCTTGACTAGCTCATGGTGGGAGGGATTCTCCAGGATAGCAGCCAGCTTCCTTCTCATCCCCCTCTCTGCCACAATATTGCTTTTCTACTGTGAATCATTTTCAAGATCCAATATGGAATGCAGGACTTCGAATAGTTTTTGTTTATATTTCTCATAAATCAACACATAACAACCATTGTTTTGCACATAGTAAAGCCCCTTGTCTCATGCACAAAATAAAGGTTGCTATGTTACAGGCAGCCATCCTGGAAGAAAGAGAACCATAAACATTCCGTGCAAAGGCCGGTTCCATATAGACGCCTGTCCCAAATATAAGCCGGTTGTGTTTAATGATTGAAGCAAATAAAAGCCTGGGCTGCTAATTGAGGTTTTATGGCAGGTGTGTATATCTCTAAATGTGTGTGATATCTTATTGTAATGTACCAGGTGCATTGTGTGTTGGTGTTGTTCCCCTCAGGGTTATGAACCAGGTCCATTATGTGTTGCTGTTGTTCCCCTCAGGGTTATGAACCAGGTCCATTATGTGTTGCTGTTGTTCCCCTCAGGGTTATGAACACGTTCGATGCAGCAGTAGGGAGGAGCTGTCCCTCACAAGAGGTCACGGCATGGAGGAGGGTAGGTCTCAGTGACCTCTCCACCAGCAGAGAGCAGCAGACACAAGAGGTCCTCACAGCAACACAACTCTCCCACCACCCACTACTCTTAAAGGTAAATAAGTTCAAATAAGTGGTCTACATTTTAAAATAATAGCTCTACATTCTGTGAACATGGACGTCAGATAGGGGGGTGTTATGGAACATGGACGTCAGATAGGGGGGTGTTATGGAACATGGACGTCAGATAGGGGGGTGTTATGGAACATGGACATCAGATAGGGGGGTGTTATGGAACATGGACGTCAGATAGGGGGGTGTTATGGAACATGGACGTCAGATAGGGGGGTGTTATGGAACATGGACGTCAGATAGGGGGGTGTTATGGAACATGGACGTCAGATAGGGGGGTGTTATGGAACATGGACATCAGATAGGGGGGTGTTATGGAACATGGACGTCAGATGGGGGGGTGTTATGGAACATGGACGTCAGATAGGGGGGTGTTATGGAACATGGACGTCAGATAGGGGGGTGTTATGGAACATGGACGTCAGATAGGGGGGTGTTATGGAACATGGACGTCAGATAGGGGGGTGTTATGGAACATGGACGTCAGATAGGGGGGTGTTATGGAACATGGACGTCAGATAGGGGGGGGGGTGTTATGGAACATGGACGTCAGATAGGGGGGTGTTATGGAACATGGACGTCAGATAGGGGGGGGTTATGGAACATGGACGTCAGATAGGGGGGGGTTATGGAACATGGATGTCAGATGGGGGGGGGCGTTGACCCAAAAGAGTTTGAGAACCACAGTTTTAACCTCCAAACTCCATACACCCCTGATGTATGTTGATGTGGGTTGTCTCAGACAGCTGCTTCATCGTAGCTTGTTGCCCTGCAGGTAGCTTGTTGCCCTTGCATTTTTCTTTTGATCTACTTTTTCTCGTCCTGTTTTTTTCTGTATTTTCCCCCATCCCAATTTAGTCGTTATGCCAATTCCCCCCTCCCCTTCCTGGTCGTTGCGCGCATTTGCCCCCCCACTTGCCGGTCTAGGGAGCCCTGAAGTCTATCACATGCGTCCTCCGATACATGTGGAGACAGCCAGCAGACGCTTAGTCCGCTGCGCTACCCTCCATAGTATGTGGATTATAACCAGGGGAGTAGAAGTGGAACTGACAACCCAGGGCCCAGAGTTTAGGAAGGGCCATCAGATTGTTTGGATCAAGTTTATTATAGTTAACTGAGGGGAATGGTGATTGATGGCTGCTATGTTCCTGTCTGTTGGCTCCTCCCAGTGGAGAGAAGAGGACTGACAGCTTCACACATGCTGACCCACACACACAGTTGTCTCTCAATCAGCAATCAGCGTACCTCTCAGAGAGAACAGACAAAGAGCCTCATGTCTTGGAATGGAGAGTGAGAGAGCTGTTGGGAGAAACAGACAACCGTGAGTTGACCCCCGGTAAGCCGGACAGCGGCCCTGCCTAGTTAGGGACTGGACTACAGTGAAGGCAGTTAGGTGCTCCAGTGGGAGCCGGTATGATTTTGTTGTTTGCTTCATTTTCTGTTTTACTTAAATAAATGCGCCTGGCCATTTCCCAGCGGGGAGCTAAAGCTATTTGACTGTTTGATTACTTGTACAACCATATTGCACCTTCCACCTACCCGTCTGCTAGCTTTTGTTACAATATATATATTTGTACTCCTGTTGGGGCCTCTTGGACCAGATCAACATTATAAATAAAAAACCTGTTAATGTTTTATCTGGCTAAATAAAGGTTAAATAAAATACTTGAAGAAAGAGAACCCATCCCAAAACACATTTTGCAATATAAACAATTATACTAAGCAGTATACTTAATAGGAACCCCCATGTACTTTGTTTTATGTCACTCCACACTGTTGCTGGTAGCTATCTCTAGAACCAGACTCTTCGCTAATATCACAAAAATGGCTTTTGTGGGCGGTCAGGTGGCGTAGCGGAGATTGCGTTCGTCACCAACGCCGGAGACGCTGGATACGCCTGTTCGAATCCAGCTCCCGGTGTTGTCACCAGCTTGGCTGGCCGTTCACACTAATACAATTGGCAGTATTAGAGGGTGGGAAAGCTGGCGGGGTGGGTCCGGGTCGTTGTAAACAGCGACTCCTACAGTTCGGTCGGGGCGCCTGCTCAGCGCGGATAGGATCTAAGGGGGGTAGTGTGATCCTTCCACACGTTACACCCTCTCAGTGAGAGTCCGCGCTGCCAGGTGAAAAGAAGCGGTTGATTGGCTAGACATGTGTCGGAGGAAGCACGTGATAGCCTCCACTCTCCCAGACCGACTGTGGGGGGTAGGTGCGCAGCGACCAGGAAGGGGATTGGGACTTGGCATAACGACTAACATTGGGATGGGAGAAAATCGGAGGAAAAAAAGATTAAAAAAAAAAAGAAAAAAGTGGCTTTTGTGTATTACGCCAGTGGTTCTCAACTAGGGGTCTGGGGACCCATTTGGGTCATTGCGGGGGTTCCAGGGGATCCCCAGAAAAATTTTGCCAATAGCCCAATGAGAGAATACAGTATATACTGATTATCCTGATCATAGGTTTCACTTACTACTGTTATCTCAGCTACAGAATTCTGGACTAAGTCACATCCAACAACAAAGTATTTGGTGGGTCCCTGAGACTAAATCTAATCAAATAGGGGTCCAAAGCTTACTTTGTCTGTTGTAGAGTTTTAGATGAAGACGTTCAATAGACAGCAGCTGTCTCTGGCCCTATACAATGCAAGTACATGCAAATAAACATTTTACAGCATCAGAAATCATGTATAGCTTGTGCAGTTTTGTGCTGCAATTGTATGTATTCTGCTTGTAAGCTGCAAATATGCTGTATGGAAGCTAAATGGGTAACTGTGTTTCATATTAACCTCCTTCCTATTGACCAGAGGGTTTCTACCACTCTGTCATGCACAAATGATAATAGAAAACTCAATTAATTAATGAAAGATCCTCAATTAATGGTAGCAGACAATGCTTTCGGGAGAGGTTTTAGTTGGACAGTGCCTAGGCTAACCGGCACTGTCCGCTTCCATTAATTGTGCTAAGCTAGGCTAACGTGCAGCCAGATAGCTTTCTACTGAACGCACAGAGAGGAAACTGGAATCTATCTTCTTGTCTCTCTCTGGAGAAGACTGTAAGCTAATTTCCCAAAATGTTGGCGTGTTCCTTTAACCACAAGCCTCAAACCACACACGCATGTATTGCCATGAGTGAGCAGTGAGGCTCATTTAGTGGAGGGAAGCTTCTGGCCACTAAAGACAAAGTCATCTTTTTCCTAACATTACTTGAGTGACATTGCCAGGAATGTATTGCATGATGAGAGACAAGACCAACACACCACCATGGTAAGTAAAAGTGACTTCATGTTGCCATATTATTGGTTGGAATGTGCAAGTAGTACAAGCCTATGTAAGAACTGACAATATTTTGTTTTAGAGTAAGTAAGTAAGTATTTATTTATAAAGCACCTTTCATACATACACATTGGCAGTATTAGGGGGAGGGAAACTGATGGGTGGGGATCGGGCGTTGTGGACAGCGACTCCTACAGGTCGGTTGGTGCGCCTGCGCAGTAGAATCAGGAAGCGACGGGGGCAGGGCCCATCCAAAGCCCAGACCCCTGACGCTGAAAGATCGCGCAGCGCAGGTGAAAAGATGCGACTGCTGTTACCTCGAGTATCGGAGAGGACTCGTGCAATGTATGACTTAGTCCACATTGCAGCCGGCTTGTGGGAGGCATGAAACAGCGTTCGAGACAGGGGAGGGTTGAATTGGATGATACGAAATTGGGGATGGGAGAAAAATAGAAAAATGGGAGAAAAAGTGGATAAAAAAGAAAACAAAAAAAAAAAGAATGTGTATGGAGCTGGCGTTCCTGATGTGTGTTGGTAGTGTGTTCCATAGTTTTGGGGCATAGTTGGCAAATGCCATACTTCCGATCCTCTTTTGGTTTCTGGGTGTGTCTAATAAACCTGTAGTGGATTTTGATTGATTGATTGATTGAATACTTTATTTTGACACAAATCGTATGACAAAAAAACATTTTAAAAGACAAGACAATAACAGTGTCAATAACGTAGCGTATTGACACTGTAGCGTTCTTGAGGGCAGATAACTAACTAGGGAATTTGCTATGTATTTTGGGCCTTGCTCATTAAGAGCTTTATATGTCAGGAAAACGGACCTTAAAATCAATTCTATGAGTTATTGGCAGCCAGTGCAGTGTGGCTAGGACTGGAGTGATATGTTCTCTTCTCTTTGTACGAATTAGTAATCGAGCTGCAGAGTTTTGGATAAGCTGAAGCTTTCCAATGGTTGCTTTGGGAAGACCAGTGAACAGTGCATTACAATAGTCAAGCCGGTTTGAGATAAAAGCATGAATCAGTGTCTCAACATCCTTTTTATTTACGAATGGTCTTACTTTCGCTATGTTTCTTAGGTGAAAGAATGACGTTTTCATGGCCTTATTAATGAGACATAAAGGTCAGGTCTGAGTCCAAGATGACACCTAGGCTTGTAACCTCAGCCTTTACATAGGATGACAGACTCCCCAGGTTTCCACACAGCACTTCCCTTTTCGCTTTTGGGCCGATCAATAGGATTTCGGTCTTGCTTTCGTTTAATTTTAGGAAGTTATTGTTCATCCACTTATTTATTGCTAAAAGACAGTTTGTAATGGACTGTATGGCTGTAGTGTTATTTGGTTCTGCGGAGATACATAGTTGTGTATCATCAGCATAACTATGGAAGCATACATTGTGGTCTCGAATGATGTCCCCGAGGGGCAGCATATATAGCGAGAAGAGTAATGGACCAAGGCAGAGAGGGGAAAAAGTGATTGGCTTTTGATATAAGATTACAGAAATTGTGTCATCTTTTTTGGCAGATATTGTTAAATAGTTGCACAAAATGACCAGGGAACCTGGCTAACAAGGTGAAAAAGACACTTGGTTTTACACCCATGTGAGTGTACATTCTAAAAGGAATGGAAGGTAAAAATGTTATTCTTGTATACAAACAAATCATGCTTTTCTCTTTTCTACTGCCAGTACAATCAACATTTAGGTCTGTATATGCATTAATCTCCCTCCACTTTAAAACCCCTAGATAGTATATACTGTGTTGCAGTGTTTCTGGTATACAGATATATTCATACAGATATAGATAAATGTTTATAATATAGTGTTGCAGTGTTTCCATCACAGTGGAGAATGTAGCCGTGGCTTTGTCCCCGACCACCAAGAACCTGGGTGTCGTCCTTGACGACCGGCTGAACTTCTCTGCTCACATCACTGCAACAACCAGAACCTGCGGATTCCTCCTGAGCAACGTCAGAAGGAGAAGGAGTAGTCTACCGACTACTGCCACCAAGCCACTTCAACTCATATAGAACGCAGCAGCCCACCTGATCTCCAACCTACCAAAGTCAGCCCATGTTACCCCATTTCTTAGAGAGCTGCACTGGCTTCCCATTGCCGCAAATACATTTCAAGGTCCTTGACCTGGCATACCATGCAGGAAGGGAACAGCTCCCTCGTACCTCTGGTCAATGATCTCTAATTACACACCCCCAAGACCCCTACACTCTACATTTTCTGGCCGCCTCAGACCCACTCCCACCCGAGTTCCAGGGGGGGGTCATCAAAGAGAAGCAGGCTATTGTCAGTCCTCACTCCACAATGATTGAACAAACTTCCCAGCAGTCAGGACTGACAAAACCCGGACAGTTTTCCACCGCCGACACACTTCTTCAATCAATATCTGAAATATATATATATTTTTTTATTACTTCGTACTGTCTTACTATCATGCACTTTGCTATGAAGTCATCCACATTGCCTATATTACTACCTACTATGCTAATCTGTCTATACTACTACTATGCACCCAAGACTGTAGCACCCAAGTTGATGAACAATGTTACTTAGCTGCCCGAGTTGTACCCTTCCTGCTGACTTGCTGTACACAACTTGTAAGTCACTTTGGATAAAAGCGTCAGCTAAATGACTAAATGTAATTGTAATGTTGCAGTCTCTGGCCAGAGGTCCCACCTCTTCTCTGCCAGCGGGATCGACTGCAGAGAAACATGCAGCAGTTCCACAAACTAGGATAAGATATTCCTTTATTGATCCCCTTGTGGAAATTCAGGCGTCATAGCAGCATGGGGGAGGGGAGGTATGGGCAGGGTAATGGTAAAGATATAAATATTGGCAATAAAATGAGAACAAATAAACAGTGTAAACAATAGAAATAACTGAATATAAAAATACGAGAAAAATAACCTGTAGATGAAGGTCTGTATGCCCTTTCGGTCATATTATACGTTACAATAAATATAAGAAATTAAGAATTTGTATCTGAATATATTCTGAGTAAGAGTAAAAGTAAACAGTATACACAAGGTACCCTAAGTGGCATGATATACGTCATACGTTGTAGTCTGCACGTTTTGGTGGTTAAGAGTCAGACACACTTAGTGGAGTTCTGCAGATAGAGCGTGTCCCAGCCTCTGTGGCCATCCAGCCAGTCTCATACAAACTGGAGCTTTTCCCTGAACCTGGACACTAAAGACTTCTCCCCAGAGGAACGGTCTGTCAGGCAGGTGGGCTGGAAGTCAGAGAAGAAGCAGGAGGATGGGAAAAGCTCCTACCCAGTGGATCCTGAGGCTGCTACCTGCTCCCCGGCATCAGATTGAGGCTGGAGAAGACACCACCACCGCAGTCTTTCAGCTCAGAGACAGAGGGCAGCACCACACAGACTGACTCACAACAAACAGGACACTGCAGAAATGATGGACTCATAATTGTAATCCTTGACTTTTGTCAAAATGTGTCTTTTTATAATCACTAATTCAAACTGTCTTTTTATATGCTTGTTCATGAGCAATACATTTCCTGTAAATTATTGTATGTTGTACACAATTTCTCCATGCGATGCTTGATTAATGAAACATTAAAGCTTTAGCTTTCTTTTGACATTGAGTTTTGATCAGAAGCACACCGTTGATCTATATAGCACTAAACCCACGAGATATAAAATAAAACTGTACAAACTTATATTTTGAGGAAACCACACACATGCAACTCCCCAAAGAGCGGTTTACTAGAGATAAGTTTGAGGTCACTGCATGTATAGCAGTAGCTATTTTAGATGGCAGGAATGGTACTTGTTCCGATAATTCAGTTTTTAACGTCAAATCTGTTGTAGAAAACCATGTAAAAATATTCTATAGTCAGGCATGGAGATACATCTAGCCAATCAAAACAGAAAAATGAAGCTAAATGACAAAATGTAAATGTACTCTGGTTAGATGCCAAACTTATTTTTGTTGTAATGTACTTGTGCTGTATAATGACAATACATTTTTATCTAATAAAATTTTGATCAGTCGCAAATTCCGTTTGCGCTACCTGTTGAATCAGTTTGCACACAGTCTTTGCATTCCCTATAAGGAGCTGGTGAGATATCTGTATGCAACTACAGGTGTACGAGAATGCACTTTTAGTTTAAGAATGAATGGGGTTCTTCATTCAGGGAAGCACAGCTGAGAACACTTATGGCCATTTACACCTTTTCCGGAGATCTTTCGTAAGTTTGTTCTTACGAAGGTAGTTACAAAGATAGTTACGTACACTTTCGTCGTTAGTCGACTATTGGTAGACTAAAATAAAAAAATAATATTTTAAATCTTTTAATTTAATTTAAAAAAAATTGTATCATTCCATTTGGGCTGTGGGGGTGCTTAATGTCTGAAGGAGTCGACTGAAGGCTTCTTGTCCTCTGCAAAAGCATGCAATTGGTCCACTGATGGATACATCTTGATATTTGTCTAGTCTAGTGTGTTCATTAGATGGGTGAAATCCTCTTTCAGTGCCTCTGTGCCTGTTTTCGTAGGCAGTTAGCTTCTGGTATGCGTGCCATTAGCATTAGCCACGCTTCTAGGCCTCTTTTCTTTTGGAAATAATGATAGATTATAATTTTTTTTCCCCGACTAAGAGGTTGGCTGGTCGACTATGGCTCCTTTCGACCGATTAGTTGACTAATCGAATAATAGGGGTCAGCCCTACTAAATACTAATGTATGTACACTGCAAGTGCTTTTATCGATAGCAGTATCACGTTTTAGCCTAGGCTAGTAGTGTAGATGCCTAGCTAAGGAGCTAGCTAACTAAACAGTTACCTTGCTTAGTTGATTCTATGCTAACCCGTGTTCTCAATTTGGAAATAAGGCAGAAGTCTAAAAATTCTTCTCTAAGGGATAATTAGCACAAAATATACCCATAGGACTTTAAAGTTCAGTGTGAATTGGTTTTTAAAGCTAACTTAAGAGTGGTAGTAAACGTAAAAGGGGGGTCACCTATATACTATTATTACAGAATGCCAAGGAGAGAAAGAAAACTGAAGAACATTAAAAAGCAGCTGAAAAATGCTGTGAGAGGCAGCTTCTCCTTGAAAGATTGGGTCCAAAGCAACAACAGTCAGGGAGGAGATAATGATAAAGGTATGGATTTGTAAATCCTCACTGATAGCTATGTACTAGCTCGCAGAGCCATTGTTTGGATTATCACCGAGAATCCGGTGCCAACATGGTCAAGAATACTCATTTGACCAAAAATGTGTCTTCAAACAGCCTGAGTCCGCCACTGTGTGAATGAGTGTGAAAAGTGTTTAATACATTTCCCCACAGCCTACTGTAGTACATTCAATTGCTTAGGCCAAAATTGAAAAGACACTTTAGAAACAACAAAAAGTGGCTAGTTAGGTAGCCAACTATTTGTTTTTGATCAAGGTATTTTTATTGTACATTTCCACATTATACAAAACAGTAGGCTACATTGTATCAACCCAACCACCTACCAGATCTATTGATTGATTGAAAATGTTATTAACAGATTGCAGAATGGGTACAATACAGTACAGCTCAATACACACAATTGTTAAGGGGATGCAGACCAGAGAAAGACTTTCGTCTTGTTTACATCAGGGTCCCCATTTTCAATTCATCATATATGACATACATGACATACAGATAGACAGTAATGTTTGTGATACAAAAAGAGTTTAAAAAAAGAGAGTATATACATTTGACGAAGAAACTGTACATTGGAGGAGGTTGGGTAGGTGGGGTGGAGGGGGGTTGAGTATGTGGGGAAACTGTACATTGGAGGCGGTTGGGTGGGTGGGGTTGGTTGGGTAGGCGGGGGGGTAACTGTACATTGGATTATCAACAAAACCTTACTTGGTCCCAAGAAGAGGGTCTCGTGTATTATTGGGTTAGGACATTTACTGTACATTGGAGGGGGTTGGGTTAGGACATTTACAGGGGCCAGTTTCGAATTGCAGTCTCCCGTAGGTGCTCTTTGAGAGTGGTCTTGAAAGTGGGTAGTGATTCACATTCCTTTTCCTGTGGGTAGGGCGTTCCACATTGTGATAGAAGCTTCTCCGTTAACATCGGAAACTGCTCCTCCCCCTCTGCCTCTCTCTCTTGCAGGGTTCCACAAGGCTCCATCCTTGGCCCTATCCTATTCTCCCTATACATGCTGCCCCTTGGTCTGATAATTAAAAAATCTCTTTCCATTTTTATGCTGACGACACTCAGGTCTATCTCCCCATGAAACCCAACAATATAAACAATCTTGACAGTCTTCGTTCCTGCCTAGACGACATCAAATGCTGGATGGCACACAATTTTCTACAGCTCAATCAGTCAAAATGTGAAATCCTCCTTTTCGGCCCTCCGAACCAAACCAGTGTCATTGCCAGCAGCCTGGGTAACCTGTCTCCCCTAGTCAAGCCCTTTGTTAAAAACCTGGGCGTGCTCTTTGACCCCGAGTTTTCCTTCAATAGGCAGGTAAACTCGGTGGTGAAGGGGTGCTTTTTCCAGCTCCGGTCCATAGCCAAGATCAAGGCCATTCTCTCCCCCTCAGACCTGGAAAGAGTAATTCACGCCTTCATATCCTCACGCTTAGACTACTGTAACTCCCTGTACCTGGGGCTAAATAAATCCAACATAGCCCGTCTACAACTCCCCCAAAACGCTGCCGCTAGACTGCTCACAGGTACCCGGAAGAGAGCTCACATCACCCCTGTACTTGCCTCCCTCCACTGGCTCCCGGTGCGCTTTAGAATAGACTTCAAGGTCCTCTTATTGATTTATAAAGCCCTAAATGGTAAAGCCCCTGCTTACCTAGCAGACCTCCTCACCCCCTATACCAACGCCAGGGCCCTCAGATCGGCTGATAAGGGTCTCCTAACCACTCGTAGGTCTAACTTCAAGTCTAGGGGGGGACGTGCTTTTGCGGTCGCAGCCCCTGACCTCTGGAACAGCATCCCCATGTCCATTAAATCTGCCCCCTCCATCGAGTCTTTTAAATCAAAACTCAAAACCCACCTATATCGCCTGGCCTTCCCTGACTCACTTTGACTCTTGCTGTACTTGTTGACGTGTCGTTCTGTTTTTCCTTCGTCTATCCGTTAATTTTATTAAATTTTTCTGTTTATTTTATACTTTTCTTTGTACTTAGCTTAGCTATGTGAAGCACTTTGGTTGACAAGCGTCATGTTTAAACGTGCTATACAAATACATTTGATTGATTGATTGAATGTGGCATAATTGCGAAACGTGTTTAGTCCCTTGTTTGAGCCGAATCTGGGTTTAACATGATTTGTGGAGCTCCCTCTGGTGTTGTGGTCGTGGTATTCACTGACCTTTGGGAAGTATTTCAACATGTACATGGGTACCTTAGTCGTGTAGTGTATCTTGTAGACCAGGATCATTGCAAGTTGCTGTACTCTGTCGTCTACTCTAAACCATCCTAGGTTGTCAAAGTGGACAGGGGTGAGGTGGGTTCTAGGAGTAAGGTCAAGCAGTAGTCTGACCAGTTTGTTTTGTGATGTTTGTCATTTTGTTTTTAGCGCCTTTGAGGTGCTTTGGTACCATGAGGTGCAAGCATAGTACCCTTGAATGAGTGCTCCTGCCAGAGTCTTCAGGGTATTCTTGTTTACCAGAGAGGAGATCCGGTACAAGAATCTAGTTCGTTGGTTGACTTCTTTTATTACATTGGATGCCATTTTGTCAAAGGAAAGATTTGCCTCTAGGATGGAACCTAGGTATGTAATTTCATCTTTCCTTGTGACAATATTGTCACCCACTGTAACTGAGAAGCCGTCGGTCTTGCTGAGTTTGGATGGACTCTGTTTTACCCAGGTGTAATGATAGTTTGTTATCAGCGAGCCAGGTGCAGATTTTGCCTAGTTCAGAGATGAGTTTTTTTTTCAACCTGTACCTACCACTCGATTAAAGTAAGTCATTTGATTAGACTTTCTCTTAGGGACCCTCCATCTGAGAAGATCTTTGTTGTTGGATGTGATTTAGTCCAGATATTAGCTTATATAGCTGAGATAACAGTAGTAAGTGAAACCTATGATTATTGTTATCATAGTTATGGTAATGATTATTATTATAATATGGTATGAAGCTGTAAGGTGCAGTTGAGCTGACCATTATGTTAAAATAAATATGAAGTTTGGAAGGGAGCAGGAAACATACGTTTTCTTCATCCTGCTCCTTGGCCATGGGTGTATCATGTTAAAAAAATAAAGATGTTGGTGATATTGTGCAAAGATTAACTGTACCCCCATGTACAAAACAAAATAAAATTAATGAATGAATAATCAGTATATACTGTATTCTCTCATTGGACTATTGGCCCCATTTTTCTGGGGACCCTCTGGAACTACCGGAAGGACTCCTGGTTTAAGAACCACTGGCTTAATACACAACAGCTACTCCAAATCCTCCGAGTCTGGCTCTGGTGATAGTTACTTCATAATCATCCTGTGCCCCACAGTGGCGTGGAGCAACATAAAACAAAGTACATGGGGATCCTATTGAGTATACGGTTTAGTATGAGTACGTGGGGATCCTATTAACAGTTTGGTTGCCATTGGTTAACATGGTAAAACATGGTTGAATGCCACCACCCACTTCAATGATAGCGTTCTCATATTTGTGAACGCATAATCTCTGTCTTAAATTATGGCTATGTGTCTAATCTGCCCGTCGCTTATCAATGACATTGTCAACATTGTCAAAACATTGTCAAAACGGATTTTTTTAATTTAATTTAAAAAAAAATTTAATCGGTTCATTTCCGTTTTATAGCATTTTGAAAAGCCCTCGTTTTCTTGAAAGTTTCAGGAAAATATATAGATTCCGTGATAAACGGCATTTACTGAAATATTCTGGCATACACAAAAACATTGGGATTTTTCTGCCTATTTATGAATCGTTTTCAAATAAACGCCAGATTATCGATAGTATATGTGTACTTATGCACGCTAGAGAAGCGAGCTGAAAAATATATTCTCTTATTTCCTGATCGCACACACACAGGGCACACGCCAATATCTCTGTGAAAATAGATCCGATTACCCCAAGACTGGTAAAATAAATTGCTTACCTCAGATCAGATGTTCTCCAAAAAGATTATTCCAATTCCTGATCGCCATTCCAAATATCGATCGCGTTTATTGATTCAGCGCCGGGTACTGTAAATATGTATTCCACGCTGTTCTGCAGCACTAGCGTGAGGCTCGATTGATTGAAATATGAATTCAAATTGCTAATAAAAAAAATACAGTCGGCATGAACTAACGACAAAACACGTCCATGGCACTAAAAGTGTTTAGTATACTGCTTAGGATAGGTACATGGGGTTACTATTATGTGAAGTGCAAACTGTTTTGGGACCTGTTCCCTCTTCTTTTCAAGTCGACTCCCATCTTAAACTGAACTAAATGTTCTTTTCCCCAGTATGAGTTCTCATGTGTGTCTTCACACTTCCTGTCTGACTGAACCCTTTCCCACAAACTGAACAACTAAATGGTTTCGCTCCTGTATGAGTTTTCATGTGTCTCTTCAGTGCTCCCGTCCTACTGAACCCTTTCCCACAAACCGAACAACTAAATGGTTTCTCTCCTGTATGAGTTATCATGTGACTCTTCAGTTCTGCCATCGTAATGAACCCTTTCCCACAAACTGAACAACTAAATGGTTTCTCTCCTGTATGAATTCTCATGTGTCTCTTCAGATCTCCCCTCCTACTGAACCCTTTCCCACAAACTGAACAACTAAATGGTTTCTCTTCTGTATGAGTCATCATGTGACTCTTCAGATGATCCGATTTAATGAACCCTTTCCCACAAACTGAACAAAGAAATGGGTTGTCTCCTGTATGAGTTCTCATGTGTGTCTTCATACTTTCTTTCTGACTGAACCCTTTCCCACAAAATGAACAACTAAATGGTTTGTCTGCTTTATGAGTCATCATGTGTTTCTTCAGATCTCCCGTCCTAATGAACCCTCTCCCACAAACTGAACAACTAAATGGTTTCTCTCCTGTATGAGTTCTCAGATGTATCTTCAGTTCTCTCATCCGACAGAACCCATTCCCACAAACTGAACAAAGAAATGGTTTGTCTCCTGTATGAGTCATCATGTGGCTCTTCAGAATTTGTTTCATACTGAACCCCTTTCCACAAACTGAACAAAGAAATGGTTTGTCTTCTGTATGAGTCATCATGTGTCTCTTCAGACCTCCCTTCCTAATGAACCCTCTCCCACAAACTGAACAACTAAATGGTTTCTCTCCTGTATGAGTTCTCAGATGTACCTTCAGTTCTCCCATCTGACAGAACCCATTCCCACAAACTGAACAAAGAAATGGTTTGTCTCCTGTATGAGTCATCATGTGGCTCTTCAGAATTTTTTTCATACTGAACCCCTTCCCACAAACTGAACAAAGAAATGGTTTGTCTCCTGTATGAATTATCATGTGTGTTTTCAGAATGTGTTTCATAATGAACCCCTTTCCACAAACTGAACAACTAAATGGTTTCTCTCCAATATGCTTATTTATGTGTATCTTCAGATCTCTCTTCTTTCTGAACCCAGGACTGCCGTTAGACAAACTTTGTACTTGCTGGGTCTTCTTTGGTTTCAGAGTCATCAAACCTGGTCCTCCACTCTCCTTCCATTCATCGCCGCCATTGGTGTCAGTTTCAAAACTGTCATCATCACTGTCATCAGTCTCATTTCCCAAACAGTCTGAAGAGAGGAGCTGGCCATCCAGACTGGAGCTCCTCTCCTGCTGCTCAGGGGGAACCTCCTCTTCACAGATAAACTGTTGTAAGGCAAGGGAGTCTAGAAAGAAGAATGTATGTTAAATGTAATTTGTTGTAACCATTACTTTTGAAAGTAACAAACACTACACTCTTGCCAGGAAAGTAACGAATAGGCCCGTATAGGGATGCACAGATCATATACCCAATATCGCCATCAGGGTGATACTAGCTTCATTTGATTGATCTGTATCGACTACAGTTGGTCAGATCTATTACCAAGTTGTCATAAAGCTTCCTTTTCCGGTAACATCAGAGGAGAAGGAAAAGGTTCTCAGTTTTCCTCCAGAATGGATCTTGATGACATGAGCCACGCCCGGGGACCATCCAAGTGCGCCTGCCCGTCTTCGTCATGGACGCGACAGCGTTAGCGATCTGTTGTTTTTGCATGTTTTTCCATTGGGTTTCTCTTATCGGGGGGGAACCCTTGCGAGCACGGGGAGAACATGCAAACTCCACACAGAAAGGCCCGGGAGATACCCCACCTGGGTAACTGGCATCGCGGAAACCTGGTCCCCAAGCGGGAATCGAACCCTGGACCTTCTTGCTGTGAGGCGACAGTGTTAACCACTACACCACCATGCCGCTACATAGCTACAGCTATGTGAGAAGCTAGTGAAGGGCTACATCTGTTCCTCCCTCCCCAACACATTGGACCCCCTGCTATTTGCATATCACCCCACGGAGGACGTCATAGCCCATGTGCTGCACACAGCAGCAGGGTAATGCTATTTATCGACTACAGCTCAGCATTCAATACCATAGTACCCTCCAAGCTCAGGGACCTGGGCTTGAAATATGACCTCTGCCAGTGGGTCTTGGACTTCCTGACAGGAAGACCCCAGGTGGTGAGAGCAGGCAACTGCACCTCCTCATCCATCACTCTCAACACAGGGGCCCCCCAGGGCTGTGTTCTGAGCCCCCTCCTCTACTCGCTGTACACACATGACTGTGTGGCACAGCGGAACAGCAACACAATTGTCAAGTTTGCCTGAAATCCGAGACTACCACATTAAAGGTACAGTTCTTGGCTTGAAAAAAGCTGTTGGAATGGTGTCGATTGGACGAGAACTGGAGGCGTGACGGAAATTTGATTGACAGAGTGACGATGCCGTCATTCCCGATCACCGTCGGTTGATAAGAGTTCTCAATAATAGACCCATTCACAGTAGATACAGTATAAGCAAATTATCACAGACAGTACCTTTAGAGAAGAGCATGAACTTTGTTTGGTTTGAGTACCAGTTTAAGATTAACAAGCGCATCCTGCAAAGTATTAAATTAGTTGTAAATTCAACAACACAGTAGACGATAGTGTCATCCGCATAGACAATCCTGACAATATCAGAGACAATATCATTCATATAAATAGTAGGCGTCTATCGAGGAAGTCAGAAGATCTTAAAGAACTTCTACTCATGCACAATAGAGAGCATCCTGACTGGTAACATCACCTCCTGGTTTGGGAATAGCACCGCACAAGACCGCAGCAGACTACAGAGAGTGGCACGTTCAGCGGAGCGCACAATTGGAGGTGGGCTTCCCACTCTCCAGGGTTGCAGGGCCAAGGCTAAGAGAATAACCAAAGACTCTAGTCACCCAAACAACTGCCTCTTTGAACTGCTGCGGTCAGGCAAGTGCTACCGGAGTCTCATGGCCAGTAGAGAGACTCAGAAGGAGCTTCTATCCCCAGGCCATCAGGATGCTCAATGACACTATGTAACAACCCATCATCTACACTCACTGCACACACATCCACATGTACACACTCACTTTAAACAAACACTCACCTTAACACTTTAATCGCCATGGGTTAAATTCATAATTTACCATCCCTCGCCAGCTCTATTTGTCTAGGGAGAAGTTCCCCTTCTTTGCAGGGCTATAACTTTTTAAATTCTATTGCTAAATTGCCATTATTATGGCCCATTCAATGTCCTATATGTATTGTTCAGGGTGTAGCAACGTTAAACTTTTTCATTCACATATTCATACTAAAATATGGTCTAAAGTATAAGTATGTTTTTATCGTTTTCTGCAGCTTTCTCCAGAACTTGATTTATAGCTCCAAATGCATTATATTGATGATGAAATACAGTTTGATAGCAATCGGCGCGAGATAAAAAATTTCAACTGGACGTGGTTCTAGAAGTTACTGCGTATCATCTGATGATGACCGGATGGGCGGGGGATCGCTTATAATTCCGTGGGCAGAGTTAGATGATTCATCCAGAGTGGGTCATATGTTCATCATAGCAGTTTATATGGAACACGTTAGAATATAACGCTGAATCTTACCGTGGCTTCCTCGCGCCGCTGGCAGATGAGCGTGGACCAGAATTTTTTCTATTATGGGATGGAGAAATGCCCGATCCATTTCCAGGTTGTATAATAGTATATACGTCCAAATCATGTTGTTTTTTCGAGTTATTTGCACCGATCGATGTTCACTGTATCAAGACGGAGTCTCTCTAACGATAGCGAGTGCCCGGACCACAGATGGATGAGCACTTCCGGTTCAAAGGCTCATTTCCGGTTGGCGATCTGCCGATCGGCCACCAGATGGCGCTCTTGAACCGCTAGAGAGTTGAGTGGAGCTTTGCAGTGTGTCTCAGGGCTCCGGAAAGGAAATATGACAGAAATATGATTTCGATGACAGATTTTTCAAATATTGACATCAAAGACGAGTTACGGCGTCTTCGGCAGAATGAGCATGGCTAGGAATGACGTCTTAACTCGTCCCCGGCAATCATAGTCAAGGCAAGTCAAGTCAAGAGTTTTAATTGTCACGGCATACAGGTATACAATGAAATGCGGGTGGTCTTCTTGCCCGCAACAATGTGCAATACAGTGGTACATATAATAGAATCAAAATGAAAAAACAACATTGTGCAGTAAACAGGTAACAGGTAACATGGAGTGACATCTCGGTATCTGTACATAGTTATTTACAGAGCATATGGGACATGCTAGTTAGCTTTGGTAGTGCAATACACTGTTCCTGTTATTCTAATTTAAAGTGTCCTTTCCTTTGGCCATAAGTGTGCGTGTGTGCGACATGAGTGTGTGCCCGCTCATGTTAAAGTGTTAAGTGGCTGCTTGTGTGTGAGCGTGCACAGTGTGCGTGTCGTGTGTGTGTTCATGTGTGCTTGTGTGTGGATAGTTCAATGTTCTGAGCACTCAATGTTCATTGTTCATGGCTCTGATGGCCTGGGGGAAGAAGCTGAGCCTAAGCCGCTCTGTCCTAGTAGCTGGGGTTCGCAGGCGTCTGCCTGACCTCAGCAGCTGAAACAGGCTGTTATTGGGGTGGTGAGGGTCTTTCATTATCCTGCAGGCTCTGGATTTGCACCTCTTGTTGTATAGAACCTGCAGGGGGGGTAGTGCAATACCCGTGGTACGCTCGGCTGAGCGCACCACTCTCTGTAGGGCCTTCTTGTCCTGTGCCGTGCTGTTTCCATACCAGGCAGTGATGTTTCCGGTCAGGATGCTCTCTACAGCTCCTGAGTAGAAGGACTGGAGTATCTTCCCCGATACTCTGAACTTCCTTAACTGTCTCAGGTGGTAGAGGCGCTGTTTCGCCTTCTTTACTACTGTGTCTATGTGTGTTGACCATGTCAGGTCCTCTGAGATGTGGACCCCCAGGTACTTAAAGCTGCTCACCCTGTCCACGGTAGCCCCGTTAATCATCAGTGGTGTGTGCGTCTCCTGCTGTCCTCTCCTATAATCCACGATCAGCTCCTTGGTTTTACCAATGTTCAGGAGCAGGCTGTTGTCCTGTTCCAGTACCTCAACCTCCTCCCGGCAGGCCTTCTCGTCGTTGTCCGAGATCAGCCCCACCACCACCGTGTCGTCTGCGAACTTCACTATGGAGTTGGAGCTGAACTTGGCCACACAGTCGTGTGTGTAGAGTGAGTACAGCAGGGGGCTCAGAACACAGCCCTGGGGGGACCCGATGCTCAGGGTGATGGTGTTGGAGGTCTGACCCCCCACCCTGACCGCCTGGGGTCTTTCGCTCAGAAAGTCCAGTACCCAGGTGCTCAGGGCGGAGCTCAGACCTAGCTCGATCAGCTTGTCCACCAGTCTGGTGGGGACTATGGTGTTGAACGCTGAGCTGTAGTCAATGAACAACAGTCTCACATAGCCCCCCTTCTGACGGTCAAGGTGCGAGAGGGTGCTGTGCAGTACCTGGGAGACCGCGTCGTCGGTGGACCCGTTTGTCCTGTATGCAAATTGCATAGGGTCCATATCACTGGGGAGGGAGGCACAAATGTGGTCCTTGACCAGCCTCTCGAAACATTTCATGACCACAGAGGTGAGTGCCACCGGTCTGTAGTCATTTGGACATGTTGGGGAGGGTTTCTTCGGTACAGGGATGATGGTAGACATCTTGAAGCAGGCAGGGACCACTGACTCCGCCAGGGGTTGATTAAATATGGCGGTGAACACTGGGGCCAGCTGGTTGGCACAGGACTTGAGTATGCGTCCTGTTATGCCATCTGGGCCAGCAGCCTTCCTGGTGTTCACCTGCATAAATGCTCTTCTCACACTGTGTTCCGACAACGAGAGAGCGTCCCCGCCCCCCCGCGGTTGCCCCCCCCCCCCTCCACAACAGCCGGCGCGCCAGTGACGTCACTAGCCGGAGAGCCGGCAGCGCCACTGTCTACACCAAACCGAGCGTAGAAGATGTTGAGCTTGTCCGCGAGGGAGGCGTCGTCGCTCCCCATTGAGGGGGCGCTGACTTTATAGTCAGTTATTGTCTTCAGTCCCTGCCATAATCCTCTTGTGTCGTTTTGTGCCATTTGTGTCTCCAGTTTGTCAGCATATGTCCTCTTAGAAAGTTTGGCAGCCTTGCGTAGAGTATAGACTGAAGCCTTATACTCCTCCATGTTTCCTGACTCTCTACCCAGGTTGTAGGCGGTGGTACGAGAGTTCAGAGCTGCTCTAATAGTGCTATCAACCCACGGTTTCTGGTTTGGGAAAATCCGCACCGTTTTTCTGGGGACAATACCATCGGCTATTGTTGTAATGTAGCTCACCACTGTGTCTGCGAGCTCGCTGACGTCACTGGCGCTTCCTTTGAACATATCCCAATCAGTGTCTGTAAACACGTCCTGGAGCGTGGCCTCTGATTCGTCGGTCCACGTCTTTGTCTCACGTGACACGACGGCGTCACGTGATCTCTGTTGATATGCCGGAAATAGCAAGATGGAGTCGTGGTCGCTCGAGCTTGTGGACCCCGTTAATGGCGGAGCGGCTACTGCCTTGTAGCCGGCTCTGAACGGGGAATAACAGTGGTCGAGTGTGTTTTTCCCTCTGGTGGAGCAAGCGATGTGCTGAAAAAAGGACGGCATCACTTTCTTCAGGTTGGCCTGGTTGAAATAGTGTTAACACTCACTTTACTCACTTTAGACACTTTAACACTACATTATATTTATCTATTATTAACACATTCAGGGCCATTTGGATCCGTCTAATCTCACTCTATAAGGCCAGCATATCATAATAAGGTTTCATTGTGCGTGAGGCTGTTTGTAGAGCTAAATCTATACTTTATAGTATTGCTATCTGTCCATTCTCATTGTCAATTGACACTATAAACCGTCCATTCAAAATGACTTAAAGAAAAAATTCTTTCATCAATACGTTCCCATTTTATAGCGTCTTGAATATAAGCGTTATATGGGATTGGTCTGGTATATTTCCTGCAAACCAAGATACAGGCTGCTAAGCTAATAACGTTAAATCGAATGGCGTTTCGGCCCTACAGAAGCTAGAGCTAAAAATCTAAATGCATATGATCGATATAATGTTCCACCATGAATGCATGAAAGGGGGGGGGGGGCGGGGGACGTCGTTTCTGATTATTGATTACCAATAACGGCGTTAGCCTCAGTAGCCACATTCGCTGATCGCCTGGTTGGCTATGATAACAAGGCCTGATCAGCATGTAATTTACGTGAAAAAGTTCTTACCGTGGTCCGGTTGGACTGCAAAAAGGATTTCCCAGTTATCGATCGCCATCTGGTAGATCCATATGTCCATTGGCTGATGATATATTCCTTTACTGCATACTGAATTCAGCGTTTCAAAACGTATTCCATGTAACAGGAAACGTATTCCCCGTAACAGGAAAGTCCATTCGAGATCCAAAAAAAGAAAATACCTTTCTGCCACAGGGAACACTGCATTATCGAGACAGCGCCCCTACGAGGATCTGGCCGGTAATGCACTTTTCCGAATTCCAAGAGTAGGGTAAATCTGCAGTGCCGCTCGGTGACATTGAGTAGGTTATTAAAATGGAATAAAAGCCAAAACAACCTTGCCACGGACATGTCCGTGGTTGGCCCTCTACCGTTGGATCCGAAACACGGACATGTCTGTGCTTGGCCCCGAATGTGTTAAGCGATTTGCACTACATTCATACCTCATTTGCACCTTACCCTAAGTTTTGTACCTCATTTCGGCATTGTACCTCACTGTTACTCTGTATTGTATATTCCTCTTTACTTACTTTTTTGCTTACTTTTTTTACTGCATTAAGCACACTCTCAGGGGCTCATACATAAACAAGCATTTCATCGTAAAATATCAGTATTTTATTGTGATAAATAATAAAGAAACTTTAACTTGAAACAACTACTTCAAGGAGGTTAGTGGTCGTTTTCTATCTTTCCCAGCTGGTTACGGAACCCACCAGGCCAAACCTGAAAAACAGGGCTAAATCCACCTCAATTGATTTGATTTTCTCAAATAGATGTAATAATAATTCAGCTTGCAGAGTATTTGAGTTGGGAATCAGTGATCACTGCCCCACAGCATGTATCAAAAACTCCAGACTACAGAAAACTAAATCTCACACTATTTCCAAAAGATACCCCTGATGTTGAATTTGCATTGTGCTCCTTTTAAATAAATTAGGATAAAAGATAGATTAACCCTGTGGTTCTCACCTGAACTATGTGATTTATTTAGAGAAAGGAACACAGACACTCTGGAGACGCTTCCCATCTGTCATTATTGCGGCAATTTGGAAATAAATGTGCATCTGAGGTAATGCCAAATCAAACTACTATTTGAATTTTATCACCAGCTCATATTTAGATGCCTCAAATGTTTTGAAGGCGGTGAATTCAAACAAGAGCAAGATTACTACTTATTCACATAGGCATGTAGAATTTAATTGTCTAATATCTGAGCAGAAAGAGATTTGTCTGGCCTTTAATTAATAGGCACATTTTCTGAAGCCGGTCACTTGTTTGATAATTATACGGAGCCCCCTCTTGGTGATCATGAGCTGGTGCACGCTATGAGCCATGCCTCAGTTTACCTTGCAGCCCTTCTCTCCCTGTGTTGTTTTTTAAGTATTACAGACCATTGATACCAGGAAATCAACTGTAGAGGTTAAGCTAGACTTTTTTTCTCACCAGGTTAGCTGCTCCAGTAATTACAGAACTAACATATTTAATTTTTCGTTGCGATCATGTATAGTTCCTAGTATCTGAAAAATAGCTCATGTTGTTCCATTACATAAAAGTGGAGATAGAAGTCATATTAATAGCTATCGACCAATATCCAAGCTATCCTGTCTTGCAAAGATTCTTCTCTCAGATCACTCTATATTAAGCCCACATCAATGTGAGTTTAGAGCAACAGCCACTACTCTAGTTGTAAATGGTATAGTATCTGACCTTGACAGAAGAAAACACTGCTGCCTTTTTTGTAGATCTGTCAAAAGCATTTGACACAGTTCATCACTCTCTTCTATTGCAAAGGTTAATGAATGTTGGCTTTAACATTGACACATCTGCTTACAAATGGTTTCAGAGCTATTAATCAAAAATGTATACTGCAGGGTTCAAATCCGGTGCCAGTCTTATTTACTAGTTTAGTTTCAAGTTTTGTTTTATTCGTCACATTACATGTACATTACAATAAAATGCTTGGTTCTGTATGAGCCCCCTGATAATGTGCGTTACAGTAAAAAAGGTCAAAAGAATAGGATCCAAACACTATACAAAATATACAATATACAAACTAAAGTACAACCAAAAGTACTAAATGTAAACAATGAGGTACAAAATGCAAGCTTTTTAAAATGCAAAATGCACGAATGAGGTATGAAAATGCAAATATTTTTGTAATAAATATAGAAATATGGTGTTAAAATCAAATGCGTTTATTAAAGTGTCTAAAGTTAATTTTAAAGGTGAGTGTTTGTTTTAAAGCGACTGTGAGTGTGTGCACGTGGAAGTGTGTGCAATGAATTTAGATGGATGGATTAGTGTTGTTGCATAGTCATTGAGCATCCTGATGGCCTGGGGATAGAAGTCTCTCTGTACTGGCCATGAGACTCCGATAGCGCTTGCCTGACCTCAACAGTGCAAAGAGGCAGTTGTTTGGGTGGCTAGAGTCTTTGACTATTCTCTTAGCCTTGGCGCTGCAACGCATGGTGTAAATGAGTGGGAAGCCCTTAGGGCTGACCTTCAATTTTCTTTTGGAATTCAAAGCTTCGGGGCCGAGATTCGATTTTAATTCGAAGATTCGAAATAAATATACCGGTATATATATATTTTTTAATTAATAATATTTTTTATTATTATTATTTTTTTATGTTGTGGGACTTGTACAGCACTTTGTTCAACTTTGTCAGTGCTGTAAAGTTTAAACCTTTTTAAATCTTAGACAAACAAAACACTTTGCTTTCATGAAATATTGTAAGCCGTCATTTGAGGCTTTATAAAAGCAGCACAATGAACACAAATCTGTCAGTGCCGAGTCCGACCTCATCTTAAATAACAAACAGCACTCATCTTAAATAACAAACAGCATTGCTTGTTGTAATTAAAAAAGAGAGGCAGAGTTGATTTAGCAAAAAATGTAATAAAAAGATCATATATACTTTTTTTTTAATAATCAAATTTTATTTTCATATTCGAATCCCATGCCCATCGAACGAAGCTTCGAAGCATTTAAGACAGCCCTAGCCCACATCCAATTGTGCGTTTGGCTGATCGAGCCACTCTTTGCAGTCATTGGAAAGCCCTAGTTGTTAGCTTCAAAATGGTACCAAATATGAGGTACTTTGAAATACCCACTAACAAATAATCCATCACAAACCCATGAAGGTCAAGTTCAGGAAGGTTCAGATGTGGGACAATAGGTTAAAAGAATATAAATACCTTGGCATCTGGCTTGATGAGAAATGTACATTTAAATGCCATGTAGATAACCTTGCAAATAATTTGCAACAGAAGGTTGGCTTTTTGTACAGAAACAAAACCTAGTATTTTCCTATACTTAGCAGAAGGAGGGTTGTTGAAGCTATTTTGGTTTTGGATTATGGACACCGTTTATAGACATGCTGCTGCTTCTACTATAAAACCACATAAGGTCCCCAGAGTTTGCACTGAATTAGGAAAATCTGCGTTTAGCTTCTGTGCCTCCTCCTATCTATGCACTGTAATTTTAAGAGCTCTGCTCCGTTGTAATTCAAAACTGAACTTTGTAAAGAAACTCCAAGTTAGGAGCAATGCACTGCTCTGTTGTATGTTAGAACTTTGTAAAGAAACTCCAGTGTTAAGAGCGATGCACTGCTCAGTTAAAAAAAATTTTAACTATTTTATCACATTTTTACTGTCTATTTGATTATTTTTAGCCTATTTTTAAACTAAATCAAACCGCACATTTTTACTGTCTATTCTATTTTATTATTTGTATTACTGAATGAAACCGTAAACAGAGAGGCCTATTGGGATGCTAGATCATGTGAAAAACAAATGTTATCCTATAACCCTAGTTATATGAATACTGGCTGAGCGTCTCGCACTGCCATTATGAGATACCATCTCTCCAGCACCTACTGTGCCCGTGGACATTTTTTACATGCACCTCACTTGCACGTGACCACGCCTACTCCCGTGCGTGCCTTTACAAGACACAGGAAGTGGTCACGTCCACGCCCTTCCAAGTTCGAATTTCATACGTGGAAAACATCCAAGGGACCTCAGGGCGCTGAAGAGCGAGACGCTCAGCCAGTATTCATATAACTAGGGTTATAGGATAACCTTCGTTATATTATCATACTGGCCATCGCGTCTCGCTCTGCATTATGAGATCAAAAGGGGCAGAGCGGACACGTGGCCACTTCAAATGCACCCCCTGAGGGCCCGTAATCCCCCGCCAGGGAGAGGTCCCGGACCTCAGGACTGCCTGGGAGACAGAACCCCCAGTCATGTCGATGAGGTAAAACCTAACAAAAGGCCCCGGGGAGGACCAGGAGGCCGCAGCGCAGATGTGCTCCACCGAGGCCCCTCCCAACAGGGCAGTGGAGGTTGCCACACCACGAGTGGAGTGTGCCCCGACGCCCCCGGGGGGAACCTGTTAGGCTTGGGCGGTATGACGGTATTACGGTATACCAGGGTATTTAGAAATGCCGACGGTATTGAAAATCAATACCGTCACCGTCAAAATCACAGATGCGCTTCAGTTTCTATTACAGTGAAACGGAGTTTTGAGTGTAGTGCACACACGTGCCAGCAGAGGGCGAGACCATTCCTCACTAGTGGAGCGAGTGAACGGTGTTCACGTTTTACGGTAATGTTGCGACAGTGCTGTGAAAATACCGTAAAGCGTTGTGGTTGTTGTGCACTGGTGGAGCAAGCAAATAATCTGTCTCTTATTATATGTGAACTAAAGAGTACAAGGTTTACACAACAGCCCCCACCCGCTTTTTATTGTATTTGTACCTGTACTGTCCGCTGTCAGCTGTTTATCTCTCTCTGTGAGCTTGATTAACTAGCGTTAGCTCACGTTAGCTAGAGTTAGCTCGGCGGCAAATTTTAGATTACCCTGAACTAAATCAATGACTAGGTTATAAAGCATTCGAGTAGTTTTCACTGCACATAGAAGTAGCCAAACAGCGGGAGCATTTTGGGAGCATATGACCAAAACCCAGGCAATTTCGAGCCCTTAAGGAATCAAATAGTCTGCCATGGCTAGGCTACATGCTAACGTTATTGTTTTTGTCATACCGTCATATACCGTATACCGGGGTATTATGTCAGCAGGGTATGACGGTGTGAAAAGAATTATACCGCCCAAGCCTAGAACCTGTCCAGCCAACGTGTAGCAAAGGGCAATGCCCTCGCACAACCAATGTGACAGGCGTTGCTTGGACAGCGCCTTACCCGCGCGAGAGCCACCGTAACAAACAAACTAAGGTAAACCTTCAGTTTTACAGGACACGACAGGTGAAGGCTCGCCTCCAACTCACTAACGTGAGGAGGAGGGTGAAAAGCCTGAAGCACAATATCCCTGGAGCGATAAGAGCTCCGGATATTCTTTGGCATGATGACCGGATTAGGCCTCAGAGTCGCACTGCTATCGACCCGAATAGACAGGCACTCAGACCGCACCCAGAGAGCACACAGCTCACCCACGCACTTAGCGGAGGTGATGGCCAAAAGGAACGCGGTCTTAAAAGACAGTTGATCCAATGGCGCCTGCTCAAGAGGCTCAAACGGGGCCTCCGACAACTGTCCTAGGACCAGTTGGAGGTCCCAACTCGGAGACAGAGAATGTTCCACAGGCTTGAGACGCCGTGCGCCAGCCAGGAAACGTCTCACGAGAGGGTGGCTGAACAACGGTCTGCCCTCAAAGCCCAGATGACAAGAAGATATAGCTGCGGCGTACACTTTCACTGTCGAGGCCGACAGCCTATTCAGGATAGACTGGAGGAAGGAAAGAACCGAGTCCAGGGGGCATGACACCGGGTCCAGGCCCCCAACCTCACACCACTCTTGAAACATACGCCACTTCCCTGCGTAAACCGCGGTAGTGGACAGAGCGCGCGCGTTCTGGATGGTGTTAACCACAGTAGGGTTAAGATGCATCCCCTCCAGATTCACCCTTTCAGCAGCCAAACCATCAAAGGCTGCCCCAGAACAGGAGGCAGAAACAGAGTTCCGCATGCCTGAGAGAGGGCCCGCGGTGACCACGGAACAGGCCACGGCGGGGCCACCAAGAGCTGAATCAGGGCCGGGAACCACACAGCTGAGCCCTGGGCCGACGGGACCAGGATCAAAGTCCTGCGTTCCCGACGTACCCGCTCCAACAGCTGAGCCATCAGGTGTATGGGGGGAACGCGTACAGAATCCCGGGCGGCCATGGATACACCGAGAAGGCATCCACTCCCAGAGAGGGGTTGTCCTTCCGACTGACCAAGAACCACAAGGGGCACTGGTGGACTGTCTGCTCGCAAACAGGTCCACCGAGGCCTCCCCGAATCGGGCCCAGACCTGTCTGACTATGTCTGGACGTAGTCCCCACTGGTCCGGGTGAGGACCGCCCCGCGACATCACATCTGCACCCACATTCTCCCTGCCGGGGATGTGGAGAGCCCTCAGGCTGCGCAGATTGAGAGACGCCCATAGCCAGAGTTCGACCACCGCCCGGTGCAGATGGGGGGAGCGTCCTGATCAAAACATGCTCGCCCACCACAAGGTGGCCGAGCCGCTTGAGGACCAGAAGGACTGCCTTCAATTCCAACACATTGATATGTAGTGCAGACCGGGCAGTCGGACCGACACGTCCCCCCCATCCCGCGAGGGAGGCGTCGGTGAAGACCGTGACGTGCGATAGCCTGCTGCCCATGGGGACCCCGCTGGTGAGGACCCCAGGCCACCCCCAGTGGTTGAGATCCCCCAGTACAGACACGGGAACCTTCAGCCGCTTCCCCTTGTCTCTCACCGGGTCTATTTTCATACTGAAAAACCACCTCTGTATCCTCCTCATGAAGAGGAGGCCAAGAGGGACCACAGGTTGAGCAGATGCCATCATACCAAGCAGGCGCATCATGGCCAGCGGACAGGGATTTCCTGTGAGGAGGGAAGATCGGGATGTGAAAATACGCATCCTTCAAGTCTATGGAGGTGAACCAGTCTCCCACTCTTGACAGCGCTTAACAGGTGTTTGACGGTCAACATACTGAACCTCCTCGCCACAATCAGCCGATTGAACGCAGACAGGTCCAGTATGGGTCTGACACCTCCCGATTTCTTGGGCACCAGAAAACACCGGGAGTAAACGCCAGTCATCGCGTCCTCCCTTGGGACTAGGGATGCCCCCCGGACCCCGGTTTTAAACGGGAACCGGTACTATATTAGAAAATACCGGAGTATTTATAAGCTCTGACGTCCTCGGTACTGCTATCGATACTCTAGAGAAATTATTATTATTATTATTATTATTTAAAAGTTGCGAACGATCCTCTCTCTGTCTCTGCACGAGAAGCGAGCCGCAGCCAGCGAGTCAATTATTACACACACTCCTCGCGAGTCGCTCGCTAGTGCTACACATAGACATACGGGTACTACATACGGGTACTCCTTAATGAAAGTGCTCCCCGACGCCCCGTGCTATAGCGCGCGGCACACAGACAGCAGCTCTGCATGCACTGAGTCGTGATCATGGCGGATAGAGCGAAGCGTTCTAAAGTATGGATATACTTTACAAGGGTCAATGCCGACAATGCACGTTGCCACAAGTGCAACAAAACATTTGCCAGTAAGGGTGGCAATACGAGCAAATCAATTTATCAAAACATCTGTTGGCAAAACATGATATTAGTGTGCAGAAATGCGCGTATTCGACTGCCTTGCGCGCAGTGTTCCATCTGCATACTGCAGCCGTAACCCAAGATACGGAGTTGCCTAGGCTAATAACGAATTATTACAAATAGGCTAATAAACAAAACAATTGTTTAGCTACAAATACTACAATCTAAACTTTGTATAGATCGTCAAGCTGAGGCGTCAGCCACTATGTCCCAGCCCAGTGAGCCCAGGGCCACCACACATCCTCCCTCTACCTCCCTCCACCACCCAAAGTCCTTTCTCCCTAGCAGCTAGAGGAAGGATGACAGAGGATAGGGTGAACGAGTGTCACAGTTCTGTTAGCCTTTTGCATTTGTTGTTTATTATAAAAAGTCTATAATTCAGAGTCAGACACATTTAAAACATTGTTGCTGCTGTTGCTGAAGAAATTATATTAATTTATTATATTTATTTATAAAGTTATATAAAAGAACATTGCTGCTGCTGTTGCTGAAGAAATTATATTTATTTATAATACTTATTTATAAAGTTGTATTTATAAATAATAAAGCAATGTTGATTCTGTTCTTAATTAATTGTCTTTTTTTCTTGCAAAAAAATAACCAAAAAGAACCGATAAGAGTATCGATAAAGTACCGAACCGTTAAGCAGTATCGATAAGAGTAGTAGTATCGATAAAATCCTAACGATACCCATCCCTACTTGGGACCACGACAACGGCCTGCTTCACCACCAGATAACGAATCTCCTCGGCCAGGGCTGTCATTGCCGAGGACCCCGACAATCGAGTCTGTACCAAACCCGAAAACGGAGCGTGGGGGTGTGCAAACTGCAACACAAGCCCCACCCTTAGCATTCTCTCCATCCACACCGACATATGGCACTTCCGTAACCATACGTGGTGATAATCCCAAAGCGGCCCCGCAGCCAACTGGCGCTGGTTCGCCAGGAACCGTTGATAGGTGGCCCGGTCCCTCCCGCTGTGCGTTGTCAACCCTGGTCTCGCCAACCGTGCGAGCAGGGTGTCTCGCGGAGCCGGGAAATCACACCCTGACTCTACCAACGAGGCATATTGTAGTTCCTCCTTACTCACCATGGCTCTTTGCATGTTTGGGTTAGGGGTGGGAATCACCAGTTTCATCACGATACAATACAATAACGATTCTTTGGACAACGATACGATATTTGCCGATATCACAAAGTCTGCCACGATACGATTCGATTCAGGTGCCTGCGATCGATATGAGACGATATCATAAACCCATTTAACACAATCAGTAACATTTAGAAAAAGACAACTAAAATATCATTTGACATTTATATTTTTGAACTCTTGCAGACATTTAAATGAAAAACAATCTATTGTTGTCATGTATACATTTATTATGTATTATATTTTGTTTAAATATGAATATAAATTATCTTTCCAAAGACCAGAGATGGGACGCGAATGTGCACACACACACACACAGAAAGGAAGAATGCCTCCTCCCCACTAATAGAACTCTGCTGTTCTCTCTCTGATCAGGGTTAGCTTAGCTTAGTTAGCGTAAGCAGCTAACATTAGGTTAGGTCTTTAATTAACGCGACGTGGGCATAAAGGAATGGCGAGGATGCAAAGCATGTTAGATGTATTTTACCCGTTGTGAGAAAAAAAGCAGGGACTTATTTTGAGTCGCCAAATAGGCGGACTCTGGAGCTATGCTGTAACCAGAGCCTTATAATCTGGCTGTAACGTCTACACACACGGAGCTACTATTGTTGTTGGGCGGATATGCTCGCCACTGGATTTTCAAAATAAGTATCGATATGAACCGATCTTTTTACATTGCATCGATCCTATTGGTTCATTGATAATTACATCGATGTATCGATCTGGATCGATGTATCGTCCCACCCCTATGCTTTTATTGCTTTCTATTATGTACCGTTTACATTTGTACAATCGTAGTTTCTGTAAATGAGGGAAACTTCAGAAGCTTATGATTTTTAAATAAAGGTTGAAATTAAATATCTGCAACCCTGTTAATTGTGCTGTTGCCAGTCTTGGCCAGGGCGCTCTTGACCTCAATGAGAATACATTTTTAAATAAAGGTTGAATTATAAAAAAAATATTTAAGGATGGGTATATGTTTTATAAAGTATGTACATTAAATTTCTTTTTATATAAAACAGCCTATTTGGTGTGTTCTTTATTCTTTTAACTCATTCAGCACCAGAGGGAAAGGAATTCTTGGATCAACGCAAGATTGATACCATATAGCCCTTACCTTGACTAGGATGAACTCCAAAAAGAATATTCCAATTATCTGATCGCCATTCCCAAGTATTGATGTCGATCGTGTTGCCAACATAATCCACCAAAGAACATGAACCAGGAGTGCTTGATTCTCCTCAATCCATGCGTTATAAACGCTTGTCCTGCCCGACAAGGAAAACTCCGCCCGGACACTTTAGATAGACGCACAGCCCATGACAGAGAGTTTCAAAGGATGTGCAATACCGGCCGCAAGGCGGCGGTATTGGACGTTTGCGATCTCAGACTAATTCCCAATGATAACACAGGCTCTCTCGATGGATTATGAATGGAAATATCGAATAAAAGAAATAACGACCAAAACCAGAGAAATATCGGGTCTGGCGCCCAACCGCTGGCGAGTTAACCCGACTTATCTCAGGTTTGGCCTCCATTGTGTTAATCAGGATTTAGCATAGTAGTTTACATTACTGTATATATATCCTGAATTTCTCTTTTCATTGAAGCATCATGGGACATACATTTTTTGTAACATATTTTTTTTCTTATGTTTTAATGGGACACAGGTCCATTTAGTAGTAATGGGGAATTGGAAATGGCTGGAAATTGAAATGGCTGGAAATGACTGATGGGCCATTTCTTTTGGTGATCTTATAGATTTATTTGTGCATTTCATGAGGTTTAAATAAAGTTAGATTTATTGGAATATGGAGATTTTCTTCAGATGCATCACAGTATTATGTCACCTTGAAAATTATGGTAATTAAAATCATGGAAAAACATATATTTCAAGCATCTGTATGAACGCTGAAGATGGATTTACGCTTTAGAGCCTTACCTCCTCCTTCATTCACAGTTCCTTTAAGTCCTGGTGTTTTAATGCAGTCCACCAAGTAGACAAACAGCTCCTTTACTCCCAACTGAGAGACGTGACTGCAAGACGCCATCTCCTCCACTGTACTGGATATCAATGGGGCTGTGGCCTAAAAATACCAGATAAAAAAACAGCGACAATAAGAGTCTTGCAATGTACAACGTTCACTCTCCCCAGTCATTGTAGATTGACATATTTGGCTGAGTATTGTTTTTTGATGTTAGACATGTCTTGTCACTGGTACTTGATGAGAGTGTCACCTTAAAGCGATAGTTCAGAGTTTTGGACATCAAGTGGTATGAAATACTATAGTAGTATAGTTGATGCAGTGCCCTCAGTTTACACACAGAGTCTCGTGGTCGGAGTTCTGACCTGGCAGAAGTTTTAATCACCCACAGCAGAAAACCGTGTGCCTCATTTTCTATGCTTCAAGACCCAGCATTTAGTGACTACGTCACACTGAGACTAGTTCCAACACATCATGTCACCAATGTTCCCTCTAACGTGCGCCCGTGCACACACATGGCAAAACGCTCCCACGCACATCTGAAATCTGTCGCGCACAGAAACGTTTGTGTAAAATATGCATGTAGTTCAATTGACTGGCGCGTTGCACCGAATACTACGGTACCCTGTTGCGTGTGACGTTACCCAGAGAAGCCACTTTCAGTGCTTTGTGGGCGTCGCTACTGCGCTCACACACACAACAGATGACGAAGATTCTGCTCACAATGCCAAAGCGAAAATGTACATTACAGATGAACTGCAGAGAAAATTCCCAATTTACCGTCCCGGTTGAGACTAATTGGAAGCGGAGTGCAACGCGTGCAAAGCTTGACCATATGTTTCTGTGTCTAATAAAGGTGCTGGCGATCTCAAAGCTCACATGGACACAGAAAAAACATTACAAATAAAGCTGTGCGAGGCGAGAGTTTGATGGCAAAGTTAACCGAATTGATTGAAGTATGCAGCTATACAGAGAGAGAAAGAAAATAATTTAAAACTATTTTGATGCCTCAAAATTATGTTTTGGTTTGATAAGATGCTTATGATACAATCACTTTTTTTTGAACAAATGTTTTTTATTTTTCCTTTTTTAACATGAAACTAGACAAACAATACAGTAACAGTAATAATCAATGATAAATCACAGGACAATGACAGAAATAATAATAACAATAATGACAATCCAGTAATTAAATCAAAATAAATGTAGATTAAAAGACATAAAATAATAAATACAATACATGTGCTCTTGCTCACTCTTCCCCGCTCTTTCCTTCCCCTTCCCTCCCCCCCACCCCCCCATAGGACCCCCACTTGGACTATACATCCACTATTTCATTTAACATCAGAAAATTACAAGTTTATATGCTTCCCTTTATCTTCTCCACCACAGCTACGCAGACTGCTATGCTGGCTTCATTAACACCTCAAATTCGTGCAGTGGATATCTCTAGATAAATCACATCGAGATAGGTAAGAACCCATACCTTCCGGCACATTTTATCCGGTTGAATCCAGCGTGACGCTATCAACTTTTTGGCAGCCGTAAGACCGGCCAAAATTAGTCTCTTTACATGTACAGAGGTCGATAACTGAGAAACATCATTCAACAACAATACAGAAGGCAGTGTAGGTATGGTCAGAGATAAAAATTCTGATAATTGAGTGGTTACTTTTCCCCAGAAAATCTTAACAGGAGGGCATTCCCAATACATATGCATATATGTACCAAGAGCACCATTTGAACACAAGGAGCATCGAGAGTCTTGTCTGAGACCCATTAGGTGCAAACGTCTAGGAGTCAGGTAAGTCCCATGAACAAAATTGAGATTAATCTGTTGGTGATTTGGGTTGCGTGATGATAGCCGAACGTTTGCCCAGACTGCATCCCAATCAAAATCTACTTCCAAGTTTGGGATATCCTTCCTCCAAACCGAGTCTAGGGGAAGGACCTCATATGAGGACGTAAGTAAGTGGCGATAAAAGTCAGAGACGAAGCCTCTCGAGGTCTCCTTGTCATAAAAGAATTTGTGAAATCTGTGGTGCTCAAGTGGAATATTTAATGGGACTCCGTGAACTCTCAAAGCTGCTCTTAATTGTAGATAGAAAAAATTTGTGTAACTGGTGAGGTTAAATTTGTTAAATATATCTTGATAACTGCAGAAACCATAGTCATCGAAGATATCCCCCAATGTGTGTATGCCTTTCTTTTCCCATCTAGGAAATCTGATAGGTTGTTGTGCAATAAGGAGTAAATTGTTATTAAATAGGGGAGAATGACTGCCATTTATGGTGGTTAGTACACTTTTTCTGTGTGTCACGCCATATCCGGATCACATGTGCAATAAGAGGGCCATATCTCAAGTTGCATTGCTTAATTGATAAGTTGGTATACACTATATCCTGCAGTCTATGTGGTGCCACTATGTTCTCCTCTAATGGTCTCCAGGATACCGATGCTTGAGAATCAAACCAGGTGATCAGTGGTCTTAAAGAGAACGCCTTAAAGTAATAGTTGAAGTCTGGAAAGGCTAAACCCCTGTCGGCTTTATTTCTCTGTGCAGTGGATCTTTTTATTCGTGGTTGTTTGTTGTTCCAAATAAATGTATATGCAGAGGAGTGTAATTTTTGCCAGTAACCAACAGGGGGGGGTAACGGCAACATCGAGCTGAAGAAGTTAACTCTGGGTAAAACATCCATCTTAACTATTGACGCTCTGGCCTGTAATGAGTTTTTTTATTTTGACCATCTGCCGAAGTCATTTGTGATCCTATCTAGCAATCCGGAATAATTATACTTCACCGTTTGGCTTATAGTGGGGAATATTTCAACTCCAAGACATCTAAAGTGTTCTACCATGGGTATATTTGCTGGGAGGGTGGTAGCCTTCGCAGTCACATTAAGTGGAAGGAAGGCCGATTTTGGCCAGTTTATCTTGAATCCCGATAGATTGCCAAAATCATGTATTACTTTGAGAAGATGAGGTAGGGAGGTGGTAGGGTTTTGCATGAACAATATTACATCGTCTGCATATAAGCTAATGTGATGCTGTGTGCCCTTAATTGAGATCGGCGCTATGGACTGGGATTGTCTTATATACTGTGCTAAAGGTTCTAGGGATAGAGCAAATAGTCCGGGACTAAGGACAACCCTGTCTGGACGAGGGAAGTGTGGGGAGCAGAATTTACCTGTTAAAATCATGGCCGATGGATCTGTATATAGTACTTTGATCATATGAATGAACCCATCTCCTAACCCCATCCTTCTAAGTACTGCCCATAAATAAGACCATTCCAACCTGTCAAAGGCCTTCATCGCATCCAAGGATAATACAGCTGTAGGAGGCGCGGCATCCTTGCTGGAATCTATCACATGTAGTAACCGTCTAATATTATCCGTGCTCAGGCGGCCTCTTATGAAGCCTGTCTGATCAGGGTGAACTAAAGATATGCTTTTGGAGTCGGATGGCTAGTACCTTAGCGTACAGCTTGAGATCGGTTCCGAGGAGGCTTAAGGGTCTATAACTACCGCATTCGGTGGGGTCTTTATCTTTCTTAAGTAGGACAGATATGAGTGCCATATTGACATCCCTGGAGAAGTTCCCCTCTTTGACTGAGTGTAGAATCATATCAAGTAATAGGGGTCCAATTACATCCCAACATGAGAGGTACAGTTTATTTTTGAATTGCAAGTTGAATTCATTGTTTTTCAACAGTGTCGAGTTAAAGCGCCATCTTGGGGCTCGGGATGTCATTCTACTGAATGAGCCCTTTAGGAGTAAATAATTGTGGTCTGACAGTGCAATGGGCCCCAATTCAATGTCAAAGCTATCAAATAGTCTAGGGGATGCAAAAACATAATCTATTCTAGAAAATGTCCTGTGTCTTGCTGAGAAAAAGGAATACTCTCGCGCCGTTGGATTGAGCCCTTGGACCAGGCCTGTAGTGCCTTAGAGGCCTGTCTCTGGTCATAGGATGTGGTGAGACTAGATTTATCAATCGAGGGATCCCAGATGGCATTAAAATCCGCACCAATTATAAATGAATACTCAGGGAGATCTAACATCGCTCTAGTGAGTGAGTCGTAGAATTTAGCGTCATAAACATTAGGGGCATAAGCCGCTACCAAATCAATTTTCCTGTTACAGTAATCTATCTTGGCAATAGTTACTCGACCATCTGCATCAGACCATACGTCCAACGATTTAATATTCAACTTCTGTTTCACTACTATAGCTACACCACAGGATTTAGTGCCAAAGGAGGAGTAGCTTATGTTTTGATATACTTTATCCGCCAGCTTTACATTGTCAGCCAATAAAAGATGCGTTTCACTTAAAAGAGCCACATCAACCTGTTGTCTTTTCATCCATGTAAACACGCTTTTGCGTTTATTATGTATATTAAGACCCCCTGTATTCTAAATCAAGATATTTAAATTAGCCATAGTCTAAACAGGTTGCAGTATTCCTGTGTGTAATTTGTCTGGAGTAGCATTTCATAATAGATATATATCCAACTGTTAAGGTCCTGTTGAGATCCGAGCCTGAGCATAACAACAAACATATAAAATAAAAAGACATAATCCCCTATTCCCACCCTTTAAAATACTTAACCAGTATCCCCATATCGAGCAAATCACCCATAACTCCCCTATGCAAATTGCCATAGGGTCTAAAACTATCAAATCTACCATTAGTAGATTATTCTCTCAGTGGATGCTAGCCACTCTCCCGTTAAAAATAAAAATGAGATGAAAAAATAAAAGATCCCTCAGAAAGTAGAGTACATTCACTTAAACCTTATAAGAACTTGGCTAAGTTTAAACACGCAGAAGAAATAGAAAGAAAAGGTATTGGAATTATTGCAAAAGAAAAGAAGGAGGGGTTAAATACGTGTATGCAGTACGTCCACCAGGCCAGGGGAGGGCGATATTCCGCTGTGAAGGCTGTCGTTTCCTTCTCCTCTGACATACTATCCGCTCTACCTTTGAGTGACACCTTCTCTGCTCTCTCCACAGAGATGGCAAACTCCACCCTCCTTTCAGCCCTTGCAACCTCCTTCAACAAGCTCTGTCCCCTCGTTGAGAAACCTGCCCGCCGTTCCCCACCCAGTCCATGGCTGACAGATCCAGTGAGAGAACAAAGACAGGTCCTGAGAGCAGCTGAAAGGAAGTATAGAAAGTCACGCCTCACTGCTGACATCGACACATATCACAACCTCTTGTTAACATTCTCCAAAACCATCACTAATGCCAAAGCTTCTTTCTTCCACCATAGGATCGAGGCCTCTGCCAAGAATCTTCGCAAACTGCATGCTACCATGTCCTCCCTCCTCACTCCCCCCCCACCCCCCCCCCCCCCCCTCATCTTTCTCAAGTGTCATGGAGAGGGACCCTGTCGGCCACCCGCCCCCTGCGGACGGGTGTCCCCCAGGGCTCGGTTTTAGGACCCCTTCTCTTCTCCCTCTACACTAAATCACTGGGTAACATTATCACGTCTCATGGCTTCTCCTACCATTGTTATGCCGACGATACTCAACTCTTCCTCTCCTTCCCTCCCTCAGATATCCACGTCTCTGAGCGGATCTCGGCCTGTCTGTCCGACATCTCCGCCTGGATGACGTCCAACCACCTCAAACTGAACCTAAGCAAAACAGAATTGCTCCACCTGCCGGCCAAATCCTCCCCCCTAACCGACCTTTCAATCACAGTCGAGAATGCAGCTGTGACTGCGTCCCCGACCGCCAAGAACCTTGGTGTTGTCCTCGACGACCAGTTGAACTTCTCTGCTCACATCGCAGCGACGACCAGAACCTGCCGATTCCTCCTGAGCAACGTCAGAAGGATCCGCCCCTTCCTGACAAAAGAAGCCACCCAACTCCTCGTCCAATCAACAGTCATCTCCCGCCTCGACTACTGCAATGCACTGCTCGCTGGCCTCCCGGCCACTGCCACTAAGCCTCTTCAACTCATTCAGAACGCAGCGGCCCGCCTGATCTCAAACCTACCGAAGTCGGCCCATGTCACCCCACTTCTTAGGGACCTGCACTGGCTCCCCATTGCTGCACGAATCCGCTTCAAGGCCCTCGACCTAGCATACCGTGCGGCAAAGGGAACCGCTCCCGCCTACCTCCGGTCAATGGTCTCTAACTACACACCCTCAAGACCCCTATGCTCTGCATCTTCTGGCCGCCTCAGACCTACTCCTATCCAAGCTCCGGGAGGGTCATCAAGGAGAACCTGCCGAAACCCGTCCAATCTTTCGCCGCCGACTAAAGATGCACTTCTTCCAGCCATTATCTGAAATAAAAAAGAAAAAAATATCTAACCCTAACTAACCTTACTGTCATGCACTTGTCCTAATAAACTAACCTACACTGTAGCACTCAACACTTTGATGTACATTGTTACCAGTGTTGGGACTAACGCGTTACAAAGTAACGCGTTACAGTAACGAAGTTACTTTTTGCCGTAACTAGTACTCTAACGCATTACTTTTTAAATTCAGTAACGCTGTTACCGTTACTAAATGGTTTGTTAGTTCGTTACTGCGTTCTTTTTATGTAGATTCATAGCAAGCGTCCTACTGACTCCTGTTTGATTTCGCCTGCGTTTGTTTTGTTTACTATAGTCTAGAGCAGCGGTTCTCAACAGGGGTTCCGCAGCACCCTAGGGTGCCGCAGAGAGCTGCCAGGGGTGCCTTGAGATTTATTAAAAAAAAATAAAAAATAAAAAAATAAAACAATTTTACAGAAAATTATCACAAAAGTGCTATCTGTTGCAGCTGCACTGTTTTCCATGAAAATACCATATTTGGATAAGTTTGACCATTTCTCAAAATCTGAAAATCATTATTTAATAAAACACAGAAAAGGATCACCTTGGATAAAAAAAAACTTTACAGACAACATTGAGACAAAGCTTCCCGACACATTTCCATCCAAACTGTTGGAAGAACTCATTGAAATCTCATCTGATACCACCTGGAGAGCTAGTTTCAGAGTGTGGTGCTGAGTACCAAGTATCTCATGATGCAGCAGTTAAGGTGTTGATACCATTCAGCACCACATATGTGTGTGAAGCTGGCTTTTCATCCATGACAGCTCTGAAAACAAAATATAGGGCCAAGTTGAGCCTTGAGGATGACATGTGTGTTGCCAAAGATCTCTCCACGTATTGACGGTATTATTAGCCAGCAGCAGCAGACCTCGCATTGAGCTAGAAATGTCCACTGAGTGAACAAGTGCTTATTTTCTTTTTGTATTTTATTTTTTTATTATTTTTTAAACAAACATATAAACAAACATGACAACACACGATAAGATATACAAGCATTAATTGTCAGGGCACATCCAATGAGATCACATTTTAGTTAGTTGTCTTATATAAGATATACCCCTAATACCTGTTATCTAAAAAACCTACACACATATGCTCCAGCTCGAACCCCCCCCTCCCGGACCCCACCTTGAGAAGTACCTCCACTATCCCTCGCACCTAACCAGACACTACCATTATAAGCTAGCTTTTATTCTCTCCACCACCAATGGCTGAGCCTCGCCATGGGTGAACCACCTTCATGATCATGGTATCTCCCTTGCCAGGTAAGTAAGTGCTTATTTTCTGTATTTATTTATATTTTTTGAGAAATGGTAATTTGGTGATCCTTTTCTGTATTTAAAAAAAATACATGATTTTCTGTTTTTGAGAAATGGTCAAACTTATCCAAATATGCAATTTTTATGGAGAACAGTGCAGCTGCAACAGATAGCACTTTAGTGATCCTTTTCTGTATTTAAAAAAAAATACATGATTTTCAGTTTGAGAAATGGTCACACTTATCCAAATATGCTATTTTTATGGAAAAGTGTGCCGCTGCAACAGATAGCACTTTAGTGATCATTTTCTGTAATTTTATTTAAAGAAATATGCTATTTGATTTACTACTACAAGCAGTGTAATGTCAACCGTACTAAGCCATTTAGACCTGAAACACCTGTTAATAATGCATTATATAGCCTGCATATACACACAAATGTGTTTCCCGGTTTCTTAAATAAACATTATTTTGAAAGCAAGCACTTTTGTCATCATTGTAGCAAAAAAGACAGGACCGGAAAAGTCTTTATCGTATGTAGGGGTGCCCTGGAATATTTTATTGAACACAGGGGTGCCTTGGCAGCAGAAAGGTTGAGAACCCCTGGTCTAGAGAGCGTCTATTACTTTCCGTAGCCGCATTTCTGGCGGACGCTCTCTGATTGGCCACTGACTGACGTTCTCTGATCACGTGTCAGAGAGCGTCAGTCAGTGGCCAATCAGAGAGCGTCCGCCAGAAATGCGGCTATGGAAAGTAATAGACGCTCTCTAGAAATCAAAACAAACGGCAACGCTATGAATCTAGCCGCCGACACACAGCCAACACACAGCAACTACTTGGAGAGATAATATAATACAACATGGAAACGAGATAAAGAACATGTTTGAGGGGCTGCTGGAGTCAGCTGGACTAACGTTACATCTCGACCACCGCAGACTTTGGTGAGTGCAATGTGTTCACCAAAACTCAAGTTGATCAACGGATTTTGACTGTACGAATCTGCCACGGAATCTCATAATACTAATCAAACAATATAAATATAGTCCTTTCATGCACAATTGATATCCTAAATATTCTAATGTTGCAATGCTTTGATTGATATCTTAAACAACGTTGCAAGATGGTTATAATGAAACGCTCCGGCGACATCAAGGCTGTTCCTTCAACCTAATAAGCTGCGATACAATTAGGCACGGCGCATTTCTTATTATGTCGGGACTCTGGACAACATTTGTTTGTGTCAGATTTGTGTTTGTATCTAGACCACATTGCTTAGCAGAGTTCAGTGATGTGAATGGAAACTGTCAAGTTGATCAACCGATTTTGAGTATCTGGGGCATGGGAGCAATCTTTTTTTTTTTTTTTTTTTTTTAGTAACTAAATAGTTACTTTTCACAGTAACTCATTACTTTTGGGTGTAAGTAACTAGTAAAGTAACGAAGTTACTTTGAAATGAAGTAACTAGTAAAGTAACTGAGTTACTATTTTTCAGTAACTAGCACAACACTGGTCACAACCGTTACACAGATATAAAAAAGATGTCATATCACCAGTGTTGGGCAAGTAAGTAAAAAGTAATTAGTTAGTTACTAGTTACTTCTTCCAAAAAGTAACTAAATTAGTTACTCAGTTACAAATTATAAAAGTAACTAGTTACTTCAGAAAGTAACTATTGTTACTTTCAAATACATTTTTAAATGCTCAAATGTGACCCCACCTCCACCCCTCTTTAACAGAACATAAAATACATGTGCATGTTCAATTATTTATGATAAATCTGAATATTATAATGAAATGGACACTTAATACAATACATTATTAACATAAACAATGTACACAAATCTAAACTATTTTAACACTTTGGCTGCCTAAGGTTAAATTAATGATATACCATAGATTGCCAGCGCTATTTGTCTATGGAGAAAGTCCCCTTCTTTGCAGGGCTATAACTTTTAAAATTCTATTGCTACATTGCCATTATTAGGGCCCATTCAAAGTCCTATATGTATTGTTCATTGTGTAGCAACGTTAAACTTTTTCATTCACATATTCATAGTAAAGTATGGTCTAATGTATAAGTATGTTTTCATCTCTTTCTGCAGCTTTCTCCAGAACGTGATATATAGCCCCAAATGCATTATATTGATGATGAAATACAGTTTGATGGCAATCGGGGCGATATAAAAAATTCCAACTAGACGTACTTCTAGAAGTTACTACACGTCATCTGATGTTGACCGGATGGGCGAGGGGGCGTTTATAATTCCGTGGGCAGCGTTATACCAATCATCTAATGTGGGTCAAATGTTCATCATAGCAGTTAGTGTCGAACACGGTAATATTACACGCTAAAACTCACCCCAGTCTCCGCGGGCCGTTGGGCGATCAGCGTGGGGTAGACAGTTTTCCATTATGGGATGTTGAAATAGTCGGTCCATTTCCAGGTTGTATAATAATATATACGTCCAAATCATGTTGTTTTTTCGAGTTATTTGCAGCGATCGATGTTCACTGTGTGAAGACGGAGTCTCTCTAACATTAGCGAGTGCCCGGACCCCATATGGAGTGAGTCCCTACCGGGTTAAAGGTTGACATCCGGTTTCGATCTGCCGATCGGCCACCAGATGGCAGTCTTGAACCGCTAGAGGATTGAGAGGAGATCACACTTGTGTCTCAGGCCAGCGGAGGGACATTATGGATCCGATCGCAGATTTTTGAAATATTGATATAAAGACGACGTACAGCGTCCCCCGGCAACTTTAGCATCGCCAGCAAAGACGTCTAAAGACGCCCCCCCGGCAGTCAAAGTGTTAACAATCCCGCCCAACCACGGATAAATCCGTGTTTCGACGGTTGAGGACCAACCACGGACATGTCCGTGGCAAGGTTGTTTTGGCTTTTATTCCATTGTAATAACCTACTCTGTCACCAAGCTGCACTGCAGATCTACCCTCCTCTTCGAATTCTGAAAAGTGCATTACCGGCCAGATCCTCTTAGGGGCGCTGTCTCGATAATGCAGTGTGCCCTGTGGCAGAAAGGTGCACGTTTTTTTTTTTTTTTTTTGCTTTTTTTTTACTTTCAATGTAGTTTCCAGTTAGCTGGATTCTGGATGTGCAGCCTAGTAGCTTGGAATATGTTTTGGGACACGGATTTCAGTGTGCAGTAAAAGAATATCATCAGCCAATGGACATATCGATCTACCTGGAAGAGGTAGAGAATCTGTCACAGTGGTGTCAGGAGAACTGCCTCTCCCTGAACCAGGGCTGTACGTTAACTTTTTTTGCACATAGCACTGGTGCTACAGAGGTTGATAGTTTTGTAGCACAGGCCAAAATCTTGTAGCACAAGTATAAAACGTGTTATATTTGTAACAGTCACAAATGTGCCTATTGTATTTGTGTTATTTAGTTGCAGTGCCATGTTTGGCTGTCATTTAGTATATCGCCATGTGTTATTATTACTATGATACTCTCATATGCTATTTTCAATTAATATCATAAACAACATAAGGAATATTAGCATAATTTTGAGTGGACTGAAGGAATGAGTCAGCGTTAATAGTTTTAAATGCAAATAATTTATTGAAACATAGAAGTGGGGTCGGTTGGGACACACACACACACAATGGGGGACCCTGATGTAAACAAGACAAACGTCTTTCTCTGGTCTGCATCCCCTTAACAATTGTGTGTATTGAGCCGTACTGTACTGTACCCATTCTGCAATCTGTTAAATAAAGTTTTCATTCATTCACACACACTGTTTCAACTCACCACCCCCGCATCATATTGTAGTCTAGTCTGTCTTCAAACTTCCACTCCTCTCGAAACTTGTTTATATTTGAATATCAACATTATCTGTCCATCCTCAGTTTACTATAATATACTCCTGTCCTGAGTCCTGACTAGTGACTTCATCGTCTTTCCAAACGCACGCACACACACACACAGGGAAGGGGAGAGAGTGCCCCCCCATTTCCCTTTCCCCAGTCCACACTGTGTCTGCTGGCTCTGCCTCTGATCAGGATTAGCTTGTTAGCTTGCTAACGTTGTAGTGATTGTAATGGTACATAAACGTTAATTTCGGGCGATGTGCGCATAAAGGAATGGCGACGGTGCAAAGCATGTAGATGCATTTGACCCGTTGCGAGAAAAAAAAAACACCACAGACTTATTTCGGGACGTGTAGGCGCACTGCTGCGTTAACACAGCAGTGCGCCTACACGTCCCGAAATAAGTCTGTGGTGTTTTTTTTTTCCAACCAACCGACCAACGCGCTGCTCTGCTTGCAAAAGCACGGATAGGGCGGATATGACTCGTCGAGTTGTCACAAGAGTTTTTTCAAAATAAGAGTATCATATGCACCTGAACGTTGCTAGCTTTCGGAGCCTAGCTGGAGCTGCGCGTGGGCAGAAATGAGACCCGCTACAGGATTTTCAAAATAAGAGTATCTATATGAACCGAATCCCTATCGCACCAGTGCTATTGAAGTAAATCCATCCATCGCACAGACCGCTGTTGCTGTAGCACGTGCGATATATATGTCGCACTGTACTGCCCTGCCCTGAACGTCAGCAAAACAAAAGAGATAATTGTGGACTTCAGGAGGTCGGGGGTCAAGGACTACAGCCCCCTCAGCATCGACGGGACACCGGTTGAGAGAGTGAACAGTTTCAAGTACCTCGGAGCCCACATATCCGAGGACTTGACATGGACCACACACATTGACAGTGTTGTGAAGAAGGCACGACAACGCCTCTACTTCCTCAGGCGCCTAAGGAAGTTCCAAGTCAGTCAGAAGATCCTTAAGAACTTCTACTCATGTACAATAGAGAGCATCCTGACTGGCAACATCACCTCCTGGTTTGGGAATAGCACTGCACAAGACCGTAGCAGACTACAAAGAGTGACACGTTCAGCCGAACGCACAATTGGAGGGGGGCTTCCCACCCTCCAGAACATTTACAACAAGCGGTGCAGGGGTAAGGCTAAGAGAAGCATCAAGGACTCCAGCCACCCGAACAACTGCCTCTTTGAACTGCTGCGGTCAGGCAAGCGATACCGGAGTCTCAAGGCGAGCACAGAAAGACTCAGAAGAAGCTTCTATCCCCAGGCCATCAGGCTGCTCAACGAACAATAAACACTATGCAACAACCATCAAACAGCACACACACACTCACTTTAAACAAACAACACACTGCAGCACCCACTCTCCACACTTTAGATCACCTAAACACACTTTATATTTATTGGTAAAGGATTTGCACTACAACTCGTACACCTTACTGTAAATTGTACCTCATCCCATTTCTGCTTTGCACTATATAGTATTGTAGTGGCCGCTTGTCGCTCCCCAATGAATCGACAAGCGTCACGATGCACCCACTTAGATATTTCCTATACTCAGCAATCAAAGTTGTGGATGTTGAATGAGTTGAATGTCCAAGTTGCAGCCGATGTAGTTTGCAGGGTTTTATTGTCCAAAGGAAAGATGTATGATGATGTTGAACAGAACAGTTGTCAATTGTTTGTTACAGATAAGCAGTTCCAACAGTGAAAGCAGTGAAAGCAGGTTTGAGAGTAAATCCTCGGCAGGTGCACACGATTCCATTGATTAGCTAGGCTATTTATAGAAGAGTGGCTATAATGGAGGCGGAGAGCCCTCTAGTGTTCAAACATAAATAAGACACTATCCTAAGCACAATAATAATAATATTAATAAACAAAACACTCATATGGCCTTTACAAGTATTGTATATTAGTACATTGCATAGTATATTGTATGGTAACTCAGTTACTTCTATTCTGCATCGAACATTGTACATATGTCTATACTGAACACTGTGACCTCTATTTTTACTTCTATTTTACATGCTATACTATTTTATTTCATACTTATCTTGTCTAGCACAGTCTCTGGAGCGTAACAGTAAGAAGCATTTTGTATAAAAGTATTCTGTACTTCTGTATGACAACTATTAAAGAAACTTGAACTTGAAACTACCAGATGGCGATCGATAACTGGGAAATGCTTTGGGGGATCCAACCGGCCCACGGTAAGATATTTTTCAAGTAAATTACATGCTGATCAGGGCTTGTTATGATAGCCATCCACCCGATCAACGAATGTGGCTACTGAGGCTAACACGGTTATTGGTAATCAATAATCAGAAACAACGTCCACCCCCCCCCCCCTTTCATGCATTCATGGTGGACCATGAATACCGATCATATGCAGTTTGAGTTTTAACTGTAGCTTCTGTATATCCGAAATGCCATTGGATTTAACGTTAGTAGCTTAGCGGCCTGTATCTCGCCTTCCAGGAAATATCCCAGCCGAAATCCCTTATAATATATATTGATGAAAAAATAATTTCTTTAAGCCATTTTGAAGGGACGGTTTATGGTGTCAATTGACAATGAGAATGGACAGATAGCAATACTATAAAGTATAGATTTAGCTCTACAAACAGCCACACGGACTATGCAAGTTTGTTTAGAAATGCTGGCCGTTTAGAGTGATTTTAGACGGATCCAAATGGCCCCGAAAGTGTTAATGTTGCTGTGGGACAAAGTGAGACTAGCCTCCAATCAAATGCCATGTATGTTTGGATTTGTTTGTTTTCAGGTGTTTCCATAATCTCACCACGTTTTGGTTGGGTTGTCATTGAGGTATTTGAAATATTGGGTTGTTGTGTTTATGCCGTTATCGGTGTCATGAAACAAGGACGTTTCTTTTTAGAGGGGGGGAGGTATGTAAGCTATTTAATGTGTTCTATATTATTATTGAGGCGGACGTTATTAGGTGGAGTGGGGAGCCCTCTTGGGGTTTTTGTCTTGGGGAAGAGTGGGGGCGCGCACCTGTCAGAAGTGGCTTGTCTGCGCGCCTGTGAGAAGTCGGTTGTTGTGTTTTTGGAGTGGACGAGAGAAATAAAGGAAAACCGGTTTAGTTGATGATCACCCATCAAGTCTCCCGTGATTTTATATTACTATAGTGTAAAAGTATAGGCGGACTATTCCTCTGTTGCAGTACATTTTGGATTATTTGGGCTCGCCATACCCGTCTCTCGTATAATATTTTACCATAAAATGTTACTAAACCTCAGGCAATCGTCAGCATTTATGCGCTTGTCTCGTGCACTGCCCACTAACCAATTAAGAACAGTTGGTCTTAGGGCTGGGCGATATATCGAGTATACTCGATGTATCGTGGCTTGTTCTACGTAAGATGTAGTAAATTACTATATCGTGAACATCAAGTATTAGCCGTCAGTTAGCCGCCCCGGCTAAAAACAAACGATCAACACGGACCGACTTGCTTCAGTGCAGCGTTTTCTTCTCATTTCATTATATACACAGGCCAGCGTGGACCTTCAATGACGAGCAATTGTCATTTCATTAGACACATACCAGCTCAGACCTTCAATGACATGCAATTGAATTGAATTGACCAACTGGCTAACATTAGCCGTTTAGCTGACGCTAAACTATCTAACTAACATGACTCCCCAATAAATACCAGTTCCATTAGTGAGGAAATGGGGGGGGGGGGAGGGGGGTGTATATTGATGAGGCTTGACAGCAGAGGCATAGCTGTCAACACGCACGGTTTTACCGGGATTCTCCTGTATTTCGACCCTCTGCACGCCGTCTTTACGGCGCACGGATTGGTACGTATTTTGTACTAATTATTATTATTTATTTTTTTACAAAATGGGTGCAATTCTCCTCCGTGACGACAGGTGGCAGCAGTGTAGATTAGACCGTTATCACAGGAAGTCAGACCGGGAGACGGTTTCGAGCCGAAGAAGAATAAGAACAGAACAGCGAGCGGATTTGCTCAGAGCTCAGGGGAGAGACTGATGCGGCACCGAGGGTGTCAAGTCAATTTAGCCAGTGTCTCTTGATTGCCCACTCTGTGGCTTTTGTCTCTGGAACAAAGGGTTTGCAAATCTTCTGTGGATAAAACAATACAAAGTTACTGTGTATGTGATGCAGGAAGGAATGTGTAAATGTCTTGGTGAACAGCCGTTTGCTCTGCGCCTCGGCGTCCCCCTCCTTCACTCTGACGCCCAATTTCCTGAATGCGATTTATAAATAATAATTGATCCGTTTTAAAAGTTGTCGTGAATTGTCATGGTATGACAGTTACTGGTAACTCGCAGGCATTGCAGAGATAGGCTATTGAGGAAAAACACAAAATCGCATTGGCTTTTTTTCTATCTCACATTTCTCTGTAGACACACTGTTCCAAAATGATATTTCCACTGCTAAATTAATGACCATAGGTATTTTTTTATAGCTTTAACGAGTTGTAGTATTAATATGTAGCCTACAGTGATGAAGGTATAAAGACACTATGGTAATACATTGATTGATTGCTTTTATAGTTTCACAAACACATCAAGACAAATCACAAACACAAAGAAATAAAAAGAATGAATGAATGAATGAAAACTTTATTAACAGATTGCAGAATGGGTACAGTACAGTACAGCTCAATACATACAATTGTTAAGGGGATGCAGACCAGAGAAAGACTTTCGTCTTGTTTACATCAGGGTCCCCCATTTTCAATTCATCAATAGTATGTTGCCAGACACTGTCACATCAATGAACAAACATACACCATGTCATATGCTTTACACTAAGGACGCAAGGGGCTGATTCTCTGACATATATACACACATTACATATATACACATATATATATATATATATATATATATATATATATATAATATATACACCAGCGCCGCCAATAGATAAAAAAAATTAACTAATCAATCTCACAATTTTCTGTAATCAATCTAGATTAATCTAGATTAAAAACAGCATTTTTCTACATAAAACCGAAGCTTGTAACAGATATTTACTTGAGTAAAATCATGGAATTAATGTAAAATCAACACAAAGAAAGTATATTTAGATTCAAAGACTATTTTAATAGCTTTCTTTGAATACAGTTTCTCTCCTGTGAAATACAAATGTTCAACAAAACCATAATTTACATAGCATTTACACTCTAAGTAGGAAAAGTTTACCCTACAACGAAATGGCTGGGTACATACAGGTTTTGACCAGCAGATGGCAGCGACGAGGCAGCTCCATTGGGAGGGGGCGGGGCCGGGTTGGAGGGGGCGGGCTGAGGGGGCGGGGCCAGGAGAAGGGGCGGGGCTAAAACGTGCACGTTTTCTCAAAACGAAATGTTGACAGCTATGAGCAGAGGTCCAAAGATAACTTCACTTTTATTGGCAATTCGTTTATTTATATCGCTTCCAGGTTCCAACTGTGTTGACAAAATGCAATCCTGGTGTGGTTAGCTACGGCACATTGGAACGCTCAAACACGCTCTCTCTCTCTCTCTCTCTCTCTCTCTCTCTCTCTCTTCTTCTTCTTCTTGTATATTTCCGGCGGACTATGCGTCTAGGCGTGTTACCGCCCTCCACAGGACAGTGGGAGCACTATAGATTTCCAGCCCTCCCTATATTCTGTTATACAGCTCCGCGGCGAGCAGGAACCTCTCTCTCTCTCTCTCTACGTTCAATGATTTAAAGTGGCCACACGTTACAATATAAATACTAACTGGATAGTTGATAATAAACATTTAATTTCATTATCTGAAATATTATAAAATCATTAAGTCTGCTATAAGCCAGTATCCCTTTGTGTGTGATTAGTAGGGATGGGTACCTTTCACATTTGAACCGATACGGTACCGGTACCTGTGAATCGATACCGGTACCCAACGGTACCTTTTTTCGGTACTTTAGTCTAAAAAATATTTATTTACGTATAAAGTCGTGAAAAAAACTTCAAATAACTACAATTTCGACCGTTTTCAGCTTTCCATTGCTCCAACTGCTTTGTTGTTGAATCAAGTCAAATCCTAGGTAAGCATATATTGTGCGTGTGAACGTTGACATGAAAAGAAAAAAGGTATAAAAAAAAAGAAAAAAGTTAAATCGATACTCGGTAGTACCGACGTGTTTCGGTTCGGTACCTCAAAAGAACCGAATTCGGTACCCATCCCTAGTGATTAGTATTGTCTCACAGTAGTGTATAAAGAGTGTGTGTTTTAGCTAAAGTGGATAGAAAACACAGTACTGTGCAAAAGTCTTAGGTACCCAAGAGTTTTTATATAAATGGTCTTACAGTAGATTATTTCATTTTTAATTAAAAAAAATTTAAGTATTAGTGTGTCAGTAGACTACTCTGAGTACATTTTTTATTTAATTATTTTTTAAAGCATCTTCATGGTTTAATGCAAACATATGTTGCAGGGACTATTATAATCATCATATTGGCATGACTGAGTGTATGCATCAAAGGGTTAAATCAAGCATTTTTAAGTGCTTTAGAGGAAATGTCAAAATATCACGATATATATCTATATCTGTGGCAACCCCAAGCCACCCCTGGGCTTGGTGATTGATGGGCGCTACGTGGCGACCCAATGGCTGGGCGCTGCCCATGTTTGGGCGTCCGCTTCCGGACGCACCTGTCACTAGAGACCCATCAGAAGTGATTAGGTGATTAGCGACTCACGGCGCGGTGCGCCTGTTGGGGAGGGGGGACTTAATGGAGCCGAGGAGCCTCCTCTCAGTCCCCCGTAGCAGCGCAAGGCAAAAGGCCACAGAGCGGAGACACCGCCCGGCCGACAGATTACCGCCAGCAAGCAATTATTATTTGAATAGAAAATAAAGAGCATGATTTTGGCAACTGCAACCTGTCTGTGTGTTGTTTATTCTGCCACCCCTACACCTGGAATTGCCACAATATCGTGTATCGTGATATAGCAAAAGAATATCGCGATATCCTTTAAAGGCCATATCGCCCAGCCCTAGTTGGTCTGATGGAAAAAAAACAGCTTCAATTAAAGTAACGCGCCGCATTTTTGGCAGTAGCGGCGTTAAGATTGGAAGAGTAATCTTGTTAGATTAATCGTTAGTGAAAAAAGTAACGCCGTTATTCCCATCACTGCATATCACATTGTAACTGGTATTGGAAAGCTCAATACCCATAATAATGTCAAAATTAGCAAAGAGTCTACCCAAAATTCCTGAACTCCTCTAAGGTCACTTTCACACCTAAACTCTTTGGACTGCTTTAATTTAACCCTGGTTCGTTTCCTAATGCGGTTGGTTTTGGGTGGTGTGAAAGCTCATTAGAATTCTGGGCCCTCATTTATCAACAATGCGTAGAAACAGGGAACAAAATTTACTTTTTGGTTTACCAGCCAAGGTGGCTGGTAGATTAAAAAAATGACCAGCCAAGCAGATTTTTTACCAGCCAAAAATTTGAAATAGCTTTTTAGTATATCGCCATGTGTTATTATTATTACTATATACAGGGCTCTACGCTAACCTTTTTCCCAGGGAGCACATGTGCTCCTAAATAAAATAAAAATTAGGAGCACACAAAGAAATTTAGGAGCTCAGTGAAAATTTTTCAAGTAACAGAGTTGATTAACAAACTATTTATTACATGCATATTATACTGTGCGTGCGTGTGCATACTAAGGGTCAACATCTGTGCAATAGCACATACCACCAAAATCACATTGGCCCATGCCTACTAGACGCAAAGGATATCGGTTGTCAAGCTGCTTTTGTATGTTGTACTGTTGTCACAATACCAACATTTTGACTTTGATACAGATACAGATAGGAAAGGTAATGGAATATATTATTAGATGACAGAACATGGAAAATTATTTATACAATTATTTAATTCATTATAATTTAAACGCTATTGAATAATAGTTCATCAATAGTAATTAATACAATTATTCTGTTACAGCTACTGAGCTATATACTATAGCTACTGTCCATCAATATCTTCCTTTTGAATTAAATAGGTTCAGGAGAGATGTAGAGAGGGAGAGAGAGAGAGACACACACACAGATAGACTGAGAGAGACAGAGATTCTCAGCCCCTCCTTCCCTCACTATGCCTCTGAGTGAGCGTCCCCAGTGATTAGCGTTAGCAGTCGTTTATAGCGTTAGCAGGTTAGCTTAGTTAGAGTACTCTGTTAGCAGATAACATTACAGTAATTATTGTTTTTTTAGCAGGACGTGGGTATACAGCACAGGACTGGCGAGGATGCAAAGCATGTTGGAACCGCTGCTCGCAGAGTTGGTAGAAGCAGACTCGAGCTGAGTTGTTACAGAGCTGATCCACGCTGCTCCGTCTCTATTATGAAATGACAATTGCGCAGTTGTTGACACGCCCACTACGCAAGACAATTTACTTGCACACTGTGCTCCTAAATGATTTGTTTGGTTCTCACAAATCAATTTTTAAATGAATGAAATGCTCGCACTGTATAGCCCTGATATAATACTCTAATATGCTCATATGGCTCCCAATTATTTTACACGCCAGAGTGGCGGAGTAGCCTCTGTAATTTACCAGCCAAAGAGGAAATCTACACGCCATTGGCGTTTGGCGGGGGCTTATTTTGTTCCCTGTGTAGAAAGTGTTCTATTTCCATTCCTACGTACGGAATTTAGAATGTGTGTACACACAGAAAAATCGGGATTTATCAAACATGCGTACACAGGTTCTACGCACACTCCGTGTTGATAAATACCATTTGTTCTATGCCCCGCTAGGGCTGGGCGATAAAACGATAACAATAATTATCGCGATAAATTATTTCCTCGAAATAAACATGAAACGTGGTCGCTTTTCCAAGCTTGGATATCAGCACACGTACTAACAACCAATCAGGAATAGAGCTACGTTACGTGATGACGCGCTTACGCACCACAGCTCCAGATGTGCTACTGTTTTGGTTTCGATTTCCGAGGAGATTAGTTTAGCAACTTTAGTTAGGAAATGCATGAAAATTCCAGTGAAGGAGATGGTGACAGCGAAGGAGACCCGCGGTGCACCTCTGGGTAGGAAACAAGGCTGGCTAGGATCATTAGCTTGCACGCCGCTATTTTATAGTTTACGTGCGGAGTGGGTGTGTGGCGTGAATTCTGAGGGTAACGGTTAGAGTAGTGTGGGGTATGCGGTGGACGTCGTTGCAATGTATTGGGGCGGAACAGAGTATTTTAGGGTGATAGTTAGTACATTGTCGTGGGATACACCGCTTGCTCTGGCTAACTGTGTTAGTTCCATTCTTATAATGCATAATGATCCAGTGGCGGTAGGTTGCCCCCTGGTGGAATATAATAATCTATGCACTGGACCGGGGGCGGTTACTGCGTTAGAAGAAGGTGCGCGGACTGATGACGACATCAACTCGAGACGAAACATTCAGTTGTTTTGGCGGTCGGAAATCAACCCATAATCACAAGAAACATTCATTCAGACAGTACAGTTGGATCTAACTAAATGGATCTATATGGACACATTCATGGAGAATTCAAGCCGGGACCACAAAGCTTCTCAAAGGGTTGGCTCGACACGCGACGACTCTCCAACTCGTCTCGTAGTGACGTCTTCGTTCTACCGCAGCAAAAAAAGTCAGTCTATCTATTAATAGCCCGCCGGGCATAAGGAGTTAATTAAACTTGACAGAAATGATTATTTCATGTATATCGACGATAATTATCGATATCGAGTGATATGAAAATTATTTTATCGCAATAACATTTTTGGCCATATCGCCCAGCCCTACGCTCCGCGCTTGTGCACGATTTTAAGTATTTGCATATAGAACCGCCCATAATTAACCATATACGGTAATGAAACACCCCCATGAAATGTGGAAAAGTGGACTAAACCGAGCGAACGCGTAGGAGAAATACGCTGACAGACGTGTACACGGTGATGTCGGATATGATATCTATTAACTTAAAGACCATTGCTGCCTGGGCAGCGCAAACACTAATAAAGACCATTAACCACTGTTTGGCGTTGGTGTCATTAATAATAACCATGCTGGAATATGAATGCCCTTTTTCATTTCGTTCTTTTAAAGTTCGATTACCCAGGGATTAAAGTTCTCCGTCAATTTGATTCCAAATCGCGACGGATTTTCCATCAATTTTCTACCTGCATGGTTTAATATGATTTGTAGAGGCATACAATCTATTTTGATGTCGGTATTAGGTATAGCCTATATAAATTATATATGCATAGCCTACATTATGCAACAGTAATTTGCGCATAACGCAGCATGGCACAGACATGTCACACGGAGCCCCGCGAAGCATGCATACTGTAAACTAACTTGATCGTTAATATAACTGTTGTCCTTGTATCTTTACGCTTATGAAAACATTTAATAATATTTATAGGCTATATGCCCTCGTTTGGCCATAATAGCCTATTCTCAAATGGCCAAATCTCCTCGCTGACAGACCCATGTATAGCCTATATCATATTCCTATATGTCTCCAAGGAATCGTCGGGCTCGGGGAAGAAAGGGAACCCCTGCTATAGCATATCCTTTATAATGTTATATGCTATTTTATTTACAGTAGTCTATTTATGATTCGTTTCCATAGCCGGTCTCAGTTATGCTGTGGCTGAGATGGGTCGGGATTAATGAAGCTGATAGGAGACTGCTTCTCGGCTATACGAATTAAAGCCACAATTGAAAATAATGTACTTCCTTCTTGACAATAGCCTATACTATAACAATAATACGAGAGTACAAGAACAATGAATCTCACTGCCATGTTACACTACCGTCGCTATTTTACAATTAACTATAATGAATTACGGGTCATACAGAACACGCCAGTGTTGAAACTAATGCACGGAAGCTTATTTCCGCGTTGTAGTCTTCATATTCTACCGCTGGGCGCCAGGTACGCATGCTCTGAGCTGTGCGTAGATATACGCACAAAGTCAAGCACACGTTCAAATTGATAAGTCCCACACTTTGCTTAGAAATGATCGTACGCACGGGTTACGCACAAATCTGTGCGTACGCACCATTGATAAATGAGGGCCCTGGTGTGGACCAAACAAGGACCAAAGGCAGGAAATGATCAGAAAACTCTAATGTTGCCAGATTATATTGATGAACCATTGTATCCCCTTCATACATTATGTTTAATCATTCCTGCTCATCCTGTCAGTTTGAAGTTTGAATCCCCTTTTTCACAGCATAAAGTTGGCAGGTATGGGATTATGTCCAATAAAAGGCTGCCCTGCATGATCACATGGCTTTGTTTAGAAGGTTTGGTTGACAAAGTGCAGTGTAAAAGCTAACCGAACCAAATGAAAAATGCAACCATGTTGCAACTTCTTCACCCCTGAATCGAAAGTGTTTCGAAGCCCTTTCCAACCTTTATAAAAAGTGATCATGGTATAGTGACCAAAGAATGGTGGAAATACCATGATATTACCATCTGTATAATGATTCAAATTGGATGCCACCATGCCATGGTAGCATTAAGTACAAAAGTGGTACCAGGGCGATACATGACTTTTACCATGACCAGTAACATAGTAAAACTGAAAATACCATCAAACTACCATGATCCTTTTTTGTGTGGATAACGAATTAATGATCAAGTCAGATGCAGCTCTGTCGCCAAAATGGCCAAGAAGTCCTGCATCCACTAGTCAAGCCTAAGTAACATAATGGTGATGTGATATTTTGTTCATCCACTAGTCAAACCTAAGAAAGATCTGGTGATATGAGATTTTGTTCCTCTACTAGTCAAACATAAAAAAAATATGGTGATGAGATTTTGTTCCTCTACTAGTCAAACCTAAGAAAGATATGGTGATATGAGATTTTGTTTCTCTACTAGTCAAACCTAAGAAAGATCTGGTGATATGAGATTTTGTTCCTCTACTAGTCAAAGCTAAGAAAGATATGGTGATATGAGATTTTGTTCCTCTACTAGTCAAACCTAAGAAAGATCTGGTGATAATATGAGATTTTGTTCATATAGCCCAACCCTAACTGAATGTCAACTGAAGCATAATACTACCTCAGGGAGCATATGGTGTTGGCTAGGACCGGCTATGTGGTCATCTTTCTTGTCTGCAACCGGTGAAACAGCTCTGACATGTTCGTTGGGGTCGTCACTGAGGTCATTCTTTCCCTGGGACATCTTCAGTGGACACAGCTCTGTAAAGTCCATACAGACAAAATCATAATTTAAAGCAGATGAAAATGTTCATTTAGGTTAGGCTGTATGGTTATAGCAATTGTACACTACAAATGTAGTAATGTAATTTCATAAAGTCTGTAAACAAAGTTTTCAAAGTTTCTCTGCTCTCTTTCTGTCTTTTGCTCGTCTTTTCCACATGCTTGTTTTGATTCTGTAGGTGGGGGGGGGGGGGGGGGGCATTTTCATCTTTACTTTCCTGATATGTTTCTACATTCTGGTCATTTCAGTTTGCCGTCTCTCCTCTTCCCTTTCTAGGGATTCCTAGAATACATTTGTATGCTCCTCCTCACATCTTTGTAACAAACTACTGCTTTCTAGCGCTGCCTCATTAGAGCTGCTTGTCTGTCTGCATGTTTTGTTTTCAGTATTTTATTGACTAATATGTAAAAAGTTAGCCTGGAGCCCTGTATTGACTAATAGGCATCTTCATCTTTGCTTTGTTGGCAGTGTATTTGTCTAATTTTACGTCATTAGTCCTGACCTGATCTAACGTGACCCTGAAGTGTAAGCAGAGTCAGTCAGAAAACATCCGCTTTTGGCATTAGCTTGCTGCTCCCCTGGCTACAAAACATTGATGTTAGCCAGCCATCTAATATTACAACTAATGTTAGCTAAATACCTAATTATACCGTACCAAGCATTAGCCCAACGTGCGCTGCATTACACTGAAGGGTAGTGTAAGATGTCTGGTAGTGAGACAGGACTGGCCATAATATAGAGGAGGGTCTACTGGTAGTCGTGTTATTCCACAAGTATAACTACGCAAGTCCTCTGCATTTGTTGGGAGTATATTTATTTCGTTAGCTCTGTAGCTCCAACACACAGGTCTCTTATCTTCGCTCCTCGTCTACTACTGACTTGACTACTGCGGTCAAGCCAGCCGTCTTTCACTTTTGCGTGGTCAAACCAGCCGCCCCTGTAATTTCGAGTGCGCGATTAGTTACAGGTTTACGGTAATGCAATAAAACAAACCTGGGAAGCTGTTGTAATTACCGAAGTGACTTTCGAATACAGTCGCACAAGTTGATCTTACATAAATACTTTAATTATTCCCGGTAATGAACTGAATGAACATCGAATCTATAGGACGTTTCATGTGTGCAGTATTATTGAACATCGAATCAATAGGACGTTTCGTGTGTGCAGTATTATTGAACATCGAATCAATAGGACGTTTCGTATGTGCAGTATTATTGAACATCGAATCAATAGGACGTTTCGTGTGTGCAGTATTATTGAACATCGAATCAATAGGACGTTTCGTGTGTGCAGTATTATATATTCGACCACTAAAGCTACAGGAAATCCCACAGAGGAACACTTCCGGTGAGGATTTCAAAGTAAAGGATGGCATGTGGTTCATTTCTATTATTTGCGATTGAGGAACAGGGTAATTTATGAGAATAATGTTAGGACTTATTGCTTCATAAACTTGTTGCACAAATACTATGAACTACTTTTACTGTGTACTTTTTGAGAATGGCAAAATTCCCTCCAGAGAAGGAGCATTTGATGTTGGATAAAAAACATTTCTTCCATAAGTAGTTTATGAAACTGCCATGTTTGTACGTAGTACTTCTTAAGACTACTTGCACAAATAATATGAACTACTTTTACTGTGTACTTTGAGTCATTTGATTTTCAAAGTCCTCTCCATAGAACAAGAATGAGCATTTTCGACTAACTTTGATGTGGGTTAAAAAGCATTTCTTCCATAAGTAGTTTATGAAACTGCCATGTTTGTACGTAGTACTTCTTAGACTACTTGCACAAATAATATGAACTACTTTTACTGTGTACTTTGAGTAATTTGATTTTCAAAGTCCTCTCCATAGAACAAGAATGAGCATTTGAAAATACCACACTTTGTTATGGTAAAACAAATAGATTGAGGCTTCATGGAAAGAAAGAGGAGGGAAAGCTGTGGACACAGAGACATACAACGATGCTGCAACAGAGGATGGACAACAAGAGAAAAGAAAGACAAGGAAAAGAAAAGTAACATACTGGTCTCCTGGTCTGTGGGCTCCTCCTTCAGCCCAGTGGACATATCCGTGGGTGGGTCTAGCGTGTCCTGAACCTCCTCTATTTTAATCATCAGTAGGTCACTGGGTGGATCTGGAACAGAGGGAGACAGAAAGGGTATTTACAGTGGCATGAAAAGAGTATTTGCCCACTCTCTAATTTCTTCTGTAATTACAGATTTGTTTTTATTTTTAATCTTTATACAAAATCTAAAACAGGATGTAATTGAGTCCTGAGCCTCTTCTTTCATGATTGATAGAAAGTTGGAGGTAGATCTGGGGCAGAGGGAGACAGCAACTAAGGAAATACTCCAGTATTTACTAGGGATGCACGATAATTATCGGGCCGATCAGCAATTATGACGTCATCCCGATAAACCCGATAATGTTATTAATAGCTCCGATAATATAATATATTTTTTGGTAAAAAAAAATGCGGTGTGGGTGAATTGGAATGAAGTGCGTTTGCTCATCCCGTTTTGCCAGTACTGTGGTACGACTGACAGCGTGTGGTTTAGGAACAGGGCGTTTTACACAAATCCAGCGCTCCCTTTCTTGGCTGTGACGTATCCACGTAAGTTTCTGAATCAGCGCGGACTTTAACAACAAAGATGGCCGCATCGGTACTCGGAATTTCAGAGGAAAAAGTTCGCTTGCTATTTGTAATAAATGCAATGCAGAAGTTCCACAAGGAGGGAAAAGGGCAACAACTTGTAATACATGCAGCCTGACGGGTCACCTGCGGCATCACCACCGCTACGATGGTGTGTTATTGTGTTAACTTAGAAGCCTACGACGACGCGAGGAGCTAAGCAAAGCTAGCCCCTTCCATGGCTGTGATGCAACCCTCGGTTGAACGCAGTCACTTATTGCTCCGTAGTAGCCAGGTTAATTTGCACCACCAAGGACTGCTTAAAAGCTAGCGGCTTGAGCCCTTGGGTCATTTCTGTCAAACTTCTTTAATTTAGCAAACGACTCGTCAATAGCTGGCTTTGGATTCACAGCAGCTTCTAGCTTCTAGCGTCGTAGGCTTTTAACACCATCATAGCGGTGGTGATGTTGCAGGTGACTTGTTGTGGTGGTGATGTGTCCACTCAAAGCCTTTTTTTCAAGGCTCCGCTTTGAAAAAAGAAGAACAAAAAGCTTTGAGCATCTTAGGTTGGATGTATTATAAGTTGTTGACGGATTGTGAATTTTTATTTGGAAAAATAAATATGGTCACTTTATCAGTCAAAACTGTTGTCTTGGCTTTTGTTTCTGTTGTCTGGTTAGGTCACATTTAAGTTGGTGTTAAGTTATTGTCCTGGGAAGTCTTTTTATGTATTATTATTGTATTGTGATATGTTTTGTTTCATGTTGAAAACATTTTTGATAAAAAAATATATATACATAATTTTTTTAATAAATATCGGTTATCGATATCGGTTATCGGCTTGAGGAGCATAAAGTTATCGGTATCGGTGTCAAAAAATCAATATCGTGCATCCCTAGTATTTACAGTATTATTTGACAAATTATTATATTTATATACTGAACTTTATTTAAAATCAAACACTTCCTTTTCCTCCATTACATTAATTTAAGTTAAACAAGACCACTGACCCCTTTAGCTAAGGCTTAATAATACATCACAGTTGGGATCCCTTCTATCAGCTTAGTTCTCCTGGTTGCTATTCAATCCAGCAGGGGAACCAGGACAAAGGTGTTCCATTTATAAAAGAGATACCAGAATAAAGTGCTCCAAAGAGTTAGGCTGAATGTGAACAAGAGTTTGATCAAATTAAAGAATGAGAGGAGAGAAAGCAATGGCGACAAATACTGAGACATACAAACATGCTGGAGCAGAGGAAGGAGAAGACTAAATCCAGATAAGAGAAAGAAACAACATACTGATATCCTGGTGGTCTGTGGGCTCCTCCATCTCAAAGGAAGTATCCTTGGGTGGCTCTAGCGTGTCCTGATCTTCTTTTTTAACAATCAGTAGGTCTCTAGGTGGATCTGGGACAGAGGGAAACACAACTCAACATACTAGTCTTTATTTACTTCTGGGTCTGGAGAGTAAACTAAAGTATCTTCAGTAGGAAGTCTTGTTCTTACAGAGGTCCTGCTGGTCTGATTCCTCCTTCATTCTAGTAGGTGTGCTCTTGGACGTCTTCTACTGGAACTGGAATTTTGCTACAAGGATAAATGCAGATGGTCACAGAGAGCCCTGTAGATCCAAGTAACAATAACAAACTCAGCAAGACCGACGGCTTCTCAGTTACAGTGGGTGACAATATTGTCACAAGGAAAGATGAAATAATTACATACCTGGGTTCCATCCTAGAGGCAAATCTTTCCTGTGACAAAATGGCATCCAATGTAATAAAAAAAAGTCAACCAAAGAACTAGATTCTTGTACCGGATCTCCTCTCTGGTAAACAAGAATACCCTGAAGACTGGCAGGAGCACTCATTCAAGGGTACTACGACTATGCTTGCACTTCATGGTACCAAAGCACCTCAAAAGTGCTAAAAACAAAATTACAAACATCCCAAAACAAACTGGTCAGACTACTGCTTGACCTTACTCCTAGAACCCACCTCACCCCTGCCCACTTTGACAACCTAGGATGGCTTAGAGTAGACGACAGAGTACAGCAACTTGCAATGGGCCTGGGCCCTATTCCCCGTACCTGGTTCAACTAAGTCGATCAAAAGTCCCATTATCCAGATTCAATTAACCCGATGTTTGAATCCAGGATTTCCCTGTTCCTCGAACGCTGATTCAGTCTCGTTAATTTGAACCAGACTTGATACTCAGGATAAGTGCGCGCGGCCGCCTCAGCTGAAAAGACAGCAGGTGTCGATAGCAGAAATCCTGATTTTCTAACGGCATTGATTGATTTAAAACTTTATTAACAGATTGCAGAATGGGTACAATACAGTACGGCTCAATAGCCTCGCCGACAAGTTAAATGCATAATCTATAGGCTAATTTTAAATCCCTCATTACCCCAATCAATCAGATTATATTTCTTTAAACGTGCCTGCTGGCAGTAGGCTTAATGGAATGAATAATCAAATGAGATCTTGCTAGCGAAAATAATTAGTTCAACTCTTTCAGAATAAGGATAAAAACAAGCCCAAATAGTATATCTAATTGATACAAATTATATTATGAGGATATCTGTACTGTATGTGCTTAGGTATTATGTACTATATAACCCCAAAGAGAGGCTTGGAGGGAGGCTACAGTTTCACTTAATTAATCAGGTTTTAATCTGTTTCGGACCTAATCCATACATGCATTGAATTGATTACCCTTTGGTTTATACCAGTGACACCTCATGTTCATCATCAGATAACAGTGCTTGAAAAGATAAATGCATTTTCTCAAATTCATTCATCAAAAACGTCAAAGGCTCATTCAATTTATCAAGTCACGTCACCAAATCCATCAAACAGCGCATCTCCTCATACATTTTAATCCCAGTTACAATATCACAATAACGTGTGACACTGTCACAGTGACAGTGATACAATTAAACACTCCACAGATTCAGATTCCTCATAATTCATATCCACAATCCGCACATAGACGCTTCATATGCTTGAATGAAACACAATCCGGGTGCTCCGTTTAATAAGCAAATACACAGCGAAGAATATTAAACTAATCAGAGCCAAACGCATTCATTAAAAATATCCCTGCGGGATTCACATTTGCAATGATCCGTTTAGTCCGTTATTAAAATAACTGTGTGTGTCTCGAGCGCCGTATCCGTATAAATATGACATGCATTATATAGGACAAAGTAAATTCATAGGCTGAATATGATTTATTATCAGCATTTTAGGTAGACCTATTATTTTACATTTCAAACGAAGCACAAAAACATAATTCAGAATGGTATAATGGGATCTAGACTGAGAAATATTTCAGGAAGCGAGCTGGGATTTCTTTGCGAGGGTGTGGCCATGCAGGTTATCCGCGTTATTTTTTTTCCTAGACGCATTTCTCGGAGACGCTCTCCGATTGGCCACTGACTGACGCTCTCCGATTGGCCACTGACATGTTTGCCCAATCGCGTGACGAGCTGTGTCTTTGCCCATTTCCGCGTCGAACAGCCTGCAAACTACCTGGCGTTCTATCGCCATGCTCTAAGACAAACTCTAACCAACTTCGAAAGAGTGCCTAAGCTTAACCATCGAAAGAACTTGCCGTCACGCTCTAAGACAAACTCTAACCTTAACCTACTTCGAAAGAGTGCCTAAGCCTAATAACCAGTGTAACAGGCGTCGGCCAATCAGAGAGTAGGGATGCCCCGATCACGTTTTTTGCCACCGATACCGATCACCGATCGTCGTGAGCCATATCGGCCGATACCGATCCGATCGTTTTTGATTAAAAGGAAATTAAAAATTATTTTATATAATTTTTTTTTTTTTTAATAAAATATATATATTATATAATTAGACTTGTACTTGTATTATCTGCGAGACATCGCCACCACGCAACAAGTCAAAATGCTCGCTATCTGCAAACAGCTCCACTGTCTGTGTGTACTCTAGTAGCCCTAGCTCCAAAAAGGATTCTCCGGCGCTGCAGCGGGACCCTATTGCCTTGGTAACGTTATGCTTTGGTCATTTCACATTCAGCAAGCCCTCAGCTCGAATACGCATTCAATCAATGTTATAAGACATTGATATCAGGAGCTATCTGTAGCTACTGCTAGCCGGCTAGATGACGTTAAGACAACTATTTATTTCAATCGGACATTTCGTTTTGAACCGTGAACTAACGTCAGCTAACGCAAGCTAACGGAGATATCAACATGGGCTACTAGACTTCCTGGGGCATTTGTTGATATCCGGAGCTATCAGTAGCTAGCCGGCTAAATACCGTTAGACAATGCCTACTAAAAGTGAATAGTTGACTGGGTAATTTTGTTTAAACAGTAACGATAGCTAGGTAGCTAACGTTAGCTCAGGTCGAATGCACTATCTAGACTCAGCAGAGGAGGTCCGCCTCCTCTGTGTTTACAAACTCTACACGGGTACGGGCGGGGCTAGGGAGGAGGAGCAGTTTGCAGGTCCTGTGCGTCTGAGACAAGCGAGTGAGATATCCACTTGATCAGTTTCCGCGATCTGCGAATATGACTAATTATCGGAATTCCCTGATCGCATATTTATACTGATTATCGGCCGATAACGATCGGTGGCCGATCGATCGGGGAATCCCTATCAGAGAGCGTCTCTGAGAAATGCGGCTAGGAAAAAAAATAACGCAGGTTATCCAGCTAACTGAACTTAACCCTGCTCCGGAGCAGGTTCAAACTTTCTGATCTGTTACCATGGCGATTTAGATAATCCGACATCAGGGAACGGAAATGTCTGGCTTAAGTCAAGCTATGCTGAAAATTATCCGGCTAACTCAGTTAGCCAGGTACGGGGAATAGGGCCCTGGTCTACAAGATACACTACAGTGGGTCAGCAACCTTTTTGACATGGAGTGCCTGTTTGAAATATAGTTGCAACTAGTGTGCCTCAACAATATTCCATGCATCGTACATTTTTTTCTCATAATCAGGTATTTTTAATGATAATTTTTACATTATTACATCATTATTGTTATTATTAACACTATGGGTGCCGGAGGTTAAATTCATGCTATACCATGGGTTGCCAGCTCTATTTGTCTATGGATAAGTACCCCTTCTTTGCATGGCTATAACTTTTTAAATTCTATTGCTACATTGCCATTATTAGGGCCCATTCAAAGTCCTATATGTATTGTTCATTGTGTAGCAACGTTAAACTTTTTCATTCACATATTCATAGTAAAGTATGGTCTAATGTATAAGTATGTTTTCATCTCTTTCTGCAGCTTTCTCCAGAACGTGATCTATAGCCCCAAATGCATTATATTGATGATGAAATACAGTTTGATGGCAATCGGGGCGATATAAAAAATTTCAATTGGACTAGTGTGGGTGATATGTTCATCATAACAGTTTATATGGAACACGTTCAAGAATAACGCTGAATCTCACCGGATCTTCCTCGCGCCGTTGGACGATCAGCGTGGTGTAGACCGTTTTCGATTATGGGATGTTTATCCTGATGAACCATTTCCAGCTTGTATAATACTATATACGTCCAAATCATGTTGTTTATCGAGTTATTGGCAATGGATCGCTATTATATTGTGACGAGCCAGAATGCCGGCAGCCAAACCGAGTACCCGGAAGTAATATGGCCGACCAGCACAACCTCCATAGCACTTCCTGTTTGGCGATTGCGCCGATCGGCCACCAGATAATAATAATAATAATAATAATTTAGGACCTGCTCCGAGGTCACCATTTGGCACACATGCGAACCATGCATACAATGCGTATCTGCGATTAACCCATCCCGTCGTCCTTCCCCCCCAAGGGCAGCCGGGAGCAGACAGGCGCCACGTGAGCCGCGCCAGGGGACCAATCCAAGTGCTCCTGTCCGTCTTCGTCAAGGACGCCACAGCGTTAGCGATCTTGTTGTTGTGCATGTTTTTCCATTGGGTTTATCTTATCGGGGGGGGGAAACCCTTGCGAGCACGGGGAGAACATGCAAACTCCACACAGAAAGGCCTGGGAGATACCCCACCTGGGTAACTGGCATCATGGAAACCTGGTCCCCAAGCGGGATTCGAACCCTGGACCTTCTTGCTGTGAGGCGACAGTGTTAACCACTACACCACCGTGCCGCCTGATGGCGCTCCTGAACCGCCAGAGAGCTCAGTGGGTCCTCCTGGTGGATCTCAGGCCAGCGGAGGGGAAATATGAATCCGATCACAGATTTTTGAAATATTGATATTAAAGACGCTGTACAGCGTCCTTCGGCAACTTGAGCATGGCCGGCAATGACGCTGTAAAGCGTTTCCCGGCAGTTAAAGCGTTAACAATATTATTATGATGGTTGTATCAACCCTAAATCTGAGTTGGGGGGGGGGAATGCAATGCAGACAAACAGCTGCATACAGTGCGACCATTTCACTCACATTTGCCCATTCATTTTTGGACACATCACACACCATCGGTGTGTGAACTGTACGTGTGCTGTCATAGCTCCACCTACAGGCCTAATGGAGAACACCAGGAGAACACCAGGATGTGAATGTGAGGTATATCGTGTAAATATGTTTTGATTGATCGCAAGACTCATCATCATTAGGTGGCTTCTTCGTTCCGAAGGTTGCCTATCACTCTCCAACCCATTCTGTCCCCACTTCTTCTCTCCAACTCCGTGACTCCGCCTCTCACTCCACTCCAATCACAGATATCGTCTACCCAGCCTCTTCTTGGTCTTCCACTTCCTCTCTTTCCATCCACCTTCCCCATCACCACCTTCTTGAACATCTCCCCGCTGGATCCTCTCAGAACATGCCCGCACAACTCCATCTTTCTCTTTTTCAACCTCTCCAGCAGCTGTCCCCCTTGCATATCCGCTCTTCTCAGTACCTCCTCATTCTTGATCTTATCCTTCCATGTTATCTTCAGCATCTTCCTCAGTGTCCACATTTCAAAAGAGTCTATCATCCTCTTTGCCTCTTCATTCAGCGTCCATGCTTCTGCTCCGTATGAAAAGACTGACATAACATACGTTTCCAAAATCCTGGTCTTCGTTTTCCAACTTATGTTTCTTCTCAATAATTCTTTATGGTTCCAGAATGCGCCCTTTGCAATTCCGGTTCTTCTCTTAATGTCCATGTTAGCTCTTCCACCTTCACTGATCCAGCTTCCAAGGTACATGTACTCCTTCACTTGTTCAAGTTTTTCTCCATCCACCTGTATTTTACAAACAGTTCCTGGTGTTTTTTCAATGATCATTACTTTAGTTTTCTTTGTGTTTAGTGACATTCCATAGTTTTTGCATTCGACATTCAGCTTATTCATCATGTCCTGTAGATCTTCTTGACAGTTACAGACTATAGCAGTGTCATCCGCGTATCTTATATTGGTGATGTTCTCTTCGCCAAGTTTTACTCCTTTCCCTCCTCTCAGACCTTTTTTCATCAGTGATTCACTGTACATATTAAAGAGTACAGGGGACAAGATGCATCCTTGTCTTACACCCTTCTCCACCGGGAAGTCTCTTGATTTCTCCTTTCCTATTCTAACATTAGCCTTCTGCCTCCAGTATAAGTTGGCAATTATTCTTCGGTCAGAAACTGGTATTTTGAATTCTTCCATTGTTCTCATCAATGTTGTATGTTCAACTCTGTCGAAGGCCTTCGTGAAATCAATGAAGCAAATATACAGCTTCTTCTGTTGGTCTATCGATTTCTAAGACTACACTGTAAAAAAAATAATAATAAGTTACCAGAACTTAAAAATATTGAGTTCAGTTACTGTGCATTAAGGTTCAGTTTTCAATCCATAATAAGTTAACAGAAAAATAAGTACACAACCACATTATTTCAACCTAATAAAACTGTTTATTGTCATTGTTTTAAGAACACAAGTTGACTTGGTAATACTCACATTTTTTAGTTAAAAAAATGGCTTTTAACATGTGCAATGTTCAATGAAATAGAAAAATAAATAATACAATTAGTTGATTAATCCCACTGGTCACAATGGTGACCGTAATAATGTTTTTGTTATAAGGCTCTGCAAATGTTACTGAATGATGTAGCAATGTATTTCCAGCTAAATTGAAATAATAAACAAATAAAGGGTCTCAATTAAATATGTGGTAGTAAAAAGAACCTGTGGGAGGATTTCAACAAGATAAATGCGACAACAGTGCAAAATATTTCACTATAATATTTCAAAGCAAAATGCTGCCCCCTGTGCCTATGAAAATGCCCCCACGTGCCTATGCAGGCATGCGTGCCTAGGGTTGCCTACCCCTGCACTACACCATTAAGGTACCCATGTACATGTCAAAATAATTCCCAAAGGTCAGTGAATACCACGACCACAACACCAGAGGGAGCTCCACAAATCATGTCAAACCCAGATTCGGCTCAAACAAGGGACTAAACACATTTCGCAATTATGCCACATCAATAGGGATGGGTACCAACAGGGAGCGAAATTAACTTTTTGACTCACCGGCCAGTGGCGGGTAGATGGGAGGAGTCTACCCGCCAAGCATATTTCTTACCTGCCAAATTTTTTTTGATTAAAATAAAATATATATTATATAATCATACTTGTAGTTGTATTATCTGCGAGACATCGCCACCACGCAATAAGTCTAAATGCTTGCTATCTGCAAACAGCTCCACTGTCTGTGTGTATACTTGAGTAGCCTCCAGCTCCAGCAAGGATTCTCCGGCCCTGCAGCTAGACCCTATATTCAGCTAGACCCTACATTCAGCATGCAAGGATTCTCCGGCGATGCAGCTGGACCTATTTATAACGTTACCGTTCTTTTGTCAAATCACATTCAACATGCCCTCAGCTAGAATACGCATTCAATCAATGTTATAAGACATTGATATCAGGAGCTATCTGTAGCTACTGCTAGCCCGGTAGATAACGTTAAGACAATTTAGTTTACTGGGACATATGGATCAACGTGAGCTAGCTAAGCTAGCTAACGAGGGACCGGAGGTATTATGCACTTGAGTAGACTATTGCTGGAGCATTTGTTGATATCAGCAGCTATCAGTAGCTAGCCAGCTAGATACCGTTAGACAATGCCTCGTCATGTATTAAACTAAAAGTGAATAGTTGACTGGGTCATTGTTTAAACAGTAACGTTAGACTCTTGGAGGTCCGATATAGACTAGAGCAGATGGAAGTAAACAAGCCAAATGATAGCTTCCGATTGGTCATTTGCTTTTTTTCTCATGAAACCAGTCACGTCACTCTACTGTGATTGGACCTAGTGCGATGTGGGACTTGTAGTTTTTTAACGATCTCGCGGCGGAGAAAAAAAAGACGAGCGGCTATAATCTGTACTCGCACAAGAGTATCGTTATGAAGTTATGAACTACACGTCTACACGCCACACGGCGGGCAGCCCTCTAAGTGTCATGCGCCAAAGGTAAAAACAGCCCGCCCCTGGCGGGCGGCGGGCTTTAGTTTCGGTCCCTGGGTACCAAATTCGGTACTTTTGAGGTACCGAACCGAAACACGTCGGTACTACCGAGTATCGAATCAAGTGAGATACCGAGAAGAAAAAAAAAATTACCTTTTTTCTTTTCATGTCAACGTTCACACGCACAATATATGCTTACCTAGGATTTGACTTGATTCAACAACAAAGCAGTCGGAGCAATGGCAAGCCGAAAACTGTCGAAATTGTAGTTATTTGAAGTTTGGATTTTTTTCTTTTTCGCGACTGAGGTAGGTAAATTAAATTTCTTGACTAAAGTACCGAAAAAAGGTACAGTTGGGTACCGGTATCGATTCACAGGTACCGGTACCGGTTCAAATGTGAAAGGTACCCATCCCTACACATCAATGTTGAATGCCCTACCCACAGCTGTAAAGGAATGTGAATCACTACCCACTTTCAAAACCACTCTCAAAGAGCACACGGGAGACTGCAATTCGAAACTAGCCCCTGTAAATGTCCAAACCCAACCCCCTCCAATGTACAGTTCCCCCCCCCCACCCCACCTAACCACCTCCAATGTACCGTTTCTTCCCCCTCAAAAGAATACTCTCTTTTTTAGACTATTTTTGTATAACAAACAGTACTGTATTTGTAGATCTGGTACGTCATAAATGTATAGATGTAGCAGTTACTGACTGTCTATGTCATGTATGTCATATATGTTATGCTGAAGCTGAATTGAAAATGGGGGACCCTGATGTAAACAAGACGAAAGTCTTTCTCTGGTCTGCATCCCCTTAAAGGGGAACTATTTTACTATTTATTTCACTATTTGGGCACTTTTACACAATTCCTGTGAGTTTATGGAACACCGCTGTAATTATATATTTTTTTAATTCATTGTTTTGTATTTCTAATCAAGTCCTCAAAAACAGCATTTTTCTACCTCAAGATCTCGAGCCATTTTGAGGCTGGGCTCCTAAACCACTGTGTAGCCTGGTGGCATCTGCCACATTATCATGCAGCTGAGTCTCTCTGACATCACAAATCATCACATTTTCAGATGACTCAGTTCAGTGAGGGTGAATATTGTGAGAGGAGAATTGGAAGAATGCGCCAATATGAGAATTAGAGACATAGATCATATTAATAATATAAGTCCACATAGCTAGGAAACAATGCTAAACACTGAAAAAGGCCATTTATAAGATAGTTCCCCTTTAACAATTGTGTGTATTGAGCTGTACTATATTGTACCCATTCTGCAATCTGTTAAATAAAATTTTAACATTCAATCAATATCAAATACTATTTTATCTGGGTATTCCTACTTGTACTTAAGTAAAGGAACTGTGTACTTCTTCCACCACTGTATATACGTAATAATCAAAATAATGTCCATGTGACATTTACAAATACAAAGAATATTGTGCAACTATTATTATGAATTCCTTAAATATCCATAACTGGTTAATCCCAGGCTGTAAATTCGGGTGAGCACTGACCTAGAAACTAGGGTTTAATGTTAAGTGAGAAAGGGAGGTGGTTGGGGTTGTCCCAGATGTTTACCTGAATAAGGCCCATGATCTAAACCCACACTACACTCTGATATCATCACAGATCACTTTCAAAACTGAAACGGACATTTTCAATTAACCTCCTAAATTTGTCAGATATCTTATATGATGACCGACCGTCTTTGTTGTTGTCAATTTACACACACAGTGCAATAATGTTAGACTTACCATCGTGGCCCACAGTGTTATAATAACTGGGCTCTGGTCTGGAACGTTACCCAGTTGTATATACTCTTCTTCTGGATTTTTTTAGTATCACAAACAGTACTGTATTTGAAAATCTGGTATGTTATAAATGTATAGATGTAGCAGTACTGTCTATCTGTATGTCATGTGTGTCATATGATGAATTGAAAATGGGGGACCCTGATGGAAACAAGACGAAAGTCTTTCTCAGGTCTGCATCCTCTTAACAATTGTATGTATTGAGCTGTACTGTACTGTACCCATTCTGCAATCTGTTCATAAACTTTTCAATCAATCAATCAATCAACCCAAGTAGCTCTAACATGAGTCTAGAAAGCAGCTGGTTGACTGCGAGCGACTCATCATAGTTTACAGAACCATACCGGGCATCTTATTGTTGTTCTTATTCACTGTTCAAAGTCCACAATGACGCAACGCTGGTCGAGCTGTTGGATAGATCATTGAATGGTAGGCAACTGTAAAATAACGTCACCTCAAAGCATATCCCTGTTGATAAGTGGTGTAAGAATAATGTCCAAAAGGCCTTCTGGTGATTTAACAAACCTGCTTTGTGTTTCTTCATCTCACGTTCAGACATCAGAACATTCAAGGTGGTGACCAAACTCTACTCTAGTTCATACTGCTCCTTAGACTTAGTCCATTAAAATACTTCACATATCTTCAGCAGCTGCAGTTAGTCCGTTCTTTACACGATCTCTACATTCTAATTTATGTTCAGTATTAGATGTTAGCATTATAGCACATTAGCAGCTACAGCGAGGTGAAGCTACACAAAGAGCGCGGGCCGTGACGTGTTTCCGCTGGGGCGGGACTTCCTCAAGACGGACCAACTCTAATGTTGCCAGCTGATGGGAGTATGGCGCTCGAAAAGTGCAGTAAGTGTAAAACGCAGATGCAATAGGGTATATCTGCAGAGCCGCAAGCCCAACGTCTGGGCGGGGCTTCGGCGCTTGTACTCTGTTTGAGGCGGGTAAACTTTTCAATCAATCAATCAATCAATCAATAACAAAGAAAGAGAAGTGCAAAACCAAAATACAAGCCCTGTACCAATTGGTGGGGGTTTGCTTGAGCTGTGGAACCAAAATGGTCCCGACTGGAAGTATGAGACATTTCGTTGTGCTTCAGAAGGAAACTGTAAACTGTAAGTTACATTGTTAATTTAGTTTGTAATTACTTTTCTATTTTAAGTTAATTCAATTAAAGAAATTGTAACTACAATATTGTATCTAGTACAATTACTGTTGAATCTAGAGGGTGTATGTGTAGCAGAGTGAGATTGTTATGCTAGATTATAGACAGAAACCTTTATTTTCATCTCAAATGAGTAGGTTAAAATGGACACACTCTTATTTTGAAGGAGCAAAGTGGACCGAGCTCACTTTAATGTTTTGGGGGGGTGTCTTGGTTATTAGATTATATTAATTTCCTTATATTGAGTTACTGATTCTCCAAACGAGATCCCATTTGGTCTTTAATAATGGGTTTAGAGTTCATAGGTCATCTTTTTAGTTGGGTATTTGGTGTACTTTAAATAATGTACATAATGGTTTGACCGGTTCGACGGTAGGAGAAACCACGAAGGAAGTGAGCTGTCTCTTTGAATGTGACAAGAGGAGAGCAGAGGTACGCACTTTTGGTGGACTGATAATTGGTTGAATTGCTATGTATACATTGTAATTGTGATTTATGTTTTGGTTTTGGTGCTGAAATTGTCATGTGTGTGATGACATTAATTCGTCCTGTGTCAAACAGCAAAAGTACCGTTGTGTAATAACTCGTATTCTGTTAACAATGGCAGGTGGACTACACCTGGGTACGACGGTAGCTCACGCCATCTTGTGTGCTGTGTTTGGTTTGATAACAGGTATGAACCGTTGTTTTGTATTTCGGTTTAATTGATGATTACACACTGTCTTTCATTTCATATTATTTCATATGTTTTCTGTAGTTAAATTGTATTGAGTTAAATGTATATGTTGGTAGTACCCAACATTTGCTGTTCATGTGCATGGCGCGCTGTTTTGCGTGGTCTCTTTGAATGTGACGAGAGGAGAGCAGAGGTGGACTACACCTGGGTACGACGGTAGCTCACGCCATCTTGTGTGCTGTGTTTGGTTTGATAACAGATCACAAATAAAACTGGATGCAACTTGAGTATATCGTTGTCGGCGTCTACTTCCAACCACCACCAGACACAACGCAGAGCGGATCACGCTACATATGTATGGTTGTAACTAACTGTAACTGTCCTCTACTGCTCCCATGACTGCATGTATATCTGTGTCCACTGGAGGGCGCTATAGGCGGAGCTTCTACTGTCTACGCCAGGTTGGGACTATATAAGTCTTGGTTCCCTCCTACTTTTTCTTCTTCCCACAAATGCCTCTCCCGGAAAGGAGCACACATGAGCTCCTGTGGTATGAGTCAATGTGAATGAATAAACCGCTGCCAGCAGAGCAAGGCCAAAGATGGAAACCATGCCTCTTGTACATATTATTGTCGCCCCATAGCCATTTCTGTTAACAGGTTATGGGCCCAGATCTCGCAGGGGCGAAATAATAAGGGTAGCTAGCTTAGCTGACGTGTAGGCCAGAGTAGCACCGGGAGTACCACGTGGCTAGCGTACTAGGCCAATGAAGCTTAAGCTACACCAACCACCAATCACCAAGAAAGAGGATGGCGACCAAGGGAAGAAGCAAATGGCCCTCATTTAATGGGAAAGCGGAAGGATATGAGCTCTGGGAAGAGCGCATGCTATGTTGCATGCACGGCGCGGGACTCAAGGCGGTGATCCCCCGCGGGACCACTGACGGCGGAGGAACAAGCCCAAGACGACAAGCTTAATGCGGATGTAACTGGTCTAAGGCCACCCTCTTTATCGTCGTCGTGCATGGGAAGTGATGAGACAGTTGTGGCCATTCATTGTTTTATTTCTCCTGGTGGCAATACAGACAAGAATAATATGGCATTATTTCTTGTCCACTAGATGGCTCCAGTTCACAGGCTCCTTCCTCATTCAGGTCAGACTGCCCTCCATTTTTAATCAAACATTGAAATAACACATTTACAATGAAACAATACAATAAGATAATACAAAAGAAACAATAGGATTCATTAATTTACCTGGTGGCAAAATAGATAACACCATTATCTTTTGTCCACTAGATGGCTCCAGTTCACAGGCTGCAATGAGGGAAATATGTCACATTTCAGGTCAAGGCCTACAACGCATTGCTCAGACCATAACTACTAGTTCAATCACATGTGTCATACAAAAGATAGCCACCATAGTTAAATTCCTTTACAAAAAGTGCACAACTGTTCATTATTGCTTAGATACCATTACATACACCCCGGTTCATTTGCCCGGCAACTTATTTACAATAGTAAACACATAGTAGCTTAGAACAGTAGCTAGAACACATAGTAGCTTACTACAAAAACCTAGGGGTCCGCAAGGACGACTTCAAGCTGGAAATGGTAACAACAGATGAGGTACTCAATAAACTGAGCGCCCTCCAACCTAACAAGGCCACTGGCCATGACAACATCCCCTCCAAATTCCTCAGAGACTCAGCAGCCGCCATCACCCCAATCATCACACACATAATAAACCTCTCCATAAAACAGGGACACGTCCCCAAGGACTTCAAAATTGCTAGGGTGACCCCTCTGCACAAAAAGGGCAGCAAATTAGACCCAGGCAACTACCGCCCTGTTTCTATTCTCACCTCCATCTCGAAAGTCATGGAAAAAATAGTCTACGAACAGGTCGAAAAGTACCTAGCGGAAAAAAATCTAATCTACGAATTCCAATCTGGCTTCAGAACATCCCACTCCACTGACACATGCCTTCTCTATTTGAATGACCACATCAAACAAGAGGTGGACGCAGGCAAATACTGCGGCATGGTCATGCTGGACCTACAAAAGGCCTTTGACACGGTCAATCACTCCATTCTGATTGACAAGCTAAAAGCAATTGGTTTTGATAGTCTATCAGTGAGCTGGATGCAATCCTACCTTGAGGGGAGGGAACAGATGGTGGAGGTAAACGGTACCCTATCCCCCCCTCTCACAGTGAGCTGTGGTGTTCCACAAGGAAGCATACTAGGACCGCTACTGTTCCTAATTTATGCAAATGACATGTCGTCAGCTTGTGACTGCAACTTGTTCCTGTTTGCGGACGACTCAGCCCTGCTGGTCTCTGACAAGAACAAGTTACAGGTTGAAAAAACCCTCAGCTCGGAACTAGGCAGAATCTGCATATGGCTCGCTGATAACAAACTATCATTACACATGGGCAAAACAGAGTCCATTCTCTTCGGTTCAAATAACAAACTCAGCAAGACCGACGGCTTCTCAGTTACAGTGGGTGACAATATTGTCACAAGGAAAGATGAAATTACCTACCTGGGTTCCATCCTAGAGGCTAATCTCTCCTGTGACAAAATGGCATCCAATGTAATAAAAAAAGTCAACCAACGAACTCGATTCTTGTACCGGATCTCCTCTCTGGTAAACAAGAATACCCTGAAGACTCTGGCAGGAGCACTCATTCAGGGGTACTACGACTATGCTTGCACCTCATGGTACCAAAGCACCTCAAAGGCGCTAAAAACAAAATTACAAACATCTCAAAACAAACTGGTCAGACTACTGCTTGACCTTACTCCTAGAACCCACCTCACCCCTGCCCACTTTGACAACCTAGGATGGCTTAGAGTAGATGACAGAGTACAGCAACTTGCAATGGGCCTGGTCTACAAGATACACTACACGACCAAGGTACCCATGTACATGGCAAAATACTTCCCAAAGGTCAGTGAATACCACGATCACAACACCAGAGGGAGCTCCACAAATCATGTTAAACCCAGATTCGGCTCAAATAAGGGACTAAACACGTTTCGCAATTATGCCACATCAATGTGGAACGCCCTACCCAAAGCTGTAAAGGAATGTGGATCACTACCCACTTTCAAAACCTCTCTCAAGAGACACCTACGGGAGACTGCAATTCAACACTGGCCCCTGTAAATATCCTAACCCAACCCCCTCCAATGTACAGTCATTTACCTAGTATGGTTTTGTCAATAGTCCAATGTACAATTTTGTTTGTTTGTACAGAGTCTCCCCCCCCTCAATGTACAGTTTTGCTTGTCTATACAGTGTGCCCCCCCCCCCCCAACCACCTCCAATGTAAATTACCCAGTATGGTTGTCAATATCCCAGTGTACCCAACCCCCCCCCACCCAACCTCCTCCAATGTACAGTTTCTACGTCAAATGTATATACTCCCTTTTCTTGACTCCTTCTGTATCACAAACAGTACTGTATTTGCAAATCTGGTATGTCATAAATGTATAGATGTAGCAGTACTGACTATCTGTATGTCATGTATGTCATATATGTCCTGATGAATTGAAAATGGGGGACCCTGGTGGAAACAAGACGAAAGTCTTTCTCTGGTCTGCATCCCCTTAACAATTGTGTGTATTGAGCTGTACTGTATTGTACCCATTCTGCAATCTGTTAATAAAGTTTTCAATCAATCAATCAATCAATACTGTTATGGTTTGTAACCGACCCCAATCGCACAACACAAGACAGGTATGAGAGTAAGCCAAGAACTGGGCATTTATTGAAACACACAGAAAACGGCACTGTCCCTTTAAGGGAGAACACAAATTACTGGAAAACAAGAAATGGGAAAAGGGCACAGTGCCTTTAGGAGGCGAGCTGGCTAAGGGGAAGGCTAAGGGAACAGGACCAGGGCAAGGGACAAGGGCAGGAAACAGGGAGGACTAGGAGGACCGGACGGGATGACTAGGAGGACTAGGAGGACTGGACAGGGAGGGCTAGGAGGACTAGAGTGGGGAAACAGGGACAGAGGCTCACGGAGGCGGGCTGGGGAGAGGGAGGACTGGAAGGACTAGACAGGGAGGACTAGGATGACTAGGAGGGGAAACAGGGACAGAGGCTCGCGGAGGCGGGCTGGGGAGAGGGAGGACTGGAAGGACTAGACAGGGAGGACTAGGATGACTAGGAGGGGAAACAGGGACAGAGGCTCGCGGAGGCGGGCTGGGGAGAGGGAGGACAGGAAGGACTAGACAGGGGAAAAACAGACAAAGACTGGGATTCAAGCATAGATGAAAGTCGCTGCACTGCAGCTTCTCCCGGGATGGTTCGTCTGGGGAAGCAGACGGTGACGTCAGAGCCGCTCTGCAGATTCCTCTCGGCAGCTCTCCGAGGTGGTAAACGGGACCGAGAGGGAGAGAGGGAGCGGGTTAGCTCAGAGTACAGTTGGGAACAGAGCAGGTGACAGGAGAAGTGACTTGTCCCAAAACAGAGTAATCCCAGTGACTGAATCTTCGGTGTAAATACACACTGTGAGTAACGTCCCAAACACAAATCCACGTGATAGAATCTTCGGTGCAAATAAACACTGTGAGCGAAGTCCCAATAATAGTCCTGGCTGTAGTAGAACCAGGTTAACTGTGTCCTGGCTGTAGCATTGTAGAACCAGGTTAACTGTGTCCTGGCTGTAGCATTGTAGAACCAGGTTAACTGTGTCCTGGCTGTAGTAGCCATATCTTACTATGCTCGCTCATGCCTGTATTTTTTATGTCCGTTCTATTTTATAATTTTTATTTTATTTTATTTTATTTTTATTTTACTATTTTTAAACTGAATCATTTTAAACTATTTTTACTATTTGTGTTACTGAAAACTGTAAGCGGAGAGCCTATTGGGATGCTAGATCCTAATGTGAAACACTGTGATTCTACCTGTCTATCTTTTTATGCTCGCTTATGCCTGTATTTTTTACTGTTGTGCCATATCTTACTATGCTCGCTCATGCCTGTATTTTTTATGTCCGTTCTATTTTATAATTTTTATTTTATTTTATTTTATTTTTATTTTACTATTTTTAAACTGAAACATTTTAAACTATTTTTACTATTTGTGTTACTGAAAACTGTAAGCGGAGAGCCTATTGGGATGCTAGATCCTAATGTGAAACACTGTGATTCTACCTGTCTATCTTTTTATGCTCGCTTATGCCTGTATTTTTTACTGTTGTGAAGCACTTTGAACTGAAACCTCTGTATGAAAAGTGCTATACAAATAAAGTTATTATTATTATTATTATAATAATAATCCAAGTGACAGTATCTTCGGTGTGAATACACACAGTCAGCGAAGTCCAAACAATAATCCAAGTGATAATATCTTCGGTGTGAAAACACACAGTGAGCGATGTTAAAGCAAATATTATCCCAATGAACAATCCAAAAAGCTGACACTGGGTGAGTGACAGTCTGACAAAAAGCAGGATATCTTCAGTGTCTTAAACACACGAAAAACGAATAGGGTCAAAGACAGTCTTGCAAAACTCACCCAGGCGCTGTGCGTAAAGAGAGCAGGATCAACAGGGCGAGCGCGTCGCCACGGGGAACGGGTTGTCCAAGCGGAGGTCTGAGTGGTGCGCGACTGCTTGGAGTACGCGCCGGTAAGGAGGGCGCATCTGGCGCGGAGGTCTGAGTGGTGCGCGACTGCTTGGAGTACGCGCCGGTACGGAGGACGCATCTGGAGTGCGTCTGAATGCGCGTCTGGAGTGAAGAGCGCGTCTGCGCGGAAGAGCGCGCCTGGCTCGGAGGTCTGGATGGTGCGCGTCTGCTTTGAGTACGCGCCGGTACGGAGAGCGCATCTGCTGCGCGGAGGTCTGGAGTGGAACACCGGAATACCTCCCGTAGAGGTTTAGAGAGCGCAGTGCGGTGTCTCCTTCCAGGCAAACGGCGACAGGTGGCGAAGGCTTGAGTGCATCTGGCGCAGAGGTCTGGATGCGCGTCTGGACGTCTGCTGCGTGGAGGTCTGAAGTGGAACACTGGAATACCTCCCGTGGAAGTTTAGAGAGCGCAGTCCAGTGTCTCCTTCCAGGCAAACGGCGACAGGAGGCGAAGGCTAGAGCGCATCTGGCGCAGAGGTCTGGATGCGCGTCTGGACGTCTGCTGCGCGGAGGTCTGAAGTGGAACACTGGAATACCTCCCGTGGAAGTTTAGAGAGCGCAGTCCAGTGTCTCCTTCCAGGCAAACGGCGACAGGAGGCGAAGGCTAGAGCGCATCTCACGCCGGAGATGAAAACAGCATAACAGACAGAGAACCTCCCGAAGGAGTCTTGGTGATAGAGATATGATACGGAACGACCCGACAGGAACTGAGGGGAGAGCGAGGTACTTAAAGCCCACAGGGGAACTAATTAGAATGCACATCAGGTGCGTGAAGGTAATTGATAATAGAACTAGAAGTGTGTGTTCGGCACCAGACCAATCAAACACATAATGACAGGTAGTCCAAGGGTGTGGCTGCTGAAGAGCAAACGAACGCGAGGGTGGGGGCTAGTGAGGTGAGGAGAATGCAATTGATTAACAGAAAACTAAAGGAACAGAGCGAGTAGGCTTAAAGGAACAGAGCGAGTAGGTGAGCAACGGACAAAACCTTACAGTACCCCCCCCTCCACGGGAGCCACCCGGCGACCCAAAAATACAGACAGAGCGGCAGGGGACAAAACAAGGCAACAAACAAAAAGTACAGGGCCATGCTAGCAGGGGAAGCTACAACAAAAGTGGGGCTAGCAAGGAACAGGGTAGCTGAGGGGTAACCAGGGTAGCAGAAGGGTAACTAGGGTAGCTGAGGGGTAAGTAGGGTAGCTGAGGGGTAACTAGAGGAGCTGAGGGGCAACAAGAGGAGCTGAGGGGTAACTAGAGGAGCTGAGGGGTAACTAGAGGTGCTGAGGGGTAACCAGAGGAGCACCGGGAAGGGGCCAGCAGAGGGAAAGGGTAGCTGCCAGGGCACAGATAGCTACAGGGCCTATGCTAGCTGTACTGCTACATTAACAAAGAGGCTGCGCTAGCTGCCGGAGCTAGGCTAGCAGACAGGGCTGGAACAGGGGCACCGGAGAGGGGAACAGGGAAGGGGCTAGCAGAGGGAAAGGGTAGCTGCCAGGGCACTGATAGCTACAGGGCCTATGCTAGCTGTACTGCTACATTAACATAGAGGCTGCGCTAGCTGCCGGAGCTAGGCTAGCAGACAGGACTGGAACAGGGGCACTGGAGAGGGGAACAAGGAAGGGGCTAGCAGAGGGAAAGGGTAGCTGCCAGGGCACTGATAGCTACAGGGCCTATGCCAGCTGTACTGCTACATTAACATAGAGGCTGCGCTAGCTGCCGGAGCTAGGCTGGCAGACAGGGCTGGACCAGCATGAGAGAACAAGCTAGCTGGAAGGACAGTCCTAGCTGTGGGGAACTGACCTTGCTAGCAGAAGGGGCAGTCCTAGCAGTGGGAGCACTGACCTTGCTAGCTGAAGGGGCAGTCCTAGCAGTGGGGCAAACTGACCTTGCTAGCTGAAGCGGCAGTCCTAGCAGTGGGAGAAAACTGACCTTGCTAGCTGAAAAGGCAGTCCTAGCAGTGGGAAAACTGACCTTGCTAGCTGAAAGGGCAGTCCTAGCAGTGGGAAAAAACTGACCTTGCTAGCTGAAAGGGCAGTCCTAGCAGTGGGAAAAACTGACCTTGCTAGCTGAAAGGGCAGTCCTAGCAGTGGGGCAAACTGACCTTGCTAGCTGAAAGGGCAGTCCTAGCAGTGGGAGAAAACTGACCTTGCTAGCTGAAAAGGCAGTCCTAGCAGTGGGAAAAACTGACCTTGCTAGCTGAAAGGGCAGTCCTAGCAGTGGGAAAACTGACCTTGCTAGCTGAAAGGGCAGTCCTAGCAGTGGGAGAAAACTGACCTTGCTAGCTGAAAGGGCAGTCCTAGCAGTGGGAAAAAACTGACCTTGCTAGCTGAAAGGGCAGTCCTAGCAGTGGGAAAACTGACCTTGCTAGCTGAAAGGGCAGTCCTAGCAGTGGGAAAAAACTGACCTTGCTAGCTGAAAGGGCAGTCCTAGCAGTGGGAGAAAACTACACAAAAAGTGGAGGCCATGCAGAGGGACCGGGTTAGCTGCCTGTGCATGGCTAGCTACAGGGCCTATGCCAGCTGCAAGGGCTGCATTAACATAGAGGCTGTGCTAACAGCCGGGGCTAAGCTAGCAGACTGGGGCCATGCAGAGGGACTGGGTAAGCTGCCTGGGCATGGCTAGCTACAGGGCCTATGCCAGCAGCAAGGGCTGCATTAACATAGAGGCTGTGCTAGCAGCCGGGGCAAAGCTAGCAGACTGGGGCCATGCTGGTAGTAGAGGCCTAACAAGCTGCAGGGGAGCTAACGAGGCTAACAGGGAAGCAAACAGGGCAGTCACAGGCTAACAGGGAAGCCAACAGGGAAGCTAACAGGCTAACAGGGGAGCCAACAGGGCTAACAGGAAAGACTAAACAGGCTAAACAGGGGAGCTAACAGGGGAGACTAACAAGCTAACAGGGGAGCTAACAGGGGAGACTAACAAGCTAACAGGGGAGCAAGAGGGAACAAAAGAAAAAAGGCAAACTCAACATACACCGTCTGTGCTGGCTGGGGTCGTCGATTGTCGGGTCGTACTGTTATGGTTTGTAACCGACCCCAATCGCACAACACAAGACAGGTATGAGAGTAAGCCAAGAACTGGGCATTTATTGAAACACACAGAAAACGGCACTGTCCCTTTAAGGGAGAACACAAATTACTGGAAAACAAGAAATGGGAAAAGGGCACAGTGCCTTTAGGAGGCGAGCTGGCTAAGGGGAAGGCTAAGGGAACAGGACCAGGGCAAGGGACAAGGGCAGGAAACAGGGAGGACTAGGAGGACCGGACGGGATGACTAGGAGGACTAGGAGGACTGGACAGGGAGGGCTAGGAGGACTAGAGTGGGGAAACAGGGACAGAGGCTTGCGGAGGCGGGCTGGGGAGAGGGAGGACTGGAAGGACTAGACAGGGAGGACTAGGATGACTAGGAGGGGAAACAGGGACAGAGGCTCGCGGAGGCGGGCTGGGGAGAGGGAGGACTGGAAGGACTAGACAGGGAGGACTAGGATGACTAGGAGGGGAAACAGGGACAGAGGCTCGCGGAGGCGGGCTGGGGAGAGGGAGGACAGGAAGGACTAGACAGGGGAAAAACAGACAAAGACTGGGATTCAAGCATAGATGAAAGTTGCTGCACTGCAGCTTCTCCCGGGATGGTTCGTCTGGGGAAGCAGACGGTGACGTCAGAGCCGCTCTGCAGATTCCTCTCGGCAGCTCTCCGAGGTGGTAAACGGGACCGAGAGGGAGAGAGGGAGCGGGTTAGCTCAGAGTACAGTTGGGAACAGAGCAGGTGACAGGAGAAGTGACTTGTCCCAAAACAGAGTAATCCCAGTGACTGAATCTTCGGTGTAAATACACACTGTGAGTAACGTCCCAAACACAAATCCACGTGATAGAATCTTCGGTGCAAATAAACACTGTGAGCGAAGTCCCAATAATAATCCAAGTGACAGTATCTTCAGTGTGAATACACACAGTCAGCGAAGTCCAAACAATAATCCAAGTGATAATATCTTCGGTGTGAAAACACACAGTGAGCGATGTTAAAGCAAATATTATCCCAATGAACAATCCAAAAAGCTGACACTGGGTGAGTGACAGTCTGACAAAAAGCAGGATATCTTCAGTGTCTTAAACACACGAAAAACGAATAGGGTCAAAGACAGTCTTGCAAAACTCACCCAGGCGCTGTGCGTAAAGAGAGCAGGATCAACAGGGCGAGCGCGTCGCCACGGGGAACGGGTTGTCCAAGCGGAGGTCTGAGTGGTGCGCGACTGCTTGGAGTACGCGCCGGTAAGGAGGGCGCATCTGGCGCGGAGGTCTGAGTGGTGCGCGACTGCTTGGAGTACGCGCCGGTACGGAGGACGCATCTGGAGTGCGTCTGAATGCGCGTCTGGAGTGAAGAGTGCGTCTGCGCGGAAGAGCGCGCCTGGCTCGGAGGTCTGGATGGTGCGCGTCTGCTTTGAGTACGCGCCGGTACGGAGAGCGCATCTGCTGCGCGGAGGTCTGGAGTGGAACACCGGAATACCTCCCGTAGAGGTTTAGAGAGCGCAGTGCGGTGTCTCCTTCCAGGCAAACGGCGACAGGTGGCGAAGGCTTGAGTGCATCTGGCGCAGAGGTCTGGATGCGCGTCTGGACGTCTGCTGCGCGGAGGTCTGAAGTGGAACACTGGAATACCTCCCGTGGAAGTTTAGAGAGCGCAGTCCAGTGTCTCCTTCCAGGCAAACGGCGACAGGTGGCGAAGGCTTGAGTGCATCTGGCGCAGAGGTCTGGATGCGCGTCTGGACGTCTGCTGCGCGGAGGTCTGAAGTGGAACACTGGAATACCTCCCGTGGAAGTTTAGAGAGCGCAGTCCAGTGTCTCCTTCCAGGCAAACGGCGACAGGAGGCGAAGGCTAGAGCGCATCTCACGCCGGAGATGAAAACAGCATAACAGACAGAGAACCTCCCGAAGGAGTCTTGGTGATAGAGATATGATACGGAACGACCCGACAGGAACTGAGGGGAGAGCGAGGTACTTAAAGCCCACAGGGGAACTAATTAGAATGCACATCAGGTGCGTGAAGGTAATTGATAATAGAACTAGAAGTGTGTGTTCGGCACCAGACCAATCAAACACATAATGACAGGTAGTCCAAGGGTGTGGCTGCTGAAGAGCAAACGAACGCGAGGGTGGGGGCTAGTGAGGTGAGGAGAATGCAATTGATTAACAGAAAACTAAAGGAACAGAGCGAGTAGGCTTAAAGGAACAGAGCGAGTAGGTGAGCAACGGACAAAACCTTACAAATACGTTCTTCTAAACCAAAGATATGTTTTAGGGACATTGGACAGCTCTTACCTCCTTCCTCATTCAGGTCAGACTGAACGGGAAGAGGGGCGCGACAAAGTAAATACGTCACTTCGGCAGGAAGTGACGATTTCAAAATAAAAGACTTTGAGAATAAAAATAATGATAAACAATTAAAGTAAAACGTTAGGGAGGGATTCTTTGTGGAATACAACATATTAGTATATTTTATATATATACCTGCTACATACTCCCCCCCTGAATTCCGCTAAAATCCCGAACCTACAGGACATGACACACACTAACAGGGACCTCCAACACACGTCAGAACCGGCACGGGTTTACATGAAGAAACGTATCTTCAGAATCAGCTAGAAGCTACCTGTCAAACAGGTTCAGAGAAAACAAAAGGGTGTACAGTCCTATGTTCCTCCTAGAATCGCTTGGTGCCTTATACACCAAACCCACCCGGCCTACTCAAGTCCCATATCCTACCTGTGAGCACATGCTGCCACACACACATTACACACCTGTCCAGCTCATTATAATGCGATGGCCGTTTGCAAAATTAGATCAGATTCAAATGTACAGCACACACCATATACTGCTATAGTGGAATATACTATTCATATACCATAATGTATACCATCTTGTTGCGCGCTCCTGGCCGCACACACACACAACACACTGCTGAATAATTCTGTTTTGCATCAATATATATATATGTATACTGTGTATATTGAGGCAAAACAGAATTATATATACAGTATTGAGGCAAAACAGACGACGCATGTGTGTATGTGTGTGTGTGTGTGTGTGTGTCTGACAGCTTGAAGTTTATCATGATGATATGATGATAACGCATAACATAATAAGGTTTTCAATCAATCAAACGTCTCATAACTCCCTGGCTGTCACATGGCTGGTGACTGACAACTTTTCTGAGCCAATAGGCGCTTTGCGCGACCGTAGCAAGTCGCTTCCCAGCCGGGAGCAGCCGGCTGAGAGGTATGGCTTGTTCAAGATGGGATAGGCGGACGCAGATCTGCGCAGGTTTTACTACGGCCTCGCCAAGCGCGTTGCATGACGGTTAGAATGTTGTCCGATTTGCTCTGAAAGTCTGACGAGGCGAGGCGCGGAACTCCCGCGGGAGCGAGCCGCGCGCAGCATTCAGAGCGAGGCGCCACAGTACAGGCTTGTTCAAGATGGGATAGGCGGACGCAGATCTGCGCAGGTTTCACTACTGCCTCGCCAAGCGCGTTGCATGACGGTTAGAATGTTGTCCGATTTGCTCTGAAAATCTGACTAGGCGAGGCGCGGAACTCCCGCGGGAGCGAGCCGCGCGCAGCATTCAGAGCGAGGCTCCACAGTACCTCTCAGCCGGCTGCTCCCGGCTGGGAAGCGACTTGCTACGGTCGCGCAAAGCGCCTATTGGCTCAGAAAAGTTGTCAGTCACCAGCCATGTGACAGCCAGGGAGTTATGAGACGTTTGATTGATTGAAAACTTTATTATGTTATGCGTTATCAACTTATCATCATATCATCATGATAAACTTCAAGCTGTCAGACACACACACACACACACACACATACAGCAGTGTGTTGTGTGTGCGTGCGGCCAGGAGCGCGCAACAAGATGGTATACATTATGGTATATGAATAGTATATTCCACTGTAGCAGTATATGGTGTGCTGTACATTTGAATCTGATCTAATTTTGCACACGGCCATCGCATTATAATGAGCTGGACAGGTGTGTAATGTGTGTGTGGTGACGTGAAAGCGTATCTGCCGCGCGAGACTAGGCGAGAGGCTCTCGTGAAATCGGCAGTGTCCGCCCTCTTAACTCCTCCCCCGGCTTCACTCGGCTACTCTCGTCTACTAGTCGAGGCAAACCGAAATCCATCTTGAACAAGCCTCTTGAACAAGCCTGTACTGTGGAGCCTCGCTCTGAATGCTGCGCGCGGCTCGCTCCCGCGGGAGTTCCGCGCCTCGCCTCGTCAGAATTTCAGAGCAAATCGGACAAAATTCTAACCGTCATGCAACGCGCTTGGCGAGGCCGTAGTAAAACCTGCGCAGATCTGCGTCCGCCTATCCCATCTTGAACAAGCCTAGTGGAACAGAGGAATCTGCGCGCAGAAGCCGAGAGCTGCAGCAGCACTCGCTCAGTCAGACTCTACCTCTAGACGTCGGCGTATGCATTTAAAAGAGTTTACAATTCAAACTATTTGATAAACTTCTACTCTGCTCTGCTTCGTGCCGGTGGCCGGACTATACTCAAATCAACTCTAAATGGATCTAATCAGTCGATTGCATATTTTCTTCAAGAAGCAGAATAAGGCTAACCCTCTCTGCCTATTGGGACATCATAATCGGGTTACCAACTTGAAGACGTGGTCATTTTTGGATTATCAAAGCTTTTGGACTGCAATAAGAAGATTTTGGATCTGTTTACCGCGCACAGGATCTACCAAAATGAACTGATAAGACACTTGGACACTTGGACTAATAATGCATTCAGTCATTTGGACGGAGTTGTTAAAACTCACTCCACTCAAATCAATAGAGTTATATTCCACTCTATTCAAATCAAATTTAAAGGGACGTGGCTGGGATAAATTGTGCCAGTCAGTCAGCCAAAACAAATTCTTGGACCAAGGTCGAACCGAGAGCTCTGGAGTCGAAGGCCCTCTGGGAGATAAGAGTGGCGAGCGGCGTCCCACACCCCCAATCCCTAGTCCCCCCCCCCCCTTCCTCTGCATTGGCGCTGCACTGTCGGCTGCCTCGTGTGAGGGAGACCTCCCCCACCCAGGACTTGGCTTGTGCACTCCCCCCCACCTTCCCCCCCCCTCCCACTCCCCCCCCCCCCACTACAGCCCTGTAACAACCCCAACCCACTCCCCCCTCCTTCCGTAAATGGCGCTGCCTATGACGGCTGCCAGTCTGTTTGCGGTGGTGAATATGCATATGTTTGTCTCAAGGCTCTGTACCATTATTACTATCTAAAATGTAATAATTGTGGAATATTACTGTAATGAGCTGTATGTGTATGATCCAAGCGTCCTATGATCCTCATAGGAGCATAACAGAAAAAAGCATTCCATGTGAAGGTATTCTGTATCTTTGCATGTCAACTAATAAAGAAACTTGAACTTGAAACTTGAACTCTACAACACCCTCTGCAACATCTGCAACCATGTTGTGTGGGAAAACATCCAGATGGGCGGTGTGAATGTGGAGAGACTGAAACTGTCAAGCATGTTTTCCTAGAATGTGAAAGGTATAGGAAAGAAAGCGAAATCTTTTATAAAAGTTTAGCAGAATTGGGAGTCTCTTCCTTATCTCTTAAATCTTTCTTTGGCATGGATAATGAGAACCACCAGCTGATCACAGAGTCAGTGCTGACATTTCTGCACGAGTCAGAGTTGTATCAGAGGATATAGTGTTATTTTATTTATTATTATTATTATTATTATTATTATTATTATTATTATTATTATTATTATTATTATTATTATTATTATTATTATTATTATTATTATTATTATTATTATTATTATTATTATTATTATTATTATTATTATTATTATTATTATTATTATTATTATTATTATTATTATTATTATTATTATTATTATTATTATTATTATTATTATTATTATTATTATTATTATTATTATTATTATTATCTTTTTTTTTTTTATGGCCTAAATTGTGGGCGTAGTATGGAACTGAGGAGGGCAGTAATACGCCATGTCTACACTGCCGGAAATTCTAAAGAAGAAGAAGAAGAAGACCAGAGGTTGTCCTTTTTGTGGGGAGCTGGAAACAGTTTTGATTGATTGATTGAAAACTTTATTAACAGATTGCAGAATGGATACAATACAGTACAGCTCAATACACACAATTGTTAAGGGGATGCAGACCAGAGAAAGACTTTCGTCTTGTTTACATCAGGGTCCCCCATTTTCAATTTATCAGGACATATATGACATACATGACATACAGATAGTCAGTACTGCTACATCTATACATTTATGACATACCAGATTTGCAAATACAGTACTGTTTGTGATACAGGAGGAGTCAAGAAAAGGGAGTATATACATTTGACGTAGAAACTGTACATTGGAGGAGGTTGGGTGGGGTTGTGTGGGGGGGGTTGTGTACATTGGGATATTGACAACCATACTGGGTCATTTACATTGGAGGTGGTTGGGGGGGGGGGGAAACACTGTATAAACAAGCAAAACTGTACATTGAGGGGGGGGGGGGGAGACACTGTACAAACAAGCAAAATTGTACATTGGACTATTGACAAAACCATACTAGGTAAATGACTGTACATTGGAGGGGGTTGGGTTAGGACATTTACAGGGGCCAGTTTTGAATTGCAGTCTCCCGTAGGTATCCCTTGAGAGTGGTTTTGAAAGTGGGTAGTGATCCACATTCCTTTACAGCTTTGGGTAGGGCGTTCCACATTGATGTGGCATAATTGCAAAACGTGTTTAGTCCCTTATTTGAGCCGAATCTGGGTTTAACATGATTTATGGAGCTCCCTCTGGTGTTGTGATTGTGGTATTCACTGACCTTTGGGAAGTATTTTGACATGTACATGGGTACCTTGGTCGTGTAGTGTATCTTGTAGACCAGGCCCATTGCAAGTTGCTGTACTCTGTCGTCTACTCTAAGCCATCCTAGGTTGTCAAAGTGGGCAGGGGTGAGGTGGGTTCTAGGAGTAAGGTCAAGCAGTAGTCTGACCAGTTTGTTTTGAGATGTTTGTAATTTTGTTTTTAGCGCCTTTGAGGTGCTTTGGTACCATGAGGTGCAAGCATAGTCGTAGTACCCTTGAATGAGTGCTCCTGCCAGAGTCTTCAGGGTATTCCTGTTTACCAGAGAGGAGATCCAGTACAAGAATCGAGTTCGTTGGTTGACTTTTCTTATTACATTGGATGCCATTTTGTCACAGGAGAGATTAGCCTCTAGGATGGAACCCAGGTAGGTAATTTCATCTTTCCTTGTGACAATATTGTCACCCACTGTAACTGAGAAGCCGTCGGTCTTGCAGAATTTGTTATTTGAACCGAAGAGAATGGACTCTGTTTTGCCCATGTGTAATAATAGTTTGTTATCAGCGAGCCATATGCAGATTTTGCCTAGTTCCGAGCTGAGGGTTTTTTCAACCTGTAACTTGTTCTTGTCAGAGACCAGCAGGGCTGAGTCGTCCACAAACAGGAACAAGTTGCAGTCACAAGCTGACGACATGTCATTTGCATAAATTAGGAACAGTAGCGGTCCTAGTATGCTTCCTTGTGGAACACCACAGCTCACTGTGAGGGGGGGGGATAGGGTACCGTTTACCTCCACCATCTGTTCCCTCCCCTCAAGGTAGGATTGCATCCAGCTCACTGATAGACTATCAAAACCAATTGCTTTTAGCTTGTCAATCAGAATGGAGTGATTGACAGTGTCGAAGGCCTTTTGTAGGTCCAGCATGACCATGCAGCAGTATTTGCCTGCGTCCACCTCTTGTTTGATGTGGTCATTCAAATAGAGAAGGCATGTGTCAGTGGAGTGGGATGTTCTGAAGCCAGATTGGAAGTCGTAGATTAGATTTTTTTCCGCTAGGTACTTTTCGACCTGTTCGTAGACTATTTTTTCCATGACTTTCGAGATGGAGGTGAGAATAGAAACAGGGCGGTAGTTGCCTGGGTCTAATTTGCTGCCCTTTTTGTGCAGAGGGGTCACCCTCGCAATTTTGAAGTCCTTGGGGACGTGTCCCTGTTTTATGGAGAGGTTTATTATGTGTGTGATGACTGGGGTGATGGCGGCTGCTGAGTCTCTGAGGAATTTGTAGGGGATGTTGTCATGGCCAGTGGCCTTGTTAGGTTGGAGGGCGCTCAGTTTATTGAGTACCTCATCTGTTGTTACCATTTCCAGCTTGAAGTCGTCCTTGCGGACCCCTAGGTTTTTGTAGTAAGCTACTATGTGTTCTACCCCATAAAGCCCTGAGTGGGAGGGTAGTTTGTTTACCAGTGTTGTGGCTATGTTTGTGAAGAAAACGTTTAAGTAATTGGCTACATCCAGCTTGTCTGTGATGAGCGTGTTGTCCGTTTTTATGTTTATGTTTGAGAATCTGGTTTTAAGTTTTTACTGCATCCTAGTTGATTATTGAGTATGTGAGGTTTCTGTCCTTGCCTTCTCACTCGTTCTGTTCCTTTAACCACCCTCGCTTTGTTTTCATTCATTTTTTCTGTCAAGTATTTCAATTCCCTCGTTCACACGTTTCTCCCCGCTGACGTCATCTGAGACGTCGCTGATTGGTTCTCTCACTTCCCCACGCTTTTCAATCACATTCCCCAGCTGTCACTGCTTTTCAATCAATCGATCCCTCATTATTTATACCCCGTTTTCCCCACCCTAAGTTGTTGGTTCGTCTTGATTTGTCGCTGGATGTTTTTCCCCGTTGCTTCTGTTTCACTGTGCTATTCTCCAGGAATTCCTAGAAGCCTTCGCTTGGATACCTGCTCCGTGGCGCGCGCTCGCCTCCACTGTTGTTCCTGTTCCTTTTACGCAGCTCGTCTGGGTGAGTTTTTCTAGATTGACTGTCTTGACCTATTTCCGATTTTCGTGTGTAACCTTTACACTGAAGTCTACCACCTTTTTGTCAGACAGTCACTCTCCCAGCCATTATCGTTTTTGCTCTTTCCTTTATGGAATAATATTTTTGGGATCTTCCACCTCCCACTGTGTATTTACACGAAGATATTATTTCACATTTGGACTGTGTTTGGATTTTTGCTCACTGTGTATTTACACGAAGATATTGTTTCACATTTGGACTGTGTTTGGATTTTTGCTCACTGTGTGTTTACACGAAGATAGTATTTCACATTTGGACGGTGTTTGGATTTTTGCTCACTGTGTGTTTACATGAAGATATTCACTTGGGCTGTTTTTGGAATATTGCACATCACTGTGTTGTTTAACACGAAGAATATAGCACCCTGTCCTCCAGCTCGTTTCAAGTCTGCTCTGTCACTGACCCGTTCCCTCTCTCCCTCTCTCGGTCTTGCACAACATCTGAGAGGTCCGCCGTGAGAGTCTGCAGAGCGGTACAGAGGTCTGCTCCTGCTTCCCAAGACTACCCTTCCGGGAGAAGCTGCAGAGCAGCAGAACTTTGCCCCTTGTTCATTGTACCTGTTCTTGTTGACCTGCTTTCCCTGTTTCACTTATTCTTATTATCAAATAAACAAGCCCTCGTATTTGGCAACTCTGAATCCTACTCTCTTGTGTCGTTAGCGTTTGGGGTCGGTGTCAAACCATAACATTACGAACCAACCATGACGACCCCAGCCGACACAGAGGGGGTCAGAACCGCACTTGCATTTCAAGTCGAGTTGACCAGGGATCACGGTCTCCAACTAGAGCGGGCTGCGGCTGCGGTGCAGGACCTCAGGGACCAGGTCCTGCCTATGCAGGGTTCAATGGCCGCTATGGCGGGACAACAGTCCGAGATTCTCGCCCAGCTTAACTCGCTGGGCGACGCCGTTAATTCTTTTCATCTCTCACACCCTTCAGGAACATTCCCCGCAGCCCCAGCAGATCTCGCACCTCGGGAACCCCTTCTCTCCGTCCCACGGCTGTTCGACGGTAATCCCGAGGAGTGTGCCACATTCATCATGCAATGTGAGTTGGTTTTCCGTCATCAACCAAGCCGTTTTTCTGCTCATGGGTCCCGAGTGGCTTATATAACCAACCTACTTTCAGGCCATGCTGCCCAGTGGGTCACTTCCTCCTGGGCAATGGAAGCAGAATTTTTGTTCTCCTATCCAGACTTCGTGGCGGAGCTCCGCAGAGTGTTCCACCATCCAGCCCGAGGTCTGGACCCTGGAGCCCGGTTGGGGACCTTCCGACAAGGGAGCAGCAGGGTGACGGACTATGTCATGGAGTTTCGACTGGCGGCGGTGGAGAGTGGATGGAACGAACCTGCTCTTCGCCTAACCTTCATTAGGGGGCTCAGTGACGCAGTCCGGGACCAGCTCGCTACCAGGGATGTGCCCGACTCCCTCGAGGAGCTGTTTAGCCTTGTCATCCGTATTGACGGACGCCTCCTGGAGAGAAGGCGCGAGAGGACCCGACTGTCACCTCCTGAAGCACCCCGGACTCCTGGACGCCCCGTCCCCAACACTACTGAAGGTAACAGGCTTCCCCGTCCGGTGCGCGAGGAGGAACCCATGCCACTGGGACGCTCTCGTCTGAGCCAGGTGGTGCGTCAGGCAAGGCTCAGGTCCGAGCTCTGCCTCTACTGCGGAGGCACGGGACACTTTCTCGCCGACTGCCCTATCCGGCCAAAAGATCGGGCTCACCAAGACCCCGGGAGATCCTGGTGAGCCGTTTTTCCCATTCCCAGCGCCGCGCACCGCCTGACCATCTGTTGAGCGTCACCCTGGCCTGGGGGAACCAACGTGCCACGGTGGAGGCCCTCATCGACTCTGGGGCAGACGAGAACTTCCTCGACTTCGAGTTTGCCACCCAAGCCAACATACCTCTTGAGGCCCTTGTGAGGCCCTTGGAGATCTTTTCGTTGGACCAACACCGCCTGGCCGACATCTCTCAACGGACCGGCCCAGTCTTGCTGACCATTGCTGGGAACCACGTAGAGAGGATCCAGTTCCTCATTACCCAATCCCCCCTTGTCCCGGTGGTCCTGGGTAGGCCCTGGCTCGCGCTGCACGAGCCCCACATCGCCTGGGCCTCCGGTACCATCAGGGGCTGGAGCTCCTCCTGTCACGCCCGCTGTCTACAGGCGGCGTCTTGTCCCCCGCCCCGGAGACCGGCTGGTGAGTTGCCCCCGGATCCCTCGTCCATTCCTCCCGAGTACCACGACCTCATGGAGGTATTCAGTAAGACCAGGGCTCAGTCCCTTCCACCTCACCGCCCCTATGACTGCGCCATCGACCTCCGCCAAGGGGCTCCCCTTCCCGGCAGCCGCCTCTACAGTCTGACTGTCCCGGAGAAGAAGGCGATGGATCTCTACATCTCTGAGTCATTGGAAGCAGGACTCATTCGGCCTTCCTCCTCCCCGGTGGCGGCCGGGTTCTTCTTTGTTGGTAAGAAGGATGGGGACCTGCGACCCTGCATCGACTATCGTCAGCTCAACGAGATCACCATCAAGAACAAATACCCCCTACCTCTCATGAGCTCCACCTTCGAGCCACTGACCCAGGCCTCGTTCTTCACCAAGCTGGATCTCCGAAGTGCCTATCATCTTGTCCGTATCCGTGAGGGCGATGAATGGAAGACCGCCTTCAAGACCCCCAGGGGCCACTATGAGTACCTTGTGATGCCGTTCGGCCTCACCAACGCCCCGGCGGTATTCCAGGCACTCATGAACGATGTCCTCCGTGACATGCTGGAGGTGTTCGTGGTGGTGTACCTGGACGACATTCTTATCTTTTCCAGGACCCTCGAGGAACACATCCTGCATGTCCGCCGGGTGCTGGAGCGCCTCCTCCACAATCGGCTCTTCGTCAAGGCGGAGAAGTGCCGTTTCCACTCCAACTCCGTCGACTACCTGGGCTTCATCGTGGAGAAGGGCTTGACCCGAGCGGATCCTCGCAAGATCCAGGCTGTGGAGGATTGGCCGGAACCCACCACTCGGAAGGAGCTACAGAGTTTCCTCGGGTTCGCAAACTTCTACCGAAGGTTCATCCGGAACTACAGCCAAGTGGCGGAGCCTCTTACCAAGCTGACCTCCCCCGCTCTGCCGTTCGACTGGTCCCCAGCGGCACGCGCTGCGTTCCGCTCCCTCAAGAGAAGGTTCACTTCCGCTCCTATCCTGCTCCACCCTGACCCCAAGAGACAGTTCATCGTGGAGGTGGACGCCTCGGATTCTGGCCTGGGCGCTGTCCTATCTCAGCGTTCTCCTTCCGACCAGAAGGTACATCCTTGCGCCTTCTACTCGCGTCGCTTCCTCCCCGCCGAGAGGAACTACGACACCGGCAATCGGGAGCTACTGGCGGTCGTGGCTGCTCTGGAGGAGTGGCGTCATTGGCTAGAGGGTGCCGAGGAGCCTTTTACCATCTGGACGGACCACAAGAACCTAACGTTCATCCGCGCTTCCAGGCGCCTCAACGGTCGGCAGGCGAGATGGGCCAGTTTCCTCAGTCGGTTCGACTTCTCGCTGACCTTCCGCCCCGGTTCCCGCAACACGAAGGCCGACTCCCTGTCCCGGATGCACTCCAAGGGGGCTCCACCCTCTGAGGACCCATCTCCCATCATCCCGGAGGCCCGAGTGGTTGGAGCCATCACCTTGGGCATCGAGGGTGTGGTGAGGCGTGCCCTACGCTTCCAACGTGCTCCAAGCAACGTCCCTAGGAGCCGTCTCTTCGTCCCTGACTCTGTCCGGTCCCAGGTACTGCTGTGGGGCCATACCAGCCGGTTCGCCTGCCACCCAGGCGTCCATCGCACGTTCTCCTTCCTGGCTCGTCGTTTCTGGTGGCCCACCATGCGGAACGACGTCAAGGAGTTCGTTTTGGCCTGCGCGGTCTGTGCCCGCAGCAAGGCCTCTCACCAGGCACCCTCCGGGCTCTTGCAGCCACTTCCCGTTCCAAGCCGTCCGTGGTCACATGTGGCGCTCGACTTCGTCACTGGTCTACCCTCCTCCCAGGGGAACACCTGCCTTCTGACCGTGGTGGATCGATTCAGCAAGGGGGTCCACCTCGTGGCCCTCTCCAAGCTTCCCTCAGCAGCCGAGACGGCGGACCTCCTGACGCACCACGTGTTCCGCCTTCACGGCTTTCCCCAGGACATCGTCTCTGACCGGGGGCCCCAGTTCACCTCCCAGGTATGGCGGGCTTTCTGCAAGGGATTGGGGGCAACGGTCAGTCTCTCCTCTGGCTACCATCCCCAGACAAACGGGCAGACGGAGAGGATGAACCAGAGCGTGGAGTCTGCTCTTCGGTGTGTGGCAGCCGAGAGGCCGGCATCCTGGAGTCGTTTCCTTCCCTGGGTTGAATACTCGATCAACTCAATGGTCAGTTCCGCCACCGGCCTCTCCCCTTTTGAGGCCTCCCTGGGCTACCAGCCCCCTCTTTTTCCCGCACTGGAGACGGAAGTGGCAGTTCCCTCCGTGCAGGTCCACCTCGACCGCTGCCGTCGCGTTTGGGAGATCACCAGGACCGCGCTGCTCCGGACATCTGAGCGCGCCTGTCGTGGTGCCGACCGGCGCCGGGTTCCCGCGCCGACTTACCGCCCTGGGCAGAGGGTGTGGCTCTCCGCGAAGGACCTCCCGCTACGGTCCTCGGCCAAGAAGCTCAACCCTCGCTTCGTCGGTCCTTTCGAGGTCCTGAAGGTACTCGGTCCGGCGGCCCTGCGCCTGAAGCTTCCTGCATCCATGCACATCCACCCCGTGTTCCATGTCTCCCGGGTTAAGCCCGTCTCCCTCAGTCCCCTTATGCCTCCAGCTCCTGATCCACCGCCTCCTGTGCTAGTGGATGGTCACCCCCAGTGGCAGGTCCGCCGGTTGATGGGCGTTCGTCGGCGGGGCCGGGGATTCCAATACCTGGTGGACTGGGAGGGTTACGGCCCAGAGGAGCGTAGCTGGGTCTCCCGGCAGCTCATCGTGGATCCCGGCTTGATCACCGACTTCCATCGGGCCCATCCTGACGAGCCGGGTCGGCCTGGTCGCCGGGCGGCTCCCGTGGAGGGGGGGGTACTGTGAGGTTTCTGTCCTTGCCTTCTCACTCGTTCTGTTCCTTTAACCACCCTCGCTTTGTTTTCATTCATTTTTTCTGTCAAGTATTTCAATTCCCTCGTTCACACGTTTCTCCCCGCTGACGTCATCTGAGACGTCGCTGATTGGTTCTCTCACTTCCCCACGCTTTTCAATCACATTCCCCAGCTGTCACTGCTTTTCAATCAATCGATCCCTCATTATTTATACCCCGTTTTCCCCACCCTAAGTTGTTGGTTCGTCTTGATTTGTCGCTGGATGTTTTTCCCCGTTGCTTCTGTTTCACTGTGCTATTCTCCAGGAATTCCTAGAAGCCTTCGCTTGGATACCTGCTCCGTGGCGCGCGCTCGCCTCCACTGTTGTTCCTGTTCCTTTTACGCAGCTCGTCTGGGTGAGTTTTTCTAGATTGACTGTCTTGACCTATTTCCGATTTTCGTGTGTAACCTTTACACTGAAGTCTACCACCTTTTTGTCAGACAGTCACTCTCCCAGCCATTATCGTTTTTGCTCTTTCCTTTATGGAATAATATTTTTGGGATCTTCCACCTCCCACTGTGTATTTACACGAAGATATTATTTCACATTTGGACTGTGTTTGGATTTTTGCTCACTGTGTATTTACACGAAGATATTGTTTCACATTTGGACTGTGTTTGGATTTTTGCTCACTGTGTGTTTACACGAAGATAGTATTTCACATTTGGACGGTGTTTGGATTTTTGCTCACTGTGTGTTTACATGAAGATATTCACTTGGGCTGTTTTTGGAATATTGCACATCACTGTGTTGTTTAACACGAAGAATATAGCACCCTGTCCTCCAGCTCGTTTCAAGTCTGCTCTGTCACTGACCCGTTCCCTCTCTCCCTCTCTCGGTCTTGCACAACATCTGAGAGGTCCGCCGTGAGAGTCTGCAGAGCGGTACAGAGGTCTGCTCCTGCTTCCCAAGACTACCCTTCCGGGAGAAGCTGCAGAGCAGCAGAACTTTGCCCCTTGTTCATTGTACCTGTTCTTGTTGACCTGCTTTCCCTGTTTCACTTATTCTTATTATCAAATAAACAAGCCCTCGTATTTGGCAACTCTGAATCCTACTCTCTTGTGTCGTTAGCGTTTGGGGTCGGTGTCAAACCATAACAGAGTAATTTCCAAAGTTCACGTGGTTTGTTTTTGTTTTCCTCAGTTTTGTCATTGATGAAATTCTTTTTTTGCAGTTTTGATCATGGAGTTTACGTCGTTTCTTAGTCTGTTTCTTTCTAGTTTGAGTTCAGTCACGTGGGCTTGGAGTTCACTGCTCGTGCTTTTGGTAAGCTTTGACTGACTTTTACGAAACTCAGAGCATTTTTTGTCTCTGGTTTTCATAGCGGCCAGTATTTCGGAGTGCATCCACGGCTCAGCGCGATTTTTTACCCTGGTGGTTCTTAGGGGGGCCATGTCGTTTAGTATTGTTGAAAATTTGGTTTTGAAACCAAGCCATGTTTCTTCAACCAGTGTACCATTGAGTTCATCTGACCAGTCCAGACTCTCCAGTTCAAGGTTAAAGGCCTCGCTAGAGTAGGTTTTGAGGTCTCTAGATGTGACTGTTTTGTGGCAGCCAGCCTTTTGTTTTAGCTTTTTGCGGGTACAGAATATCATATAATGATCACTTAACCCGCATGCTATAACCCCTTTATTGGAGATCTTGGACTTGTCGGAGGTCAGAATGAGGTCAATGGTAGTCTGAGTTGATTCACATACACGTATGGGTTGGGTGATTAGCTGGCTGAGGCCGTGCAGATCACAAAGCCTACTGAATGACTTGAAGACGGGTGCATCTTTTCGTTGCATATCCGTGTTCCAGTCTCCAATAAGAATTTTGTCTACATCCTCAACTCCAGCTAAATGTAACCAGGTCAATTGGACATTGATTATTATTATTATTATTGGGGTTTGAAATGTCACCAAATCCTGTTTATTATTTTATTAAGGATTGAAATGTTATTAAATCCTGTTTACAAATGTTTAATGCTTACAATTGTTTATTATTTCTTTATACCAAAGGCACTTTTATTTGAATGTAACTTGGGAAGTTCACGTTCGAGAGTGTAGCACTTCCGGGGTCAATTATTAGCGCGATGATAGAAGCAACCTCTTCCGGTTTGGGGATTCAGTTGCAACAACTATTCAACGTGGGAGGTACGTTTGATTATTGTAGCGCGCAGCACTTTTATGTATTACACTGTTGTATATATATTTTGTATGTGAATTGAATGTTAACAGATGATAATGACTCGATAGTGTTGTAATGAATGGTGTGGTTATGTTATATGCACAATTGGTATTTCACCGTGGTAATATCGTCAATTTATTGTTCTCTGTCACCAGACTTGACGAGATATATTTGTGACGCTGTTCTTGTGGTATTTCGACCACCCATTTGATACAGGTATGTGTGCCTTAAGAGTTCGGTCTATTGTGTAATTTGTCATTCACGTTTCATGCATTGCTAATAAGATTAGTATGTTAAATTACTATGTGAGATGTGGTTAAGCCATGCGGTACATGTAATGGTTTTGATATGTTAAATTACTATGTGAGATGTGGTTAAGCCATGCGGTACATGTAATGGTTTTGATATTCTCGAGTTGCAACAACTATTCAACGTGGGAGACTTGACGAGATATATTTGTGACGCTGTTCTTGTGGTATTTCGACCACCCATTTGATACAGGTCGGTGGGCTCCATTGCAGGCCATCGAATAAAGGATTGAACTGTCGTCCATGTGTGCTGATTCGTCATTTACACCACGCCCAGAACACAACGCAGGAGCCACGTGTGTTAGGCAGGCCTACACACAGAGAACATCCGTTACATAAACACCCGTCAAGTGTATCATAAAAGCCACTATGATCTGGCGGCCTGTAGATTGAGCCAACCAGTAGGGATTTCGCCCTTTCGAATAGGATTTCCACCAGTGGCGGCTCGCCACTGGTGGCGCTATGGGCGCCGACCCACCTGTTAAATGAGAGAATAAGAAAAAAAAAAAACTTTTTTGTTTTTTGTTTTATAGCCCTATAAATAATATAAACATGTTTAAAATGAATACTATTTACTCGTTTTAAGTATGTTTGTATTTCCAATGCACAATATAACGTTATTATCTAAATAAAAAAAACAGCGTTTTCACGGGCAGGAAGTGACGTTTTTTTTTATTTTTTCGTATTTCTCGCCCGGGCAATAAGCGATAGCGCTCTGACTGCGCGTCACAGTTTGATCGCTGTCTCCGTCACAGCCAATCAGTGCATACAGCGTTGTGCGTTGAAATATGACTATTATGTTGGAATCCGAGCGCTATTTGAAGCGGTCTAGCCCAGCCGCGTGAACTTCTGTGAAGAATTTTCCATAGCCGCATTTCGTGGAGACGCTCTCTGATTGGCCGACGCGATGCCAGTTTTTTTCCATAGCCGCATTTCTCGGGTTGGCTTACAGAGAGCAGTTCAGTTGACTCGTCAACAACAACAGCAAGTAACTACACTGAGGCTAAGCTTAGGCACTCTTTCAAAGTTGGTTAAGGTTAGAGTTTGTCTTAGAGCATGGCGATAGAACGCCAGGTAGTTTGCAGGCTGTTCGAGGCGGACATGGACAAAGGCACAGCTCTTCACTCACACAGCTTGCAAGCTATAATATGGATGCAGTCATGGAGGGACATGTATGGACAATGGATGGACATCAACACAGGCTGGATGGACAATGCCATGGAGTGGATATACTTTATCAACAACAACAAGCCAACAACAAGGTAGATTAGCGATCTTAACTCTAGTTTAATACATGATACGTTGTCTACTGATGCCGCATAACGTAACGTTACAGTACTGCTAGCTGTTAGCTCCGTTAGCCGGCCACTTTTATAATTCCTGCATGGAAACGTTTAAACGTTATGTCGAGGTCATACAATACTACAGTCGACATAAGGTTAACGTTACCCCGTTTCCATGAAGTGTTTAAATAGCAGCAATCTTGTTGAAAATGTAACTTTACTAGTAAAATGCTCTCGCTCTCTCGCTCTCTCTCTCTCTCTCTCTCTCTCTCTCTCTCTCTCTCTCTCTCTCTAATTTCGCTGCATGTGGGACATAACCACTCAGACAATGAATGGTAACTTGTTTAAAATAACGAGCTTTACAAATGTGTTTATTATTGAATGGTTCTGACATCATCTGAGAGAGAGTGAGAGAGCGAGAGAGAGAGAGAGAGAGCGAGAGAGAGAGAGAGAGAGAGAGAGAGCTGTGCGTGTTTGTGTTGCTGCTGATGCATAATGAATGAATGGTGAGTTGTTTAAAATGACAACATACATTTAAACGTTATGTCGAGGTCATACAATACTACAGTCGACATAAGGTTAACGTTACCCCGTTTCCATGAAGTGTTTAAATAGCAGCAATCTTGTTGAAAATGTAACTACTAAAATGCTCTCTGATGCTGCTGATGCATAATGAATGAATGGTGAGTTGTTTAAAATGACAACATACATGTGTTAATTATTTGATTTGATTGATCCGAGAGACAGAGAGATCGTCTATGTTTGAATGAATGAATGAGAACTTTATTAACAGATTGCAGAATGGGTACTGTAGAGCATTGTGCTAGTCTGATACACAAGCTTGAGACGTGACGGCCCCCGTACTACTCTGACGTCACTCAGGAAGTAAACACCGGTCAGGTTAGCAGCATATAGCACTAGACTGTAACGTATCGTCCCTGTAAGATACTTGTATTAAATACCCATCTACGCCCACCTGCCTACCTCTCGTTCTTTCTACATGGTGTCAGACGTTGTGGACACAGTAGTCAACCCGCGTCCGAAAGTGAAAAGCGAAGGTTTAGGAGGTAGCCCATAACTAGGATATATAACGCGCGAGGAATAACGCGCGAGGACTCACGTTCAGCATGGCGGAAGGATTCCGCAAACCAGGCCCACTCGTGTTTGACAGCCACGTCGCGGAGAATTGGAGAATATTCGAGCAAGAGTATGATATATTCATTGCTGCCGCACACTATGACAAGCCGCCTCGCTCTCAAGCCTTCATCTTGCTAAACCTGGCTGGCTCGGAAGCCATAGAACGGGAACGGGCGTTCGTATATGGACCAGCCCTGTACGATGGAGACGACGAGCAGGGAGAAGAAATAGTCCCCGCCCAATCAAGAGAAGACCCGGAGTGTTTGAAGAGGAAATTCCGTGAGTTATGCAATCCACAAACAAACGTCACTATGGAAAGGCACAAGTTTAATACAAGGAGCCAGAAACAAGATGAGACCATTGAAGCTTATGTCAGTGATTTAAAAATCAAAGCAAAGAGCTGTCAATTCGGAGATTTGCGCGAAGAGCTAATCAAAGATAGACTTGTGTGTGGCATAATAAATGATGGCATGAGGAAGCTACTACTCCGTGACAGCAAACTAACTTTAACCAAGGCAGTGGAGACATGTCAGATCCACGAAATGACAGAACAACACACTAGGACACTGGCTGCAACAAAGCAAAGCACAACCAATGTAGATAGCCTACGGCACAGAATAAAAGAACGTGTTTACAAGAAGAAGCCAAATACAGAACACTCAACTCGGTCCATAGCCAGCTGCAGCAACTGTGGAGGCAGCCATGAGCCCAGACGAGAAAGGTGCCCTGCATTCGGTAAACAGTGTCACGGATGTGAGAAAATGAATCATTTCAAGCAGTACTGCAAATCCACTCCAGGGAGTCACAGAGACAATCCACAGCACCAATACAGAAAAAAGCACGCTGTGAACCAGGTTGACAGAACAATATCGTCAGGCGACAGCGACGATTCGTTCTACTGTGATGGAGTCACAGTAGTGACAAACACAGTCAATACTGTGGGATCACCAGCGACACAAAAGAGTGAAATATTCTGCAGAGTCCAGGTCCACGGAATCCCCGTCGAGCTCAAAGTGGACACCGGAGCCAAGTGCAACGTGATATCTCGCAAAACGTTCAACCAAGTGAAATACAAAGAGAGAGTGGATCGCTCCAGGACAGCGAGGCTGGTTGCCTACGGAGGAAATGAAATACACACATTGGGGACAGCAACCCTAGCATGCTACATAACAGATAAGTCCCACTCCCTACAGTTCCACGTGGTGCAACAAGACGTCCAGACGCTGCTGGGTTTACAAGACAGCCTTAGCATGGGACTGGTCACACTCAGTAAGGAGATACACCAGCTACATCTGACAGACGAGGAAAACTTTTCACACAAGATGTTCTCGGAATATTCAGACCTCTTCAAGGATGAGGTGGGTAGGCTCCCCTACACCTACTCCATGAAAATCGACCGAGAGGCCACGCCTGTCGTCAGGCCAGCACGCCGGATCCCAGTCGCTATGCAAGAGAAGGTTAAGATGGAACTGGACAGAATGGCAAGCACAGGCATCATAACACCAGTCTCAGAACCCACTGAGTGGGTATCTTCAATGGTAGCAACCCACAAGAAGAACTCAGACGACATACGCCTCTGCATTGATCCACGAGACCTAAACAAGGCGCTCAAACGCCCACATCACCCAATGCGCACTGTGGAGGAAGTAGCAGCGCACATGCCAAACTCAACCGTGTTCTCAACACTGGACGCCAAGAACTCTTTTTGGCAAATACCGCTGGATCACAAATCATCGCTACTGACTACATTCAGCTCGCCATTCGGACGATTCCGTTTCCTCAGAATGCCCTTTGGCATAAGCAGCGCCAGTGAAGTCTTCCAACACACAATGGAGCAAATTTTCGCAGGATACCCCTGTGCAGTGATAGTCGATGACATTATCGTTGGAGGAAGCAGCGAGAAAGAGCATGATGAAAATCTCAAGAAAGTCCTCGACAGAGCATGTGAAGTCAACTTACGGCTCAACTCCAAGAAATGCAGGTTCAGACTGAAAGAAGTTGGCTACGTTGGACACCTGTTCACACGTCAGGGTCTTAAGCCAGACCCATCAAAGACGCAAGCGATCAGCGAGCTGCCTGCACCAGAAGATGTAACGGCTCTGCAGCGATTCCTCGGCATGGTAAACTACTTGGCCAGGTTTGTCCCAAACTTCAGTGAAATCTCAGCCCCCTTGCGACACCTAACGCACCATGACACGGAATGGTGTTGGTACAAGCAGCACCAAGACGCATTTGATGCGCTTAAACAATGTCTCTCAAACCCACCCACGCTGATGTACTACGACGTCCGCAAGCCTGTCACACTCACGTGCGACGCTTCCCAGTATGGCCTAGGCGCGGCGTGTCTACAGGACGGTGTCCCAGTCGCTTATGCATCCCGCACCTTGACGGAGACGGAGAGGCGATACGCACAGATCGAGAAGGAGCTTCTCGCAGTAGTGTTCGCATGCTCCAAGTTTAATGACTACGTATACGGAAAGCACATCCTAATCGAAACAGATCATCAACCGCTGGTCACCATCCTGTCAAAGCCCCTACACACGGCTCCAGCCAGACTGCAGCGTATGATGCTTAGACTCCAAAGGTACGATTTTGAGCTGAGGTACAAGAAGGGGAAGGACATGTATCTCGCGGACACGTTGTCACGTGCTCCCAGACAAACCACAGACCGGCTTAGTGGTGAAAAGACAGACTTTGAGGTCATGGCAGTGAGACACATTTCCTCATCACGTCTGAACGAGCTCAAGGAACACACAGAAAGGGACCCAACCCTGCAGAAAATATGCAACATCATCAACCACGGATGGCCTGCGAGGGAGTCGACGCTGCCGGCAGGGGCTCGCCAATACTTTGCATTCAGAGATGAGCTCACAATCGACGATGGCGTCATCATGAAGGGCTCAAGAGCCGTCATTCCCAAATCACTGCAAATGGACTACATCACGATCCTGCACAGAGGCCACCCTGGCACAGAGTCGACCAAGCGCAGGGCGAGGGACATTGTGTTTTGGCCTGCCATGGCGAAGGATATCGAGGAGAAAACGGCATCATGCCACGTCTGCAACAGCACAAAACAACACCAACAAAGGGAGCCACTCAAGCTGCATCCCATTCCAGACTTACCGTGGTCAACCGTGGCGACCGACATCTTCGAGTGGAATGGACGTCACCACCTTGTGCTGGTCGACTCATACTCAGGTTGGTTCGAGGTGGACCTGCTGCGTGACATCACATCCAACACAGTGATAACAAAACTGAAAAGACACTTCGCTGTGCATGGAGCCCCACACAAAGTAATATCGGACAACGGGGCCCAGTACACAAGCCAGCGCTTCAAGGAGTTCGCCTCGGCCTGGGACTTCGACCATGTGACCAGTAGCCCGGAGTTCCCGCAGGCGAATGGACTAGCAGAGAGAGCTGTGCGCAGCGCAAAGCAACTCATGGAGAGGTCCAGACGGGACGGAACAGACGTCTTCCTAAATCTGCTCAACCTCCGTAACGTTCCACGTGACCAGTCACTTGGGTCACCGGCTGAGCGGCTCATGTCAAGACAGACACGTACCACCCTACCCATCTGCAAGACACTACTGGTTCCTAAGGCGAAGGACAACAAGATGATCAAAGCACAGCTCGAGAAGAAACGCAGCATTCAGAAGTCGTGCTATGACAGATCAAGCAGGCCCCTCCAGCCACTGGCCCAGGGACATGTAGTGAGGTTACAGACTCCACGTGGATTCGACCGGATGGGCACAATCAAGAGCATCTGTAAGGAACCAAGGTCCTACGTCGTGGAGTCAGAAGGAGGAGAGTACAGAAGGAATCGGAGACACCTTCTTCCCGTCTCGGAACCGGAACCGCCACAGGGTGACCTCAGCGACCCCTGCGACCCCGATATCACTCTCCAACCTCCGACTGGCCAACCCGAAGGCAACAGTCACCCTGTCACCGAGAAGGCAGACGCTCAACAACACGCCCAGATACAAGAGACTGTTCAAAAGACTAACCCGCACACTCAGTCTCCGTACATCTCACGGGCGGGCCGCGTCTGCAGGCCAAACAGCAGATATATGTAGTGTTTGTCACAAGGACTGTTAAGAAAAAAAAAAAGAAAAAAAAAGGAGTAATGATGTTCATACTATACACCTGTTGTGTATTACCACTTGAAGTACAGTTAACCTGTGGTTTGTTCAAATAGCCACATGCTAGATATTAATAGTAATCACTTCATGGCGTAATTTGTTATAGCCTACTAGCCTGTAGAGCATTGTTAGTATTTACATTAGAGCACAACTTAAGAGGAAGGATGTAGAGCATTGTGCTAGTCTGATACACAAGCTTGAGACGTGACGGCCCCCGTACTACTCTGACGTCACTCAGGAAGTAAACACCGGTCAGGTTAGCAGCATATAGCACTAGACTGTAACGTATCGTCCCTGTAAGATACTTGTATTAAATACCCATCTACGCCCACCTGCCTACCTCTCGTTCTTTCTACAGGTACAATACAGTACGGCTCAATACACACAATTGTTAAGGGGATGCAGACCAGAGAAAGACGTTTGTCTTGTTTACATCAGGGTCCCAGATTTTCGATTCATATCGATAGTTTAATAGCTAGCCTTGGCTCGTTTAACAATATGCAAAATATGTGTACAGCCCTGTACTCATACTGAAGTTATTCTTGGTATATAATAGGTCTGATTGTGTAACGAATCGATTCCACGTCGCGCTGTGTGTGAGAGAGAGAAGGAGAGAGGGAGAGATCTGCCTGTGTTTGTAGACGGGCGAGTTTTGTTTCTAACTTTTCTATTTATATATTGTGTTTCAAGTTGTGAATTAGAGTCTAGACTATACTTTATTTGACTGGTTGTGTGTTGTTGTAGTAACAGCTGAGCGACTCGTTCATAAGAGCCGATTCATTGCCGTGAGCGTGAGTCGAATCACGAGTGTTGCGTGGTACTGTACTGTACTGTACAAAATATTTGGTATAGCGCCCCTAGTGGCGAAAACTCACCGGCCGCCACTGATTTCCACCCATACATGAACATGTGCTGCTTCATTGTGCTCGGTATGAGAGGGAGAGGGGGGTCTTGTGGGGTCGGGTGAGGGAGAGGGGGGGGGCCGGGGGGGGGTGCATATTTTACGTTGGGTGGATTGTTGAGGGATGTGGTGGGCAGTAAAGGGGTGCAGGATTTGGTTTTGGGGTTTGTGTTTTCAATTGGTTTGGGGGGTAGGATTTGAATTTAATTAAATTTATTTGGTTTGTGTTTAGGTTTTATTTTTATTTGTATTAGGTTTGTATAGGGTGGTGATGTTAGGGTTGGATTTAGTTTGGTTTGTTCTGGGTTTGTTGTTTTTCTTTATTGTTTTCTTTTCTTTGCCGGGTTCTTGCCTTATCCGCTCCAGTTGCTGGGTTGTACAGTAGGTGGCGGTATGTGCCTTTCTGTGTTTGCGACCCGCCATTAACTCCAAAGAAGAAGAAGAAGAAGACTAAAACACACGTAGTTTCTGCCCTCGTCGTTCAGGTAAACAAAGGTACATTCGGTTCATGTCGACCTCTCCGTTTTGTTACAGTAAAATCGGCTTGTATTCATCTACTGACCGCACATCTGATCTGTCGGGCGTTTCTGCCACTTTTCCACCCAGACTGGGCCTTGACCAGCGGTGAGTTAGCTGGAGCAGCTAACAAGCTAAGTTGCTATGCTAATGCTACTACTGAGTTTGTGAGAATATGTGACGTTAGGTCAGAAACTGGTGCGACTCTATGTATAGAGAGAAATGTGCGTTTATTCGCTCGTTACTAATAATGACGAACATCTCAACTGTTGAGCGTTTCAGCCACTGTTTCGGCTTTACTTGAGAGGCTATGCTATGCTAAAATGCTTCTTAGGCCATGAGCCAGGGCCCCACATTTGGACCACGGGTACCATCTTGGGGGACTAACTTTTATAGTGATTTTTGGGAAGGTATACACCCCTACTGCTAGAAAATATGTGATGGCAATGCAGCAGTTGCCGCCAAATGTGTGCTATCACATCTTTTATAACACTACCAAACATATTTTTCAGGTCTCCCCTGAACCATAAGGCCTATATTAATGTTTCTGGTCTCCTTTGTTAGGTAACAAGGTAGGACATATGAATCCAGTGTGTGTAAGTAAACCCACATCTATTACCATTCCAGAGTAAATGGAGATACAATGAAGGAAAACATCATATCTTTACCCTCGCCTGGCACATAATCTTAATTTAAAAGGCAATATGACCATTATAACCAATATCCCATGGATAATAATGCAACTGAATGTGTTCTCCTACTCCTTGACTACAAATGTAACTGTAAATGTGATGACAATACATTAAAAATACAACAATTATGATACCGTTTAAAAAGGTATACTCGGATGATGTAAATGTTTTGGCCATGGTTACCGTTTACATATTGACTGTACTGGTAATTTTACTCAAACACTTTCTTTCAATACAGCCATGTTACAAAAACACAAATCTCCCAAAACATTGAAATTGTTATAAAACACAATGAATATTGATCAATATGCAATGCATATTCAACATTCATATATGGGCCACAGAGCTTCATGCCATGTGACCTATCAATGTTTTCAGCTCAGTTAGACCTATACAATGATATATTTCTTATTGGTTTTCAGACAAATATTTTGGAAAATTCAATACAAAACCCAGGGCACATATAATAACAAACAAACAAACATCACAGAATTTGTTCAGGAATTCAAATAACTAATTACTTCAGTTCCGTCAGTACAGACAGTTCTCAGTCTCTATCCGTGGAGCTATATTAGGCTACACTTGAGAGGCTATGCTATGCTACTATGCTAATGCTTCTAGGATGAGGTTGGGATAGCAGCAAACAGATCTCGCCCACGCATAGGGGAAAACATTCTATCCTCTGGACTGGACACTGACAGGATATTCCTTTACGACAACGACTACCACCCTGTAGCTCTCACCTCCATAGCCATGAAGTGCTTTGAGAAGCTAGTAAAGGGCTACATCTGCTCCTCCCTCCCCAACACCCTGGACCCCCTGCAATTTGCATACCGCCCCAACAGGTCCACGGAGGACGCCATAGCCCATGTGCTGCACACCGCAGCATCACCTATGTGAGAATGCTATTCATCGACTACAGCTCAGCATTCAACACCATAGTCCCCTCCAAACTCATAGCCAAGCTCAGGGACCTGGGCTAGAACTATGACCTCTGCCAGTGGGTCTTGGACTTCCTGACGGGCAGACCCCAGGTGGTGAGAGCAGGCAACTGCACCTCCTCATCCATCACTCTCAACATAGGGGCCCCCCAGGGCTGTGTTCTGAGTCCCCTCCTCTACTCCCTGTACACACATGACTGTGTGGCAATGCGGAACAACAACACAATAATCAAATTTGCTGATGACACAGTAGTGGTGGGCCTCTGCAAACGATGAGAGGGCCTACCTGGAAGAGGTAAAGGTTCTAGCAGGATGGTGTCAAGAGAACAGCCTCTCCCTGAACGTCAGCAAAACAAAGGAGATGATTGTAGACTTTAGGAGGTCGGGGGTCAGGGACTACAGCCCCCTCAGCATCGACGGGGCACCGGTTGAGAGAGTGAACAGTTTTAAGTACCTCGGAGTCCACATATCTGAGGACTTGACATGGACCACACACATTGACAGTGTTATCAAGAAGGCATGACAACGCCTCTTACTTCCTTAGGCGCTTAAGGAAGTTCAATGTGAGTCAGAAGATCCTCAAGAACTTCTACTCGTGCACAATAGAGAGCATCCTGACTGGCAATATCACCTCCTGGTTTGGGAATAGCACTGCACAAGACCGTAGCAGACTACAGAGAGTGGCCCGTTCACCCGAACGCACAATTGGAGGGTGGGCTTCCCACTCTCCAAGACATTTACAACAAGCGGTGCATGGGCTAAGAGAATAATCAAAGACTCCAGCCACCCAAACAACTGCCTCTTTGAACTGCTGCGGTCAGGCAAGCGATACCGGAGTCTCATGGCAAGCACAGAGAGACTCAGAAGGAGCTTCTATCCCCAGGCCATCAGGATGCTCAATGAACAATGAACAATAACAAACCATCAACACACCCACAGCACACACTAGGGTTGCACGGTATACCGGTATTGTAAAAGTACTGCAGTACTAGAGTGTTCGAAATTATACTATACTGCGTTTGGGGAAAAAACGGTACTTTAAAAACAATAATTATTCATTTATGCATGCAAATGCCTTCCTATTGGAGCACAGCGCTGCTGTCAGTGGTGACGTTGCGCTAGTTTACCGGAAGCAACCTTCTGGAATGAAGAACAACAAACTCTAACTAGTTGAGATGATAGCTGGCATGGCTCGTCCAACGAACGTTGGCATCGGTGGCACGACCGCAGCGCCGACAGGAGCCACCGCGGCGCCGGTTGTCGTGGCCATCGGCAGTTGCAGTGAGGATCTCCGTCGACCGACGCCGGCCGGCCAGCTCCGACTAGAGTTGTAGCTCGCTGGCTATATGGGCTAACGTTGGCCGAGTTCGCTCCATGCGGGGTGTGCTAGCCAACGTCAATCAACAAAGATCCTCACCGCGACTAGTTAGTTATCATAATAACAATCGGCAGTCGCAGTGAGGATCTTTGTTGACCAGCGTTGGCCGGCCAGCACATTTTGCACGGGGCGAACTCGGCTGGCGTTGGCCTGTATAGCTGGCGAGCTATAGTTCTAGCCGGAGCTAGCCAGCCGGCACCGGTCGACGGAGATCCTCACTGCGATTGTCGATGGTTGTGGTGGCCGGCGTCGCGTGCCGCAGTGGCTCCTGTATAAAGACAACGTAAATCTATTTTATTTTTGTTAAACAGCCTACAATATGACAACCTAGTTCTAGATTATGATAGGCTATAATCAGTCTCACTCATCAAAATGTTTTCTAGGTAACTTATGGTATCTCAAACTAATTAGGCCCTCTGCTATGACAAATGTATAATAATAATACAACCATACTTTTTCTACCCCTTGAATTTTTTTTAACTACAGAAGTCTGCTGCATTTGGCTCACAGAGTGACTCCCCCACTCAGAAGCAACCTAACCTCCGCTTTTTTTAGCAGCATATTAAGTACACAAATTATTCCAAAGATGATAAAAGGCTCAACATGGCAGTCGCAGAGTTCATCTGTATGGACCAAGTTCCAATATATATACAGTTGAGAAAGCTGGGTTCAGAAACCTTGTACAGCAACTGTTTTGAGTGCAAAAAAAGTTCTCCAGCATTTTGAATGCCATTGCTTTTAATTTAATTTATTTATTCTCGTCATTGTGTTTTAAAATAAAGAACAATAATGACATCTGAGAGCGTTTCCCTGATTTGAGGAAAAGTATAGAAAAGTATCCAAACTCAAATGTTGGTATCGTGTAGGGGTGGGAATCACCAGTTTCATCATGATACGATATGATATCGATTCTTTGGACAACGATACGATATTTGCCGATATCACAAAGTCTCTCACGATACAATACGATACGATTAGATTCAGGTGCCTGCGATCGATATGAGATGATATCATATGCCCATTTAACACAATCGGTAACATTTAGATCAACAAAAAAAAGGTAATGAAAATATCATTTGACATTTGTATTTTTGAGCTCTTCCAGACATTTAAAGGAAAATCAATCTATTGTTTTTAATACAAATAGACCTCCTGTTCACTGTAAAGTGCCACGTTTTTATATATTGAGCTTTAAACTTTAAGCTACATTTTTTGGAACTCAAAACTCACAACCTCCCTCTCCCAAACCGTTCCTACAACAATTTGTTGATGTTGCATGATCATGTATAGGCCTACATTTATTATGTATTATATTGTTTATGTTTAAATAACATTTAAACATCAAACTCCTCTGACCTCATCTTGTCTTTCCAAAGACGCGCGCACACACACACACACACAGAAAGGGAGAATGCTATGCTGTAACATCTACACACACGGAGCTACTGCTGTTGTTCTTGGGCAGATATGAGACTCGTCACAGCACAGGATTTTCAAAATAAGAGTATCGATATGAATCATCGATCCGATTCGATTGTTGATAATTACATCGATGTATCGATCTGGATCGATGTATCGTCCCACCCCTAGTATCGTGACAACCCTAACACACACACTCACTTTAAATAAACAACACACTGTAGCACCCACTTTACCACTTTAGACACTAACACACTTTATATTTATATTATTGGTAAGGAAATTGCACATCATTTTCATTCCTTATTGCACCTCATTGCACCTCACCACCACAATGTGGCACCACAAGCTAAGCTATACCTTCCCATTTTTGTACCAGCTGTACATACTGTATATATAGGTATAGTACAATTTTGTTGTTTACACTTGTTTACATACTTGACTTCTTGACTTTCTATTTTATACTTATATTATACTTATTTTATACTATCTTTGTTATTATCTAGCATACTCTCAGGAGCAAAACAGAAAGAAGCATTTCATGCAAAGTATTCTGTATTTCTGTATGACAACTAATAAAGAAACTTGAACTTTAGTGATCCCCTTGGGGAGATTCAGTTGTCATAGTAGCGGGGGGGGGGGGGTACAGTCCAGATAATGCTCAGGGTAATAGGAGAGCAATATATATAGGCAATAAACAAATTTGATCTAAATATAAAATAAACCGTATACACAGAGGTGCAGAATCTTCACCTCTGTGTATACGGTTTATTTTATATTTAGATAATGGTCTGTATACCCTATTGGTCATAATATAAGTTACAATAAATATAGGCAATATAAAATATGACAAAGTAAACGGTATACACAAAGGTGCAGATGATCGGTCATAATATGCGTTATAGTCCATGCAGGGTTTAGTGGTTAAGAGTCAGACATTCCTAATAGTTCTCAAGTTCTGCAGCCGTTAGTTCTCCAGCTGCTGGCAGCAGTCTGTGCCCCCGGTTGTGAAGCCTGATGGCCACTGGCTTGAAGAACTGGCAGACAGGGCACACAGACACACACACGTTGTTGACCTAGTAACGTTAGTGCCAGCTTGCTTGCTGTTGCTGACTGTGGCCTTGTGTTTTGAAAGCGCTCCAATCCTTACTGATTGGTGTGGAGGATCTAACGGTGATCTGGGTTATTATTAGCCACGACAGCCTCAGATATTAGCCCTTCATTAGCTAAATCCGGAACTAACGTTAGCTTAGCAGTGTTTCTCATTTGTTTATCTGTCGGTTTGTTTGTCGGTTAACGCACTTTTTACTTCTTACTGATGACTATTTTTAAACTGAATCATTTTAAACTATTTTTATTATTTGCTAGATCCTAATGTGAAACACTGTGATTTATTTGATAATTTTTAGACTATTTTATTTGTGTTACTGAAAACTGTAAGCGGAGAGCCTATTGGGATGCTAGATCCTAATGTGAAACACTGTGATTTGCCATACCTTGCTACCTTTCTATCTTTTTTATGCCCGCTTATGCCTGTATTTTTTACTGTTGTGAAGCACTTTGAACTGCAACCTCTGTATGAAAAGTGCTATACAAATAAAGTTATTATTATTATCTGACGTACGTTATCCTAGTTTAGCTTGGCTTAGGAGTCCATGGTAAAGTTGTATTATTTACTTATTATTTATAACATTTTTGATAGGGATGCCCCGATCGATCGGCCACCGATCGTTATCGGCCGATAATCAGTATAAATATGCGATCGGTGATCAGTGATAATGCTTTATTTTCGCCGAGCGTCAAAACCGATCTCACTCGCTCGTCTCGCTGAGTTCTGTCTCAGACACCGGGAGCTGTGCGGCGTCTGCTCCTCCCTCCAGCCCCTCCCGCGCGCATGTAAACACGGGTCTAGTAGTCTAGTCTAGTGTGACGGGAGGACGGCGTCTCCCTTAGCTAACGTTAGCTACCGTTACAAAATGACCCAGTCAACCATTCACTTCCAGTCCAATACATGATGAGGCATTGTCTAACCGAACGGTATCTAGCCGGCCAGCTACCGATAGCTCCTGACATCAACAAACGCTCCAGAAATTCTAGTAGAGACGTGTATGATACCTCAGCTAGCTCATGTTAGCTGACGCCAGCTCACTGTTAAAAACGAAATGTCCCACTGAACTAAATAGTTCACAGAGGCGCTGTATCAACGTTATATAGCCGGCCAGCAGTAGCCACAGATAGCTCCTGATATCAATGTTTTATAACACTCATTCGATGCGTATTCGAGCTGAGGGCATGTTGTTGAATTTGATCAATAGGGTCCAGCTGCACCTCCGGAGAATCCAAGCCGTAGCTGCAGGCTACTCGAGTATAGGGTCTAGCTGCAGCTCCGGAGAATCCTGGCCGTAGCTGGAGGCTACTAGAGTACACACAGACAGTGGAGCTTGTTGCGTGGTGGCGATGTCTCGCAGATAATACAAGTACAAGTCTAATTATATAATATATATATTTTATAAAAAAAATTAAATAAAAATGTATATAAAATAATTTTTTATTTCTTTTTAATTAAAAACGATCGGTATCGGATCGGTATCGGCCGATATGGCTCACGACGATCGGTGATCGGTATCGGTGGCAAAAAACGTGATCGGGGCATCCCTAATTTTTTATCTTCTGTAGATGTCCACGATATTGCATTTAGTTGTATTTTCATTTAATTTAGTGTACTTTCTGACGAGGACGTGGTCTTAGTTTGTCCAATGCGACCCTGGAAACACCACTTGGAAGACAAAAACATCTGATCGGCCAAAAACAACAGCTGCCTGCACCAATAACTAGGGATGTCCGATATTATCGGCCTACCGATATTATCGGCCGATATCGGCATTAAAATGTGATATCGGAAAATATCTGTATCGGTTTTCAATTTTTTTTTTCTCTCTTTTTTTACATTTCTATAACCTTTATTTACCCAGAACAAATTCTGATTTTATTTATTGTCAAAAGTATGCATAATGTTGTGTTAATTCCACAACAAGAGATATGTAATGTTAATTACCTGAAATTATTCTGTTTTTTGGGGGGGGAAACCCTGCATATATCGGTATCGGTTGATATCGGTATCGGAAATTAAGAGTTGGAAAATATCGGTAAAAAAGCCAATATCGAGCATCCCTACCAATAACCAATTGGATGTTTTGGATCAAATGAAATGCAATATCATAGGCGTATATTCATAGATCAGAACTATATCAGTGCATCTGTCTATATACACCCATGTGTTTTTCAGTTATTTTGAAAATCTTTCATCGTCAGCCTCCAATTTGTTAGCCTTGGAAAAGAGCGCTACCTGTATAGCTGGTTAAGGACTGGTGGTTCTTGCTTGGTTTTCTGTGTTTCACCTGTTTTATAGCAACACTACTATCACTGACATCTATTTTATAGCAACACTACTATCACCAACATCTAAGAAGGGAGATCCCCCTCTAAGGGTTCTCCCCTCCACATTGCCTGTGGTGTTTTTTTCCTATTACTAGGGTTTTAGTGAGTTTTCCCTTACCTTCGCGTAGGGTATGTCTGTGAGTGTTGCATTCATTAATTAATTTATTTTACATTTTATTTTGGATTTCATGGTGTTTTGTTTTGTTCTTGATTTATTGTGATGTTTCTTCTTGACTTGTTTAAGACGTGTCCGGCCCATGGGGACATTAGCGGAAAAAAATCTAATCTACGAATTCCAATCTGGCTTCAGAACATCCCACTCCACTGACACATGCCTTCTCTATTTGAATGACCACATCAAACAAGAGGTGGACGCAGGCAAATACTGCGGCATGGTCATGCTGGACCTACAAAAGGCCTTTGACACGGTCAATCACTCCATTCTGATTGACAAGCTAAAAGCAATTGGTTTTGATAGTCTATCAGTGAGCTGGATGCAATCCTACCTTGAGGGGAGGGAACAGATGGTGGAGGTAAACGGTACCCTATCCCCCCCCCTCACAGTGAGCTGTGGTGTTCCACAAGGAAGCATACTAGGACCGCTACTGTTCCTAATTTATGCAAATGACATGTCGTCAGCTTGTGACTGCAACTTGTTCCTGTTTGCGGACGACTCAGCCCTGCTGGTCTCTGACAAGAACAAGTTACAGGTTGAAAAAACCCTCAGCTCGGAACTAGGCAGAATCTGCATATGGCTCGCTGATAACAAACTATCATTACACATGGGCAAAACAGAGTCCATTCTCTTCGGTTCAAATAACAAACTCAGCAAGACCGACGGCTTCTCAGTTACAGTGGGTGACAATATTGTCACAAGGAAAGATGAAATTACCTACCTGGGGTCCATCCTAGAGGCTAATCTCTCCTGTGACAAAATGGCATCCAATGTAATAAAAAAAGTCAACCAACGAACTCGATTCTTGTACCGGATCTCCTCTCTGGTAAACAAGAACACCCTGAAGACTCTGGCAGGAGCACTCATTCAGGGGTACTACGACTATGCTTGCACCTCATGGTACCAAAGCACCTCAAAGGCGCTAAAAACAAAATTACAAACATCTCAAAACAAACTGGTCAGACTACTGCTTGACCTTACTCCTAGAACCCACCTCACCCCTGCCCACTTCGACAACCTAGGATGGCTTAGAGTAGACGACAGAGTACAACAACTTGCAATGGGCCTGGTCTACAAGATACACTACACGACCAAGGTACCCATGTACATGTCAAAATACTTCCCAAAGGTCAGTGAATACCACGATCACAACACCAGAGGGAGCTCCACAAATCATGTCAAACCCAGATTCGGCTCAAATAAGGGACTAAACACGTTTCGCAATTATGCCACATCAATGTGGAACGCCCTACCCAAAGCTGTAAAGGAATGTGGATCACTACCCACTTTCAAAACCTCTCTCAAGGGACACCTACGGGAGACTGCAATTCAACACTGGCCCCTGTAAATATCCTAACCCAATCATTCCAACCCCCTCCAATGTACAGTCATTTACCTAGTATGGTTTTGTCAATAGTTCAATGTACAATTGTGTTTGTTTGTACAGTGTCTCCTCCCCCCCCCCCTCAATGTACAGTGTTACTTGTTTATACAGTATGCCCCCCGCCCCCCCCCCCCCCCCCCAACCACCTCCAATGTAAATTACCCAGTATGGTTGTCAATATCCCAATGTACCCAACCCCCCCCACCCAACCTCCAATGTACAGTTTCTACGTCAAATGTATATACTCCCTTTTCTTGACTCCTTCTGTATCACAAACAGTACTGTATTTGCAAATCTGGTATGTCATAAATGTATAGATGTAGCAGTACTGACTATCTGTATGTCATGTATGTCATATATGTCTATATGAATTGAAAATGGGGGACCCTGATGGAAACAAGACAAACGTCTTTCTCAGGTCTGCATCCCCTTAACAATTGTATGTATTGAGCCGTACTGTATTGTACCCATTCTGCAATCTGTTAAATAAAGTTTTCATTCATTCATTCAACGTGTGTTGTCGGGCCTTACAAATAAATTTGATTTGATGAATTTCAACTGAAAAGTTAGATATTTGTTTTATTAGGATGCATGTAAAATGTACTGATATTTCTTTCCTTACTTTCCCCCAAGATTGGTCTGAATATGACCACCCCTCCTAGCCTCTCACACCTTGGTTTGAGAGAACCGTCACAGCTGGACCAGGAGAAGAGCTGTTTGGACTGCATGGAAACAAGTATGGAAATGTTGACTTTAATCTGTAAACATTATGACTTTATAAGTGTTTACTTTAATCTGTAAACATTATGACATTAGTCTGACTTTATAAATGTTGACTTTATTCTGTAAACATGACTTTAGTCTGACTTTATAAATATTGACTTTAATCTCTAAACATCATGACTTTATTCTGACTTTATAAATGTTGACTTTAATCTCTAAACGTTATTTATATTATAATAAAACACAAGATACTTGTGCCCTAACGATAAGGATAAACACTCAATGAAGAAACCCAATGGCCGTCACAACCCAGCATGCAGATAGATGGGCAGCAAGAGTCAGCATATCACCAGGGTTATCAAGTGGGTACTAGAGATGTTCCGATACCATTTTTTCCTTTCCGATCCGATTCCGATACCTAAGCTTTGGGTATCGGCCGATACCGATACTTATCCGATACCAGTGCATACATAAAAAAAAAAAAAAACGATATTATATAAATTTTTTATAAATATAATATATATATATTTTTTTTAACAAATACTGTTTTATATATACTGTTTTTTAGTCATAACTAGAAAGTAATGGTATTTATTCAACAACAGGTGATTGTATAGATTTGTATTAGTATCATTAATCAATGAGTATGGGGCTTCAGCACTGCAGATATACCCTACTCCAATGATCCACACGGACATTATACGTTGCTGCACTCGCTACCCACTGGCTCTGCAGATATACCCTACTCAGTCTGTCTACAAGGCTCCGTTCAGTAGCAGTCGGATCTGTTTTGATTTTTGCACAATAAATATTCAACATTCTCTTTTGAGACTCCGCCTCAGACTCTTATCATTTGGCACTAAAAGCTAAACATTGTCGCCGATATGGCTGTCCGCAACATGTCATTAATTGTGTACGCAACGTGCAATTGTGCAATGACAACGTTACCGTTAGCTAGCATGAGCTACCGGTATATGGGAAGACCATAGAAGACTGTAACGTTACTGGTGACATTGTGATTTAACTTGGAATACTCCTTTGCCAACTTGCTGTACTTTGCTTGCAGGTCTGCAGCCATTATTGCTGGATTATATGAATAGCCCCAACTTTAGCCAAGGTAATGTTAAAGCTAGCTTTCGGTTAGCCGTTCAATGCTAATAACACCAGCCACCAAGCGAACCCATGAGCTCGCCGTCAACACCGCTCTGTCGGGACGATGACATTTAAGAAAGTATCTGCTGTTAAAATGACAAATGGCATTGACACTTTAATCGATTAAGCACACGTTTGTTTTATAATGCTTACTCAACAGACCACAGTGTTGTTGATAAATTACGTCATATGGTATCGGAGCGCAGCATTAGAGGGTACTCGCCGATACCGATACCAGCATTTTAGCCAGTATCGGCGGCTTTTCCGATACCAGTATCGGTATCGGAACAACTCTAGTGGGTACCCCCCTTCACTGGTGTTTCTTCAAGTTAGGCCCACGACCTCGGGCTCAGCGGTTAGTTCCAGCGTCCCAGAACCACCCCCTCCATGCAAGCTCCCACTTTTCCATGATATTCACACGCCAAACCTCCCTATGTTATTCTATGTCAAAAATACAATTCCTACAATATTACACATGAAACGGCAACAAGATAGATAGATAGATAGAACACTTTATTGCCATTTCAACACATGGTTGATTGGGATTTGTCTTGGTGCCAAACATACAGTACATACAGTATAAAAACATACAAGATAAAAACACACAAGAATACATGCGATGCAATCCCCACAACAGAGAAGAAAATGAATACTCTTACCCTTTGTTTACGTTGGCCCCCAGCTGACATTATTTCTCCTCATAAATAATACAAGTACATCTGTAGACAGTGGCATGCCAATATGTTATATACATGATGCTAATAAAAGTAAGACAGATCTCGCTGGCCGCATATAACCGTGAGGGAATGAGCTTATGAGTCCACTTTAGGAAAACAAAAACTCCACAAAAACCGGTTGTGAAGCCTGATGGCCACTGGCTTGAAGAACTGGCAGACGGGCACACAGACACACACACGTTGTTGACCTAGTAACGTTAGTGCCAGCTTGCTTGCTGTTGCTGACTGTGGCCTTGTGTTTTGAAAGCGCTCCAATCCTTACTGATCGGTGTGGAGGATCTAACGGTGATCCGGGTTATTATTAGCCACGACAGCCTCAGATATTAGCCCTTCATTAGCTAAATCCGGAACTAACGTTAGCTTAGCAGTGTTTCTCATTTGTTTATCTGACGTACGTTATCCTAGTTTAGCTTGGCTTAGGAGTCCATGGTAAAGTTGTATTATTTACTTATTATTTATAACATTTTTGATCTTCTGTAGATCTTCTTGTATTTTCATTTAACACTTTGGCTGCCATGGGTTAAATTCATTATCAACCGTAGGTTGCCGGCTCTATTTGTCTATAGAGAAAGTCCCCTTCTTTGCAGGGCTATAACTTTTTTAATTCTATTGCTACATTGCCATTATTAGGGCCCATTCAAAGTCCTATATGTATTGTTCATTGTGTAGCAACGTTAAACTTTTTCATTCACATATTCATAGTAAAGTATGGTCTAATGTATAAGTATGTTTTCATCTCTTTCTGCAGCTTTCTCCAGAACGTGATCTATAGCCCCAAATACATTATATTGATGATGCAATACAGTTTTATGGCAATCAGCGCGATATAAAAAATTCCAACTAGACGTACTTCTAGAAGTTACTACACGTCATCTGATGTTGACCGGATGGGCTAGGGGGCGTTTATAATTCCGTGGGCAGCGTTATACCAATCATCTAATGTGGGTAAAATGTTGATAATAGCAGTTAGTATCGAAGACGGTAATTCTACACGCTAAAACTCACCCCAGTCTCCGCGCGCCGTTGGGCGATCATCGTAGAGTAGAAATTTTACCATTATGGGATGTCGATTTACCCGGTCCATCTCCAGCTTGTATAATGGTATATACGTCCAAATCATGTTGTTTATCGAGTTATTGGCAATCGATCGCTATGTAGTGTGTCGAGATCGAGCCTCGGGACCTATAGCGAGTGCCCGGAAGTAATACGGCCGACCAGCACAACCTCTACGGCACTTCCTGTTAAGCGATTGCGCCGATCGGCCACCAGATGACGCTCCTGAACCGCCAGAGAGCTCAGTGGGTCCTCCTGGTGGATCTCAGGCCAGCGGAGGGGAAATATGAATCCGATCCCAGATTTTTGAAATATTGATATTAAAGACGCTGTAAAGCGTCTTCTGCAACTTGAGCATGGCCGGGAATGACGTGTTTAGGCGTTTTCCGGCAGCCAAAGTGTTAATTTAGTGTACTTTCTGACGAGGACGTGGTCTTAGTTTGTCCAATGCGACCCTGGAAACACCACTTGGAAGACAAAAACATCTGATCTGCCAAAAACAACAGCTGCCTGCACCAATAACTAGGGATGTCCGATATTATCGGCCGATATCGGCATTAAAATGTGATATCGGAAAATATCGGTATCTGTTTTCAATTTTTTTTTTTTTTTTTTTTTACATTTCTATAACCTTTATTTACCCAGAACAAATTCTGATTTGATTTATTGTCAAAAGTATGCATAATGAGGAAAACAAAAACTTCACAAAAACACAATAAAAAAACAATCATCAAATGACATAATTAGTGTCACATCTTCATGCATCTTCCTCTCAGACCAGAGTTGAGCCAAACAAATTAGCAACAGGTGTGTGCCTTTAGTGTGAGCCCCACCTGTGCAGGTGTTTATGTGCAACATCTAAAAATGTCCCTGTGCAACACAAACTAAAATAAACTTTCCGCACAAACAAAATAAATATTAAAGAACGTAAATTATGGAAAAATATATTAACAAAGAAAATGCATGAAACAATTCCATACAATATTTGTGGCTGTTAACCCTTTGAGTGCCGTAAACATAGACCTACGTTTCTGTGGCCCGACCGTTGAGTGCCAGAAACCTAGATCTACGTTTCTGTTTCGTTATTTCTTTTATTCGCTATTGCCATTCATAATCCATCGGGGCACCTTGTGCAGGCTGTCCTGAATGTGTCTGAGATCGCAAACGGCCAATACCGTCGCCTAACGCCTTGCGGACGCTATTGCACTCCATTTGAAACGATGTGGTTTGTTTTCTTGGCCGAGCTGCGGCGTGGGGGCGGGGTCTGAACACTCCGGCAAGACAAGCGGTCACCACAGTTACCTCGACGAGGGTCCCCGCCCGCCCGTTCATGTGCAATGCTGGATGACGTCGGCGATCAGATAATTTGATTATTCTTTTTGCAGTACATCAGAGACCAGGTAAGTACTATATGTTACCAATCTTGCGTTGATCCGATATTTTTTTGTCGCGATCGAAGCGTGTCTGTGTGGTGTGTCCCATTGGTAGTATCACAGCACGGAGGGGCGCCCGCTCCAAACCCCCTTTCATGCGTGCATGATGAAAGATAATACCGATAATCTAGCGTTGATTTCAGATTGATTGTTGATCCAAGCGAGGAATGGCAACGTGTTTAGTGAATTCGACTAAAACGCTGTTTTCACGTCTTTTCCTGGGATTACTCAGAATCACTCAAACTATACTCATATTCACCACGGTATAAAACGGAATTGTGCGGATGAAAAAATTATCAGTTTTTTTGCATGTTGACCGGAAGAAACTCACTGACAATCGACAACGTTATTAGATCTATAGCTATAATATTTAATATAGTTTTAGCACTGCAAACACGGCATTATCCCCAATTGAACAGAGCACTGGCACTGACGGCCCACAGTGCCCCCTGCTGAACGGCACTTGATGTGTTAAACTCTCACCAAATCACAATTATTGCGATTTCACCTCACAATTTCACACAAAGAAACTTTGAATTCAATCTCGCACGAATAACTGAATATGTATGAAAACAAAAAACCATAATAGGCTGCTTGACCTGCTTGGAGTACAGTCTTTTGTAGAGGCCTGTCAGATAGACTGGCTTAGCACTACGTTTCCCTTGATTGTCTAGGGTTGAGTCGCTGATTAACCGCTTCACCTTTCAGACTCTTCCATCGGTGCAGGATACACCTCTGTTACTCTTGCCAATCTCCATTGACTTCGGGGGGAATTATCCTCTTGAAGGATGACAATGTCATTCATCTTTGTGTTTCTCTTGTCCTTTTGCCATTTTTGTCGGTGCTGAAGATTCAGGAGGTACTCCTTCTTCCACCTTGTCCAAGATTCATTTGCCAAAAAAATCTTTTGCAAAGGTATAGATCCTGATTCACAAATTCACCTGGAGGGGGAGATATTATACGTCATGAGAATGTAATTGGGCGTGAGTTTTTATTTTTATTTTTAATAATTGTTTTTTATTAAAGTTTGCTTTGATCACAGTAACCTTTGGCGAGCTAGCTAAATTATACATACATCGGTTTTCATATAAATCAATCTTCACTATAACTTTAAAACGATGGCACGGCACGGTCTATCGAGACGCAGTAAAAATGCTACCAAATCCATTCCGAGACTAGCGTTGCGCATAACAAGTCTCCGTCTCTCTCTCTCTCTCTCCTTCAAGTAACCAAACGTTACACTATAAAAACTAACTGGATAGTTGATATAAGTTGATATATGAACTGGATAAGCCATTCTCCCTTTCTGTGTGTGTGTGTCCCCTTTCTATGCAAATTAACCTTGTCCAAAAATGCTTTCAATCCACAAAGCTTTGCGCCAATTGCACCGAGCAGTTAATGCTACGCACCTACCATCTTCACAGACGAGGTGGTAACTAAGTGCACAGCCCTAAACGCTATGGCTGTGTTCACATCTGAAAGTCCACAGATAGTCCGGACATTCTGGTGGACCAAATGTGAGAATGATACATTGTTGGATTTTGGTTTGCGTTCACGCTGCCCTTTTTTGAGCTAACCTAATTTGTAAACAAAGGACATGCAGTCGCCAAGTCGTTCATTCTATTGGACAGATCATTTTCGGGAAAATCCTGCTTGCACACACACACACTCTCTCACACACTCGCTCTCTCATGCACACTCACTTCCAAAAACCCTACACTTCCTAGATTAGGTACTATATAAAGTTTGATTGCGTTCACACCCACAGCAAACCGCACCATGCTCCACTTTGAAAGGGACAGAGTCCCAACTTTATACAGTTTGTTTAAACAAGTGAACATCCTCTCTCTGCCTCTCTCAGCGGTGTCAGGTGCAGATACCGCGCACAAACCCCGCATAGTTAAGGGTGCAATTCCCACCGTGCAATCCATTCTTAGTGGATCCCACCCTTAGACTTGCATTGTGAGAAATTAGTCTTCTGAAGCCATCAGAACATTACCTTCCAAGGGTTCTTTATCTGCTCCTCCAACATATTTCTGAAGGAAGAACAATCTTTCTGTGGTTGGGATATTTTTTCCTCAATTAGTATCTGGAAGGACAACTTCAATGATTAAACTTGAGTGGATCCCCACAAAAAATTGTAGGCTCTGGAATGGGTACCTGTTTGCTGGCTGGGGATCTGGGGAGGAGGAGGAGTACATCTGTGACCCCCGTTTCCATCAGGGGGGGTCGATGTGGACATGGTTGAGGACTACAAATACCTCAGAGTCCACATCGACAACAAACTGAACGGGTCAAAATAGGGCTGGGCGATATGACGATATTATATAAATATCGGGTACAGTTCATTAACGATACACTTTTTAAACGTATCGTGGATATCGTGATGTTTTGCCCAAGAGGCTTGTGTTGCGTCAATCTGGTCCACACGTTGACACTTTTGAACAGCGCCGCCCCACACACACACTACTGCATCAAAAGTTACTACTTATGATAACAAAGGCATTCGTTTTGTGGCATTGACGTTATATAGTTACACTTTCAATAACATCAGCGTATTTACATAGCAACGACGAGGTCGACCTAGATATAGCAAGCATTAGCCGTTCATATCTCAGCCCGTGCTGACTCCGTTGTGCCCATTCTGCGGTCTGTTAATAACGTTTTCAATCAGACAGATGTATGGAAAGGCTTTTATTATAACATCCGTTGCAGTAAAATCATTATGCCTCCAGTCGTTTAGTCATTCTGCAGAGCTCAAAGCTAAACGCCGGCCGCGGCGAGCTACCGCTGCCATTGTTGTTTTCATTGAGCTCTCCATGGCGGAAGTAAAAAATGACGCTTTCCGAATGACGCTTGCCGATTGGTGCTAAGAACAGCAGGGCGGGTGCAAGCGATGTGACGTAATTGGCAGACGCGACTGTCAATCAAAATGATTCTGTTTGCCGACTGAATGAATATAAACGTTATTAACAGATTGCAGCATAGGTACAATACAGTACAGCTCAATACAACAACAGTCAACAGTGGACTGGAGGATGCAGACCAGAGAAAGACTTTCGTCTTGTTTACATCAGGGTCCCCCATTTTCAATTCATCATATTTCATATCTAAATCATATAATATCTCATTGCTAAATATATGCAATATATAATCTAATAATACAATAATCTAAATCTAATATATAATATAAAAATGCTAAATGCATGGGTATTTTATTTTGTCTTTAATGTTAGCTTGCAAACTCAAATACTGTCTTGGTAAGCCTCATAATGAATTGTTTGGGGAAAAAAAGAAAAACATCGTGATGCGTATCGTGTATCGCCGAAAGGTCAGAAAATATCGTGATATCATATTTAGGCCATATCGCCCAGCCCTAGGTCAAAACATGCAGAGGCACTCTACAAGAAGAGCCAGAGCCGACTCTACATCCTCAGAAGGCTGAAATCCTTCAACATCTGTACTAGGATGTTGAGGATGTTTTAGGAGTCAGTGGTGGCGGGCGCCTTCTTTTATGCTGTGGCCTGCTGGGGCAGCAGACTGAGAGCGGGGGACACAAACAGGTTGGATAAGCTGGTCAGGAAGGCCAGTAACGTGGTAGGGATGGAGCTGGACTCTCTAGCGTTGGTGGCGGAGAGGAGCCTTGCTAAGCTCCATGTCATCAGGGACAACCCCTCCCACCAACTATACACAGACTTGGCTGACAGAAGGAGCACGTTCAGTGCTAGACTAAGACTCCCAAGATGTAGCACTGAACGGCACAGGAAGTCCTTCATTCCGACAGCCATCAGACTTTACAATGCATCACTGTGCCTCACTGCATCACTGAGCACAGGGTGACAGTTACCATCTTCCTGGACTTTTACATTTAAAACATCATTGTTCAATATTACACTTACTGTAGATTTCTGTATATTTTTACTGTATATTTTATATTTGAATGTATATACATAACATAGGAAATGTAAATCCCGAACCGTATTTTATTATTATTATTTTATTCTCAAATCCAAAGCAGACGGCCGTCGGCTGTCGCTCAACGACAATCGCTTAGCACCCCACACCAGACATGACCGTTCAGGTCCATTAAACCGGTACGTGGCCGTCAGATAGACTCATTGGTTGCGCGTAATGTAGGATAGACCGGTCTATCAGTCTATCCTACATTACGCTTGTGACGGAGACAGGCTTTCAGAACCTTCATTTGGGAGAAATAAATAATACGTTTAATAATAAGTAAGACAACGGATACGTTTAACGAATTCCATATAAGTCGATAGTTTATTACGGAGCTGCCACACCTTTATTATTTTTTGTGATCCACTTTTTCTCCTGTTTTTCTCTGATTTCCTCCCATCCCAATTTAGTCGTTATGCCAATTCCCCCCTCCCCTTCCTGGTCGTTGCTCGCATGTGCCCCCCACTGGTCGGTCTAGGGAGTCCTGAAGTCTATCAGATGCTTCCTCCGTCACATAGGAGACAGCCAGCAACCTCTTTTCACCTGCCAGCGCGGACTCTTATTGGTGAAGTGTAACGCGTGGGAGGTCACACTACCTTCAACATATCCCTTCTTTGCTGTGCAGGCGCCCTGACCGACCTGTAGGAGTCGCTGTTTACAACGACCAGAATACCATCCCACCGGCTTCCCTCCCGCTGACTCTGCCAATTGAGCCAGTATGACGGCCGGCCAAGCCGGAGGCAATGCTGACAGCCGGATTCGATACCGGTGTCTCTTGCGTTGGTGACGAGCACTTAGACCGCTGCGCCACCCAGCCGCCTGGAGCTGCCACACCTTGAAGTGCCGGTCCGTAAAAATAATGCCAACATTAAACTGGTCCGTGGACATCCGATAGATTTTTTTCGTTTCCATGATATTCACACGCCAAACCTCCCTATGTTATTCTATGTCAAAAATACAATTCCTACAATATTACACATGAAACGGCAACAAGATAGATGGATAGATAGAACACTTTATTGCCATTTCAACACATGGTTGTCTTGGTGCCAAACATACAGTACATACAGTATAAATACATACAATATAAAAACACACGAATACATGCGATGCAATCCCCACAACAGAGAAGAAAAGGAATACTCTTACCCTTTGTTTACATTGGCCCCCAGCTGACATTATTTCTCCTCATTGGTTGCGCGTAATGTAGGATAGACCGGTCTATCGAGAGAGAGATAGACCGGTCTATAGAGAGAGAGAGAGAGAGAGAGAACACAACTCATTGACTGCCTTAAATTAGCACACACATCCCATCTACAACTAATGTTATTTATTTAAATAGTTCCTGTTAATTAATAATTAACATAAGTAGCATGGTAATAATACGTAGGTTATTGATCAATGAATGTATTGATAGATAAATGTATATTACAAATGATACACCAGTAGAAGTCATGTTATTTCCTCATTGTCCTTGCTGTCGTCTGCCGTCGCCTAAAAAAAATAGGATTGAGGCGATATTTAGCCAGGCGACAGAAGTTGCTGCGCGATCGTCACTTGAAAATCTCCTGCCGTGTGGGTTGTCTCATTCATAACAATGGAAGCGATACAATTCTGTCGGTCGCCTTGCAAAAATCGCCTGCCGTGTGCGGCTCACTTTAGGCTTATTTTATTCTTTATTCTTAGGCTTATTTTTTTTATTCTTGTTTGTGACTAATTGTGTTGTCTACCTAAATGTTTACTGTGAGCGATTTGTAGTGCCAAATTTCCCTCAGGATGATTAACACAATCGCGGCCACTGGGATGAGTCTAATTAATCTCAAGAGGACCAGGAAATGTAAACAGACGTGGGGCTGTTTGTAGAGCTAAATCTATACTTTATAGTATTGCTATCTGTCCATTCTCATTGTCAATTGAGACCATAAACCGTCCCTTCAAAATGGCTTAAAGAAAAAAAACGTTGTTTCTTATTATTGATTACCAATAACCGTGTTTGTCTAAGTAGCCACATAGGCCGAACGCCTGGTTGAGTATCATAACAATTCCCGATTGGGCTGTACTTTACGTGAAAAAGATCTTACCGTGGTCCGGTGGGATCCCCCAAAGCATTTCCCCGTTATCGATCGCCATCTGGTAGATCGATATGTCCATTGGCTGATGATAAATCCCCTTATTGCATGGTGAAATCTGCCATCTAAAACGTAATCCAAGGTACTGGCTGCACATCCAGAATCCAGCTACTGGAAACTCAAAAAAATAGTAAAAAAAAAAGAATGCTCCGTTCAGCAACAGTGCACACTGCATTATCGCGACAGCGCCCCTAAGAGGATCTGGCCGGTATTGCACGTTGGCGAATTCAAAGAGTAGGGTAAATCTGCAGTGCCGCTCGGCGACCTTGAATAGGTTATTAAAATGGAATAAAAGCAAAAACAACTTGCTACGGATATATCCGTCCCTCCGTCCACAACGGGTGGAATCGAAACACGGAGATCTCCGTGGCTGGGCGCCAATGTGTTAAAGTATTTCTATACTATTGTATTCTATATAGCCTCGTTCAACATCGTCACCAGTTCTCCCTGGTCATCTTGAAGCTTCTTTGAGTCACTTCTCTTGGTGGAGAAATAAGTTTGTCTTGTTTACATCAGGGTCCCATATTATCAATTCATATTATGATTAATTGAAAATGAGGGACCCTGATGTAAACAAAACGAAAGTCTTTCTCTGGTCTGCATCCCCTTAACAATTGTGTCTATTGAGCTGTACTGTATTGTACCCATTCTGCAATCTGTTAATAAAAATTTCAATCAAGCTAGCACTAACGTTCCCCAATTTTCAATTCATAGTGACATTTATGACATACACAACATACATGACATTATGACATTTATGACATAGGGACATACAGATACAGGTATATAGTACCGTTACATTTGTCACATATACGATATGCAAATATACAGTAGTGTTACCCAGAGATCCTAACAGTAAATATATACATCTGATGGGGAGGAGACTGTACATTAAGAGGTGGTGGGTGGGTGGAAAAAAATATACACATACGGTGGGGAGGAGACTGTCCATTGGGGGGGGGTTGGACATTTACGGTGGCCAGTTTCGAATTGCAGCCTCCCGTAGGTGCTCTTTGAGAGTGGTTTTGAATGTGGGTAGGGAATAGGATTCACATTTATTTTACGGCTGTTGGTAGGGTGTTCCACATTGTTGTGGCATAATTGCGAAACGTGTTTGGTCCCTTGTTTGTATGATAACAAGCCTTTTAGTTCATGGTGCAAAAAACGAAAAGAGTCAGGTGTGTGTTTTTGCAACGTATGCCACAGGAAATTACCGTGTGGCAGTAATGGGAAAAGGGTGCTAGCTCGCCATCAATCAGAAGCTAGCCACAAGACTTGCATTTGCGCTCTCCAGCACACAGCCTCCCTGCTTGGCGTGACAACCACAACAGTAGGGTCTATAGTCACAGTCAGGACAGTAGGCTCTACAAGTAGGCTCCCCTAAAACGCTAACGCTATTAAAAAAAAAATACAGTAGAGGTTAAAATAAGAATATGACTTGGCCTGAAAAAAAGTTCAGTCAGGAGATTTTTTTTTGCTTTAATCCCTGTAGAGCGCTTAGAGCCTGGAGGTCTAGCACTGGAAATTGGGGCGACAGTGGCTCATGAGGTAGAGCAGTTGTCTGGTAATCCGGAGGTTCCCGGTTCGATTCCCATTTCCCGCTCCTCCCGGGCAGCGTGTCGATGTGTCCTTGAGCAAGACACTTAACCCCTAATTGCTCCCGATGAGCAGCTTGGCACCTTGCATGGTTGCCTCCGCCATCGGTGTGTGAGTGAATGGGTAAAATGTGAGGAACAAATTGTAAAGCACTTTGGATAAAAGCGTTATATAAATGCAGCCATTTACCATTGAAGATGAAAACACAGGCGTCAGGCCATATGAGCTCCTCTAAGGTTCCTTAACGCAGAACAGCATCAGGTCATATGAGCTCCTCTAAGGTTCCTTAACACAGAGCAGCGTCAGGTCATATGAGCTCCTCTAAGGTTCCTTAACACAGAGCAGCGTCAGGTCATATGAGCTCCTCTAAGGTTCCTTAACGCAGAACAGCATCAGGCCATATGAGCTCCTCTAAGGTTCCTTAACGCAGAGCAGTGTCAGGCCATATGAGCTCCTCTAAGGTTCCTTAATGCAGAGCAGTGTCAGGCCATATGAGCTCCTCTAAGGTTCCTTAACGCAGAGCAGTGTCAGGCCATATGAGCTCCTCTAAGGTTCCTTAATGCAGAGCAGTGTCAGGCCATATGAGCTCCTCTAAGGTTCCTTAACACAGAGCAGCGTCAGGTCTATGAGCTCCTCTAAGGTTCCTTAACACAGCAGCATCAGGCCATATGAGCTCCTCTAAGGTTCCTTAACACAGAGCAGTGTCAGGCCATATGAGCTCCTCTAAGGTTCCTTAACACAGAGCAGTGTCAGGTCTATGAGCTCCTCTAAGGTTCCTTAACACAGAGCAGCGTCAGGCCATATGAGCTCCTCTAAGGTTCCTTAACGCAGAGCAGTGTCAGGCCATATGAGCTCCTCTAAGGTTCCTTAACGCAGAGCAGCATCAGGTCATAAGAGCTCCTCTAAGGTTCCTTAACACAGAGCAGCATCAGACCATATGTGCTCCTCTAAGGTTCCTTAACACAGAGCAGCGTCAGGTCTATGAGCTCCTCTAAGGTTCCTTAACACAGCAGCATCAGGCCATATGAGCTCCTCTAAGGTTCCTTAACACAGAGCAGTGTCAGGCCATATGAGCTCCTCTAAGGTTCCTTAACACAGAGCAGTGTCAGGTCTATGAGCTCCTCTAAGGTTCCTTAACACAGAGCAGCGTCAGGCCATATGAGCTCCTCTAAGGTTCCTTAACGCAGAGCAGTGTCAGGCCATATGAGCTCCTCTAAGGTTCCTTAACGCAGAGCAGCATCAGGTCATAAGAGCTCCTCTAAGGTTCCTTAACACAGAGCAGCATCAGACCATATGTGCTCCTCTAAGGTTCCTTAACAGAGCAGCATCAGACCATATGCGCTCCTCTAAGGGTCCTTAACACAGCAGTGTCAGGCCATATGCGCTCCTCTAAGGTTCCTTGAATTTGCGACTCAATATTCTGTAGAACAATCTTGGTGACTGATATGCAATTATCCAGCTTACGAGTTACGACGCATGTCATGAGCCGGGCTGTCCATTCTCCTGTATTCATCCGTTCAGATAACTCCTTATGAATAGTGCTGACGTGTTCCTGTAGAACATCACTGGGATCTTGTTTTATGACAGATATTTTAGCCACTTTCGTTAGAGCTTTCCAGCGATCATACATGTTGTCAAAACAAAGTAGTAGCCTTGTCGTTTTTGTTTCCTGTAATTCCTTTCCCTTTTCAGTCAACCTGCGGTCTCGTTCACCTCTACGAGACTCTTCACATGGTGCTGCTTGTTGTACAACATTAGACTCCTCTGCGGTCTCGTTCACCTCTACGAGACTCTTCACATGGTGCTGCTTGTTGTACAACATTAGACTCCTCTGTGGTCTCGTTCACCTCTACGAGACTCTTCACATGGTGCTGCTTGTTGTACAACATTAGACTCCTCTGCGGTCTCGTTCACCTCTACGAGACTCTTCACATGGTGCTGCTTGTTGTACAACATTAGACTCCTCTGCGGTCTCGTTCACCTCTACGAGACTCTTCACATGGTGCTGCTTGTTGTACAACATTAGACTCCTCTGTGGTCTCGTTCACCTCTACGAGACCCTTCACATGGTGCTGCTTGTTGTACAACATTAGACTCCTCTGTCTGCTCTGGTTCTGCTGCTTGTTCTTGGTCAGGTGCTACATACTGTGACCCTTTACTTGCTTGTTACATCTTGAATTATTTGGAAATTATATTTACCCAATTAACTTCACATGAGCAGTATATTAACAACAAACGCTTTTCACAAAATATTAACGTGAATACGTTAACCTCTTAAGCCCGACAATGATTTTATGCCATAAATCCATCTTACAGACTATGAATTAATGTTGTGTTTTTTTTGGTAATTTGTACATTAGCCATTTCCTAATGTACAAATGAACCAATCTCTCTACCTTTGAAACACCACAACTTTAACATTGACATAATCTTCACAATTCTGGCTCTGTACAACACCATAATGGACTTCAAATTAAATCAAGGTGTGCTTCGAGTGCAGACTTTCAGCTTTCATTTGAGGGTGAACAGTATAGGAGTTTCTACATGTGCCCCAACTCAAGTAAAAAGATAATTTAATTGGTCAAGCTAACAATCCAATCCAAGTATTTCAGCTATCCATAGTTATCTTGTTTAGTTTGGAGAACCTCAAGTCTCACTCCATTTGTTTACATTTTCACCTCCTGACAACATCTGATCAACCTCCAAGTTGTGATTGACTTGTTGTTACTAGGCTTGAGTAAATTGTAATGAACCTAAGGAGAATATCAATTCTTTTTTAATTATTATTTCTTTTAATCTTTGATGGTGAATAACACCATGCTAACATTGACCAGACGTGAAAAATGGCCACTTAGCTCAAATCTCCCCTTCCCAATGGCAGAGTTCAATCTGGATTTAGTACCACCAGGCGCCCCTGACAGGGCAGCAAAAACTGTGAATGAAATCAGTTACTTTTTTATAATGTAAATTGCTCGACCATTTTTCATCAATTGCAACGCCGTTTTTGCTTGACGTTCACAGAAAGGTAGAGAAACAAACTGCGTTCTATTTTATGGCAATAACGTTCAGGTTTGTTCCACCCATGAGATATGATCCTGAAAATAAAGAGAAAAACGCTAGAAGTCAGATGATTGACAGGGCTGGCGTGAGCTGGGAATTGTAGTTTTTTATTATTATTTGAAAGCCCTGCGTCTCTTCTCTCAAAAGACTACACTCAAGTTAGGTTGCGCCAAATCCTCTCATCAATAATCGCCTTTTTCCGACTCAATGTGCTGAGATTTCTATAAACTCATATTTCACTAACACTTAAAATCATTGGTAAACAAACATAGTGCTGACAATATACACGTTGACTGCTGTTTTGACGTGGTTAGGGTCTTTATTCTTGGCTACATTAGAAAAAGAAATGCAACATTAATACATACATTCTGTAGAGATGGATTTATGACGTGATATCAATCTTTTACCGGACCGCTCAGGCTTAAAAGGTTAATGGTGAAAAGTTATCTACTGGATCTTTGTTTGTTACTCATATTATTATTATTCCTCCCTGCAGACCCCCCACGGCTCTCTATCTGTGAAGAGGAGGTTCCCCCTGAGCAGCAGGAGAGGAGCCCCAGTCTGAGCCAGGAGGAGCCAGAGCCCCTACAGATGAAAGAGGAACAGGAGGAACTCTGGAGCAGTCAGGAGGGAGAGCAGCTTCAAGGTCTGGAGGAGGCTGATATCATAAAGTTGACATACAATCCTGTCCCTGTGAAGAGTGAACATGATGCAGAGAAACCTCAGTCCTCATGGTTTAACCAAACCCAGGACCCAGAGTCCCTACAGATTAAAGAGGAACAGGAGGAACTATTTCAAGATCTAGAGGAGGCTGATGGCTCCAAGATGACCCTACACCCTGTGAAATATGAACATGACGGAGAGAATACTCTGTCCTCACTGCTCAGCCAAACCCAAGACCCAGAGCTCCTACAGATTAAAGAGGAACTACATCAAGGGCTGGAAGAAGCTGACCTCTCCAAGATCACAATAGACCCAGTGAAATGTGAAGATGGTCAAGAGAACGCTCCGTCCTTCCAGCCTCTTCAAACCCAGAGGGAGAAGAACAGAGAAGCATACTCTTTACCCAGCACCTCAACTGAACAGATGAAAACAGAACCTGATGGGGAGGACTGTGGACTATCAGAACCAGCCAGTAACTTAGATCCATCTGGTGATTTAGAACCAACTAGAGATGACCAGCTTCTCTCTTCAGACTGTTCTGAGACTGATGACAGTGGTGATTGGAAGGAGAGTGGGGAACCTCAGTCAGGTTTAAAGATGCTAATATCAAACGAGAAAGAAAAAACATGGAGCAAGACATGTGCTGTTCCTGGCTGCCAAGCAGCGAATACGTCCTTGCACTCGTTTCCTAACGATATCGTGCTCCGCAAGCAATGGGCCAAGTTTGTTTTTGGAGACCCCCCAACTGCTGTAACTTCTCATAGTTGGGTGTGTACCGCACATTTTTGCCAAGACGACATTGAGAATCAAGGACTTTATAATGCTGGGGTGATTTCCAGGCTGTTGCTAAAGAAGGGAGCTGTACCAAGTCTTCGGGACCCGAAAGAAAGTATCGAATCAGTAAGTACATAAGTCGTAATTAGTTAATTAGCCGGCTAGCTAACTAATTGTTCAGCTTAGCTCTGTGTATTGCACCAAGAAAAGTGTGTGTGTGTGTGTGTGTGTGTGTGTGTGTGTGTGTGTGTGTGTGTGTGTGTGTGTGTGTGTGTGTGTGTGTGTGTGTGTGTGTGTGTGTGTGTGTGTGTGTGTGTGTGTGTGTGTGTGTGTGTGTGTGTGTGTGTGTGTGTGTGTGTGTGTGTGTGTGTGTGTGTGTGTGTGTGTGTGTGTGTGTGTGTGTGTGTGTGTGTGTGTGTGTGTGTGTGTGTGTGTGTGTGTGTGTGTGTGTGTGTGTGTGTCAGACAGTGAGAGAGCTGTGTTTTGGCGCAAACAAACATTTATTTGCACAATCACATAGCTAGCTAGGTAACGTTAATTATCGAAATTGTCAATGTTCTTCTGTAGACTTCACTTTGATTTTACAATGAGATGAAGATAGCAAAGTATTTAGATATCAAATGACATAATTACATTACAGTACATTTAGTAATTTAGCTGACACTTTTATCCAAAGCGACTTACAAGTTCTGTATGACAAGTCATCAGGAAGGGCACAACTCTATCAGCTGAGTAACAATGTTCATCAAAGTGTTGAGTGCTACAGTGTAGGTTAGGACATACATACATGCATACACGCATGCAAAAGAAAAAGAAAAAAGATTAATCATAATGATAATAAAAATTAAAGAAATATATAATATAAGTAGTACTCTCTATTCTGATAGTATGTTTTCCAGATAATTATAAAAATAAAAAATAGAAAGTGAATTTAACACCCTCAGCGGTAGTAAGACCACCACATTGCCATCTCCCCAGCCATGCATGGTCCAGCAGTACCAGAAAGGTAGTTGGAGGAAGGAAGGGGGTCATAGGATCAGGGGGTTGGAAGGAGGAGGGACTTAAGTCATATGGGTTTTGAAATGAAGTAGGAAGGGCTGCCATGTTTTGTAAAAAGTATCTGTGTGGCCTAATTTTCTCTATGTATGAGAGACATAACATCCCTCATCCAATGCAAATGTGAGGGGCGAGTGGCTGCCTTCCAATATAATAGTAGAATGAGGCGTCTGGCAATAAGTGAGGCGAGTGCCATGGCATTAGATTGCCCAGTAGATATAGCGATGTTCTCCGGTGTCAGGCCAAATAATGCAATGAGAGGACATGGGTCGACATTCACAGCAAAAATATCTGAGTAAGATTTAAAAATGGAACTCCAGAAAGGGGCCAGTGCCGGACAATGCCAAAACATATGGATGAGCGAACCTGGGGCTTGGTGGCACCGGTCGCATGTGGGATCCGTGCCAGGGTTCATCTTAGCAAGTCTGGTCTTTGACCAATACACACGGTGGAGGAGCTTGAACTGTATCAAAGAATGGTGGACACGGGCGGCTACGTGGCGTAGTGGGCAAGGCGCTCGCCACGAATACTGGAGACGCTGGGTTCGCCTGTTCGAGCCCAGCGCTCCACATTGCTTTCAGTTTAGCTGGTCGTCCGTACTAATACACATTGGCCGTATTAGGGGGTGGGAAACTGATGGGTGGGGATCGGGCGTTGTGGACAGCGACTCCTACAGGTCGGTTGGTGCGCCTGCGCAGTAGAATCAGGAAGTGTCGGGGGCAGCGTGAGCCTCCCACGCGTTACTCCTCGCCACTGAGAGATCGAGCTGCGCAGGTGAAAAGATGCGACTGCTGTTACCTCAAGTACCGGAGGGGACTTGTGCTCTGTATGACTTAGTCCACATTGCAGCCGGCTTGTGGGAGGCAAGAAACAGCGTCCGTGACAGGGGAGGGTTGAATTGGATGATACGAAATTGGGATGGGAGAAAAAATTTAAAAATGGGAGAAAAAGTGGATAAAAAAAAAGAATGGCGGACACATATAGAGGATGAGTGTATTCGGGAAAGAGGCTTTTCCCATTCTTCGCCTGTAAATTGATGATTTAGATCGGTCTCCCAGTTCTGTCTAATGGCCAATACCGAAGAAGGTAGGGATAAGGATATGATATTATATAGTTTAGAGTTGTTCCGATACCGATACCAGTATCGGAAATGCCTCCGATACTGCCTAAAAGGCTGGTATCGGCGAGTACCCCGAACGGCTAGCCTCCGATACACTGTATAAACAAGTAACACTGTACATTGAGGGGGGGGGGGGGGGAGACACTGTACAAACAAACACAATTGTACATTGAACTATTGACAAAACCATACTAGGTAAATGACTGTACATTGGAGGGGGTTGGGTTAGGATATTTACAGGGGCCAGTGTTGAATTGCAGTCTCCCGTAGGTGTCCCTTGAGAGAGGTTTTGAAAGTGGGTAGTGATCCACATTCCTTTACAGCTTTGGGTAGGGCGTTCCACATTGATGTGGCATAATTGCGAAACGTGTTTAGTCCCTTATTTGAGCCGAATCTGGGTTTAACATGATTTGTGGAGCTCCCTCTGGTGTTGTGATCGTGGTATTCACTGACCTTTGGGAAGTATTTTGACATGTACATGGGTACCTTGGTCGTGTAGTGTATCTTGTAGACCAGGCCCATTGCAAGTTGTTGTACTCTGTCGTCTACTCTAAGCCATCCTAGGTTGTCAAAGTGGGCAGGGGTGAGGTGGGTTCTAGGAGTAAGGTCAAGCAGTAGTCTGACCAGTTTGTTTTGAGATGTTTGTAATTTTGTTTTTAGCGCCTTTGAGGTGCTTTGGTACCATGAGGTTGCGCTAACGTCGTCACTGATCTACCTCTTGCACACAATTAATGACATGTTGCAGACAGCCATACCGGTGACAATGTTTAGCTTTTAGTGCCAAAGGATAAGTCTGAGGCGGAGTCTCAAAAGAGAATGTTGAATATTTATTGTTCATTAAAAATCACAACATAAACATTACTACTAGTCAGTAGGGATGGGTACCGAATTCGGTACTTTTGAGGTACCGAACCGAAACACGTCGGTACTACCGAGTACCGAATCAAGTGAGAAACCGAAAAAAAAATAAAAAAATAATATTTTTTTTTTATTAACCTTTTTTTTTTTTTTTTTTACTTTTTTTTTCATGTCAACGTTCACACGCACAATATATGCTTACCTAGGATTTGACTTGATTCAACAACAAAGCAGTCGGAGCAATGACAAGCCGAAAACTGTCGAAATTGTAGTTATTTGAAGTTTGGATTTTTTTCTTTTTACAACTGAGGTAGGTAAATTAAATTTCTTGAGACTAAAGTACCGAAAAAAGGTACCGTTGGGTACCGGTATCGATTCACAGGTACCGGTACCGGTATCGGTTCAAATGTGAAAGGTACCCATCCCTACTAGTCAGTAGGGGTGGGAATCACCAGTTTCATCACGATACGATACGATATCGATTCTTTGGACAACGATACGATATTTGCCGATATCACAAAGTCTGCCACGATACGATTCGATTCAGATGCCTGCGATCGATATGAGGCGATATTATGTGCCCATTTAACACAATCGGTCACATTTAGATCAACTAAATAAGGCTACGGAAATATCAATTGATGTTTTTATTTTTGAGCTCTTCCAGACATTTAAATGAAAAACAATCTATTGTTTTTAATACAAATAGACCTCCTGTTCACTTTTTATATATTGAGCTTTAAACTTTAAGTAAAATGTTTTGGAACTCACAACACGCAAGCTAAAACCGCTTCCTCTCCCAAACTTCCTACAATTGTTTTATGTTGCATGATGATCATGAATACATTTATTATGTATTCATGTTTAAATATCAACATTATCTGTCCATCCTCAGTAACACACACACACAGACACACACACACACAGTCCCCCACAGCCCCCACCCCTCCTCCTTCCAAGTCCCCTCTCCCCTCTCCTGTTCTCTCTCACGGTTAGCTGCTTAGCTTAAGCAGCCAACGCGACGTTCATTTAGATATTTAACGCGACGTGGGCATAAAGGAATGGCGACGATGCAACGCATGTTAGATGCATTTGACCCGTTGCGGGAAAAAAACTGCACAGACTTATATCGGCTCGCAAAATAGACGCTCTGTAGTGCTTTACAGCAGACGCAAACACTGCTGTAATGTCTACACGGAGTTTCACAATACTGGGCGCCGGCGGATATGACTTGCGGGGATTTTCAAAATAAGAGTATCGCAATATGAATCGATCTTTTTACGTTGCATCGATCCTATTTGATTATTGATAATAGATCGATATATCGATCTGGATCGATGTATCATCCCACCCCTACTAGTCAGAGCCTCTGCTACTAACTGTACCGGAGCACCTGGATAGTGCAACAACATTTAACGTCCGTGCGGACCCAACAACCATTCCGTGGGTGAACTCATTGAGCATAGGTCAATTAATGATACTAATACTAATCTATACAATCACCTGTTGTTGAATAAATACCATTACTTTCTAGTTATTACTAAAAAACAGTATATATAAAACAGTATCTGTAGCTGTAAAAAAAGATTATTATAATTTATATAATATAAAACAAATTTTATGGGGGAGCTCCAGTAGCTCACCACGTACCGCGAGTGCTATTTCAGCGCCGTGGACAACCGCGCTCGCGCGGATCTGGGGCTGAGCGCGTTCGAATCCCGGACGGCAGCCGTGCCTTTCCCAGAGTGTCTTCCCCCCCATCTGAACCCTTTCAGCCTGCTTCTGTCGGTCGAACTTGACCAAGTATGAATGCGAAGAAAAAGCGATAAACGCTAAAAAGAACCAGCTGACTGGTCAAAGTTTAAAAAAAATAATAATAATTATGTATGCACTGGTATCGGATCAGTATCGGTATCGGCCGATACCCAAAAAATGGTATCGGAACATCTCGATATTGAGCCTTTGGTTGCAGCCTTCACCTCCAAGATATGGTAAATCTTCCGTTTTTGGAGGCATATCGAGGAACTGAGCAAATTTGTTCTTAACAAAATCACGTATCTGCAAATATCTGAAAAAAATTTTTATTGGTTAATTAAACTTTAGGGACAATTGTGTTAAGGACATAAATTAACTGTCTTGGCACAAGTCGTAAATGCTCAAAATGCCATTCTTAGACCAGTTGCTAAACCATAGAGGGAGGGAAAAGGACATTTTTGTGGACCGGTGAGGACGGTGACATGTGTTTTCTGAACTGGGTCCAGATCCGGAGGGAATGTTGTACCAAGGGGTGGTTGGTGTACTGGGAGGTTGTGATTGGGAGTGGAGATCAGTGTACTGGGAGTGGAGAGCAGTGTACTGGGAGTGGAGAGCAGTGTACTGGGAGTGGAGAGCAGTGTACTGGGAGAGCAGTGTACTGGGAGTGGAGAGCAGAGTACTGGGAGAGCAGTGTACTGGGAGTGGAGAGCAGAGTACTGGGAGAGCAGTGTACTGGGAGTGGAGAGCAGTGTACTGGGAGGTTGTGATTGGGAGTGGAGAGCAGTGTACTGGGAGTGGAGAGCAGTGTACTGGGAGTGGAGAGCAGTGTACTGGGAGGTTGTGATTGGGAGTGGAGAGCAAAGTAAGGACTGCAAGGATGTTCGAGCACAAGATGCCCTCCATGTCCACCCATGCCGGCACCCACTGACAGAGTGCGTAATGGGAACGACTCTAATAAAGAATGCTGTGAATGTTTGCAGCCCAATAGTACGGCAGGAAATTGGGTCGTGCAAAGCCTCCCTGCGATCTAGGCTTCTGGAAAGCAGTTTTATTTATTCGGACTGGACGTTTATTCCAGATCAAATCTGATATTACCCCGTTGAGCGCTTTAAAAAATTACTTTGGAATAAAGGTTGGAATACTTTGAAATGAATACAGAAATGTCAGTAATGTGTTCATTTTCCCGGTATTCACTGTGCCAACAAGACAAGTGATAAGGGAAGTGACGACCATCTGGTAAAATCCTGCTTGGTGCGCTCCAGTAGAGGGGTGAAGTTGGACGCTATGAGATTAGAGTGTTTACGTGTTATCATTATACCAAGGTAACGGAAGCAGCTTGGGGAAAGCTTAAAGGGGAATAAAGAGGGGGGGGGGGATTTCTAGCCAATGAGTTTATGGGGAAAAGTTAAACAAGGGGTCTTGTTTAAATTTTATTTATAACCAGAAAATACACCAAACTCGTGCAGTATGTGAAGGCCATATGGAAGTGAGGCCGCTGGATCCGCGATATACAGCAGTACACCGTCCGCATATAGCGAGATTCTTTGTTCCTGTCCATCTCTGATGATGCCTTGAACACGGCGGTCAGTGTGAAAGGTGATAGCTAGATAGCTAGTTTTAAATATCCTCAAACTAAATCCTCAATTTGAATAAAGTGATTCATCTGATTAAATTTGTCTTTTCTTTTATTAAATCAACTTTCCAGCCCCAGACCCAGCCCAGGGAGAAGCCCCAGCCCAACTAAATCAATTAAATCAACTTTCTTTAATGAATATAACTCATCAGTTTCTTTTAATACTATCATATTAATGTAGCCTAATCTTTATCTGCAACTGTGAAGAAAAACCAGAATCAAACGAATTAAAATAAAATGTATTTATTTTTAAATAAAAAATTCGAACGTTGATTTAAAATTCGAATGCCAACGTAACGAACAAAGGTTTGAACGTTTGGGCTCAGCCCTAATACCTAGGGGCTCGATCGCTAACGCAAATAATAGCGGATACTTGCATTAATCTCTAAGGAACTTTCTTTTCACCAGTTCAGGAGAGATGACGCATGGTCCCTATATGTACCCTCTCATGGTCCCTCTATGTACCCTCTCATGGTCCCTCTATGTACCCTCTCATAGTCCCTGTATGTACCCTCTCATAGTCCCTGTATGTACCCTCTCATGGTCCCTGTATGGACCCTCTCATGGTCCCTGTGTATCCTCTCATGGTCCATGTATGTACCCTCTCATGGTCCATGTATGTACCCTCTCTCATTTTTCTTATTCTAAATTACATGCTATATTATGTTATTTGATACTATCTTGTCTAGCACAGTCTCTGGAGCGTAACAGTAAGAAGCATTTTGTATGAAAGTATTCTGTACTTCTGTATGACAACTATTAAAGAACTTGAACTTGAACTCTTAGTATCCCTCTTCTTCAGTATGGCAAGAACAAGCAAAAGTTATCACAGTCAATTTGGAACTTGGAACTTGTTTGTATACAAGGAGGAAAGTAAAGGAGAAACTTGAGGGCGGTCAGAGAGGAAGTCTGATCAGATGGATGATATCTCCATTTACCCCTGTGTCAATAAGTCTCTGAATGAGAGTGTGTATCTGCATGGTGTTAAAATCAGATGTGAAATCTATAAATGTTAGGTAGACCATTTCCTTTGACAAGCAAAAACACTGAAACATACTTGCAACATTTCTCATGTACTTCTCTCCATGTGACAGTGTCTGGCAACATACTGTTTGTTTTTTTATTTATTTATTTAAAATTTCTTTTTGTGTTTGTGATTTGTCTTGATGTGTGTTTGTGAAACTATAAAACTTACTCAACTTACTCACTGGCCCAGTCTCCCCAAGTTAAGATGGTGAAGGCTTTTGCAATTAGGTATTTGTTTGGGCAAGTTGTCCAAGTTTAAAATGTCTGGGGTTTTGCATGTATATTTAGGAAATTACCTTGACCATGAACATGTTCTTGAAACACAAAATGTACTTATTAATTAATTAAATAATTATTCACCATGCCTGAGTAGTTCATCTTCCTATGTGGCTTAGTTCCATAGTTATGGTCAGTGTTTGCTAAACATTACCTTGAAAATTACATTTGACCTTGAGACATAATTACTTCAGAAATTGATTGCACCCTTGCACCAACAAACATAGAAAAAGTGATATTATACAAGGATCTAGTTCTAATAGGAGCTGAGATATACGTCTTTCCGACGGTCGGCCATATTGGATTTTATGCATACAGGCCACCAGGTGGTTACCCCAAGTTGTATGTGGTGATTTTTTAAAACCGTATGCCCATACCTAACACCATACCTAACTTTTGCTAAACTTTTAACCAAATTGCAAAACATATTCTCTCTCAGCTAAAATGTTTTACATTTGTAGTATTTTACCATCTCCATAGTCGACTAACTGCTAGCATCTGCAACTATGTAATTCTCTTCTACCTCTGATAGCTCTATATAGCTGTAAAGACATTCATTGTCAAAGGATTGGTCAAAAAGAAAAGAGAGCTGCTGGGATACACATACGTAGTAAACCATCAGTGAAAGAAATCTGCTGTTTGATAGTGTTTTCTTTTTCTTGTCCTTTTTTGTTAAGTGAATGACAATAGACCTGTCGCTAAACCACGCCCAAAATAGAATTTGTCCAATCATATCACAGCGAAAATCCCCGCTTGCAGAAAAGTCGGACATCACCAGAAAAGCCATGTGTAGGGCGCATCAAACCAAACATCTGTGATCGAAACCACTGTGAAGAGTTCAGTTTCTATGTTTATTATCTAGCTAATATTTGATGGTGAAACGCTGTGCGTGGGGTACCTGTAATTCGGACACCAGGTACCCTGAAAGACTGGATGGAGGAGTATATTTTGTACCTTTTCCAAAGCCCAAAAGAAAACTCGGCAAATGCAAGCGGTGGATTATGCTGCGTCGTCGACCACATACACAACTGAATGTGAAGACCATTTCCAAGGACACTTATGTTTGCTCAAAGGTAAGGTCAATTCATAAAGACATAATATTTGACGGCATGTATTAGAAACGTAGACCAAACTATTAGTTAGCTGCAAGCTGGTGTTATCCTAGCTAGCTAGCTACAGTGTTATCAACATCAACTTTGCTGTCATTAATTTTCTGTCTGACTTTTCTTCCTCGCTAGTTAGCTGGTGTTTTTAGCTAACTTAACGTTTGCTAACTGTCTTTTCCCCTCAAAGCACTTCTGCCGGCCTGTGGAGCAGCCTCCCCCAAATGGAAGAAGGTGGACAAGAGGAGCGAGATAAACTATTGAGAAATCAACAAGCACAAATCGAATCACTGACGAGTATAAATACTGTTCTGAGACATAATCAAGTACCAAATAGATTAACACCAGAGGTCTTGCAGAACACCCGTGTACCAGCCTATTTCAAATATGTCACTGGATTCACTTATGATCAATTCAATAATCTATGTACTGTGTTTAGTATACCTAGCAGTGAAACAGCACAGCAAACTTCAGTCCCATTGACATATAGCAGAAGTGATTGGCAAATTAACACAATGCCCCTGCATGTGCAGCTCTTGCTTGTTCTTATGAAACTGAGACAAAATCATGATTTAAAAGATTTGGCATTTAGATTTATGATTGATGAACGAAGTGTTGGTACTTTGTTCAAACGCATGGGTGGACTACATGTTCACAGTTCTAGGGGAACTACCCGCATGGCCTCATAGAGACATAATAATGGCACAAATGCCAGGAAAGTACAGAGAGGAATTTCCTACAATGATGGCAATATTAGACTGTACAGAGTTAAAAATTCAAACCCCAACTTCAACCCCAAAGCTACTCAACCTACAAGTCTGCAAACACATTGAAATCCCTCATAGCATGTGATCCTCGAGGTTCTGTAATATTTTGTTCAACTCTTTTCACTGGATCTGTCTGACAAAGAAATAGTTAGGCAGAGCAACTTTATTAAGCTAATGAAAAATCTGCTTAAACATGGCTATCTGCAGGAAGGGGATGGGCTTATGGTAGATAAATGATTTTTAATTGAAAATGACCTACAAGAAATTGGACTTGAAATAAACATCCCACCCTTCGTCAGAGGAAAAAGGCAGATGTCCTCTACAGATGTCTGCCTGACAAAAAAAAGTGGCTGCACACAGGATACATGTTGAACGTGCTATATCAAAGATAAAGACATTTAAAATTGTGTCAGAGAGGATCCCTAACATAAGGTTGACAAACATCAACCAGATCTGGTATGTTGTGAGCATGCTGTCTAACTTCCAGCCAAGAATACCATTACCTGATAGCTCAAGCCACAACCAATGGGGTAGTCCTTTCCACCTACTGCTACCTGTATAGGGGTCTGGTTAACGATGTAGCTTATAGGTGTGCCTCTCATTCCTCTGTGTCTTATATATTTCCTCACCGATTCCTGACTCTTTCCTAAAGGCAGAAAGATACATGTTACGGTTAACTGTGTTATGCATAGTATTAACTATTCACTGTAGAAATGTATCGGATGTTGTGCCTAGGCTATTATTCTTTCACATCAAACTGCATGACTGTGCAAATTATTTTTTTCAATAAACTGAATGAGCTCCATTTTGCCTTTATTACCAAATGTATCTGTTTTTATTGTGCTTTGAAACTACCTGTTAGGAGGGTAGGTGGGGATCACTGGTCTCCGTTTGCGGTTCAGTTTGGCTTTTGCCACCAATGCTACTCATTGAATAGATGTAGTAGCCTGGCTGTCACTAGAGTTACATAAATGACACAGCTGTCGGGTCTAGCTACTGGCCTACACAGTGGCTTTGACATATGCAAATCCAATGTCTGCCTGACTTTAGCCCTGCCCCACCCACTCAGTATACCGAGAGCTCATATACTGCGTTGGACCACTAGCCTAAACTAAAATGTATCAGCAATAGTAGTAATCATGGATTATCGTCATAGTTCTTGTAATCTTCAATCAAGTCAACTGTAAGTAATGCTTGAGAGTAGCTAGATAACGTTATATATAGCTAATGCTTGCATCACCATGGAGGTCTAAGGTAAATGTGTATCTCATGAACATATTTTTCCACTGCATATTGTAACCCTCTCTGTCTGCTTCTAGATGAAATATTTGTGTTATCTTTAAAAAACAGGTCTATTACCTGCTTTGGTAAATCTGACAATTGAACTTGAGCTCCCCCCGCGGCCTAGCCCCTTTCCTGACTGTGAAGCAAGGCTTGCATCACAGTCAGGAAAGGGGCTACCTGCGGCCATCGTCAACAGTCATTCACGGTCGACTTTGTTTGTCCGACTCTTCAAAGGGGGCGTGGCTTAGCGATAGGTCTATTGACAATACGGATGTATTGTTTAGTCCAAGAGTAGCCAATTGATCATTTGCTTTTAATATGTTTATCAGATCGACATAAGCATAATAGATCTATATAACTTAGTTAGTTCACACCTTCTTTCACATCTATGGGCACAGATGTAACTACTATGACAGACATATATGACCAAATCAACATATAAAGGTAACAAGTCTTTCCTCCTTTGCCTTTCAGCCATAGACCACAACAGGATTAACAAGCAGCATCAAGGCTGCAATGCCAACAGTTGTCTTGGTGCTGGGCAGACTGAAAGGTTATAGGGTGGCAATATGCTGGATACTATAAGGCTGTTGAAAGAAACAGGCAAAAAGTGATCTTAATTCATGATCTTGATCTGATAAATATATTACAAACAAATTATCAATAGGCTACTCTTTGGCTAAACAATACACGGATTAATTGACATGTAATTTATATTGCTAATATAATGTCCATTCCATTGAATATATCATTTCAGACTCAATTATCTGTACTAGTGGTCTGTGTACTCTTAATTGCTCCCCAGAACAACACAAACTAGGAACAACATTGATATTGTTACAAGGACAGATGCAACCACAATGTCATTGCAGGCCTGTTGGGTTTTATCTCAGTATTTTATTAATGTTGGCCAGTTTTCAATAACTGCCATTTGGAGCAGATTCACGTTTAAATCACATCAACAACAACATTTAAAGAAAAATCGAACTTGAGAAATACAAACTGAACGAATGCAAAACACACAAAATCTGAACTCTTCATTGGTGTACTTCTCTCTTCTCCAGGTACAATTGCTGCATTGCTCCCCAACAACAAGCAGAAATATGATTGAGTCAAGGCCTCACTGCTGTGACCAGTGTGGAAAGAGCTTCATCAATAAGTCCACTTTTCTAATACACCAGCGCATTCATACAGGAGAGAAGCCCGAGAAGCCCTATAACTGTGACCAGTGTGAGAAGAGCTTCAGTAGATATGACAGCTTAAAGATTCACCACCAGCGCATTCATACAGGAGAGAAGCGCTACTACTGTGACCAGTGTGGAACACGCTTCAGTAGATATGGAGACTTAAAGACACACCAGCGTATTCATACAGGAGAGAAGCCCTATACATGTGACCAGTGTGGAACACGCTTCAGTACCTCTGGAGGCTTAAAGGAACACCAGCGCATTCATACAGGAGAGAAGCCTTACCACTGTGACCAATGTGGAACATGCTTCAGTACCGCTGGACACTTAAAGAGTCACCAGCGCATCCATACAGGAGAGAAGCCCTATAACTGTGACCAGTGTGAGAAGAGCTTTAGTAGATATGACTACTTAAAGAGTCACCAGCGCATTCATACAGGAGAGAAGCCCTACTACTGTGACCATTGTGAGAAGAGCTTCAGTACCTCTGGATACTTAAAGATTCACCAGCGCATTCATACAGGAGAGACGTCTTACCACTGTGACCAGTGTGAGAAGAGCTTCAGTAGATATGACAGCTTAAAGAAACACCAGCGCATTCATACAGGAGAGACGCCCTACTACTGTGACAAGTGTGAGAAGAGCTTCAATACCTCTGGAAGCTTAAAGACACACCAGCGCATTCATACAGGAGAGAAGCCCTACTACTGTGACCAGTGTGAGAAAAGCTTCAGTCAATCTGGAAGCTTAAAGACACACCAGCGCATTCATACAGGAGAGAAGCCCTATAACTGTGACCAGTGTGAGAAGAGCTTCAGTACCTCTGGAAACTTAAAGACACACCAGCGCATCCATACACAAGAGACGCCTTAACACAATGGCGGCCACTGGGATGCGTCTAATATAACTCTAGAGGACCACCAAATGTAAACAGACTTGGGGCTGTTTGTAGAGCTAAATCTATACCTTATAGTATTGCTATCTGTCCATTCTCATTGACAATTGAGACCATAAACCGTCCCTTCAAAATGGCTTAAAGAAAAAAAAAATCATCAATACGTTCTCATTTTATAGCGCAGTGAATATAAGCGTTATACGGGATTCCGGCTAGGATATTTCCTGGAAGGCGAGAAAGGGCTAATAGCTACTAACGTGATATCCAATGGCATTTCCGTTATACAAAAGCTACAGTTAAAACTCAAACTGCATATGATCGGCACGATCCTCAAGCATGTATGAATGAAGGGGGGGGGGGGGGTGGGGGACGTTGTTTCTTATTATTGATTACCAATAACCGTGTTCGTCTAAGTAGCCACATAGGCCGATCGCCTGGTTGAGTATCATAACAAGGCCCGATCAAGCTGTACTTTACGTGAAAAAGATCTTACCATGAGCCGGTTGGATCCCCCCGAGCATTTTATCGATCGCCATCTGGCAGATCGATATGTCCATTGGCTGATGATAAATCCCCTTATTGCAGAGTGAAATCGGCGATCCAAAACGTATCCCGTGCAACAGACAATAGCTATCGCTTCAGGTGAGTAGAAAACTACATTAGAGGTAAAAAAAAAAAAAAGACAACTTCTGCCACAGGGAACACTCTATTATCGCGATAGCGCCCCTAAGAGGATCTGGCCGGTAATGCACTTTGGCGAATTTCAAAGAGTAGGGTACATCTGCAGTGCAGCTCGGCGACCTTGAATAGGTTATTAAAATGGAATAAAAGCCAAAACAACTTGCCACGGATATATCCGTCCTTCGGTCCATTAAGCATGGATTCGAAAGACTGATATATCCGTGCTTCGTGCCCAATGTGTTAAAGACCGTAGAGGAAACATTTCATTTGATCATTCAATTTAAAGACACACCAGCACATTATACAGGAGAGAAACTCTCACCAGTGAATTCATACAGGAGAATAAAAAAAAATTGGGATTAATTTAGATTCTAATAGATTCTAACATTTTCAAATCGACGCAGTTGAATCGTCACATTAGAATCTATGCATTTCGATTAATCAATGCATCGTTTCGTTACACCCCTACTCCACACTGTTTGGAACATATTGGGCGCATCTGGCAAACTCACTAAAATCTTGAAAATTATACTTTCATTTAACTATCAGCAACATTGTTGTGTTGGAACATGGTTAGTTAATCAATACGCCCACTCGCTCGCTGTGTGAATTCTGCCAACAATGATCTGCTTGTGTTCCAACATGGGCTCAGTTTGGCATTACCTGGTTTTATTACTTGGGTGCTGGGAGGGTAAACTCTGCGTTCGCACATACAGCCCCTCTGATTAATGTGCAGATTGTCAGGAGTCCAGTGCAGGTGTGAACGGAGCTTTAGTGTGTTTTGGGGGGACAGGCATGCTGTTGATTTGTTCCTCAATTTTCTGTGTGTGTGTCTGGGTGTGTGTGAGTGAAACGGAGAGGAACTTGATTCGCTGTACGCTTCGCTATTTTTTCACCTGCCATGATGACGTTGATATAAATATTTATTTAAAATATTTCTTATTATACTCAACATCGTGTGAATGAGGGCAACCTTAACCTTTTCTATTTTAAATAAAGGTTTGAAATTAAATGAATTAGGATCAGTGGTATTCAATACTGAGTGAAATAAGCAAAAAACTAGATTTTACATGCAGCATGTGTGAAAGGGCCTTTAGTGTGTTTACATTGCATACTGTATTTTGTACCCTCATAAATTATAAGACCATTGTTTGTGAAGTGTTGGTGTTGTGCGTTATTGATTGTTTTAAGCAATCAGAGAGAGAGATGTATAACATTGGAAAAGCATATTACTGTTCCACTGGCTTTCCTGTTGATATAATTCTCATATCTACACATAGCAACAATTGTTTTGCACATAGCAACTGTTGTCCCTTCCATTGCCATGTTCAAAACAATGGCCGCTATGTTACAGGCAGCCATGTTGGAAGACAAAGAACTACACAAACATTCAGTACAAGGCCTCTATTTAAACACATTTTCAAATCTTCTTATGACCACCTGCTATCAGAAGGCCTCAACCCTGCACCAGACCAGGCTTTAGCTCCACTATTTTCACCTTGGTTAACAACCAGGAAAGAGAATGTATTGTATTGTGGTTGAAATCTAGTAATCCATGCATGAAAATGATCTTTTATTTTCAGATAATCTCTTGGTTACATCAAGATTGTGCCATGAAGGCAGTGTTATGTTCATATGTGATGTTTTTTTTTTAAACTTTTATTTTTTAGCGTTTATCGCTTTTCTGGTCAAGCATGACCGACAGTTGTAGGGTGAAACGGGAGAGAGAGCAGGGGGAGACATTCGGCAAATGACGGCGAGTCCGGGAATCGAACTCTGAGTCAACCAGATCCGTGACGCAGCACGGAGTCCCGCGACGCAGCGCGGTAACATGGTGTGCTACTGGAGCACCCCCATATGTGATGTTTTTACAATGATGTCTGTATATATAGATTAATAGTGCCGAGTGGAATATATTGGAGCACATACTCCTCTCAAAGTAACATGTTCATGCATTCAAGATATATCTCTTAATTTTTCACATTCTGTTCATAGTGAATAGACATTAAACAGTAAATATACATTTGTATTCATTTTATTCTCGTCATTGTGCAGTCGTATGTACTAATCTTGTAGTTCCACTTAGATGGAAAGACATGCAGGACACAACTGCTATAGAAAAGATTGTATTATGTGATTGAATGGAATAAACTTCTTGATTTAAAACAATACAGCACTTTGGCAGAACATTTTCAATCTTTAGGAATCAAATGTATTGCAGTTCACAAAGAGTCACCATCAATATTGTCTGCTCTGGGAGTGGAGACCACTAGTCACCACCACTAACTTGTGTTTCAGAAACCTTGTTTAACACTAGCACAGACGACAAGGGGTCACATGACCCCTACGCATTTTCAATAAATGTATCCTCGTCACTCGGTCGAGCTCCAGCTCTGTCACTCAATGACTTTTCCTAAAAGTACCCGTTTTATCTGGCACGGTTTCTGAAATTTCAAAATGACTTCAGGAAAATGTAATTAGAACGTTATTCCACATATGGGCCGTTGGAACAGACGAAAGTCACAGCACTTACGAGCGTCTAGCGCAGGGGTGGCCAACCCGTGGCTTGTGAGCCGCATGTGGATCTTTGACCGTCAATGTGTGGCTCTTCCATCCAAAAAAATTATAATAATAATTTCAGTATTTTTTTTATGTCACAAACCTACATTTCATTGTGGTAAACCTCATATTTTTATATTCAGAGGTAATTATATAGTTTACACTGTTTATTTTTCTCATATTTCTCATATAAGCTGTCGGGTCGTCTGACCTGTTCCTGGCGTGAATTAGTGGCATTTTCTCCATGACTGTGCTAGTGTTAAAGTGACCTGTGGTGTGTTTGTGTGTGCGAGTGCAGTGTGGGGGCAGCTACAGAGAAAGCTCGGTCTCCCTGTGTGGAACGCCTGGTGCGGGGGATGGTGAGGAGGTCGGAGTTGGAGGAGTGTAGGGGTGGAGTAGGTCGGTCAGGTAGGAAGGGATCAACCTGTGCAGGGATTTGTAGGTGAGGAGGAGGATCTTGTAGGGGATTCGGTAGTTGATGGGGAGCCAGTGGAGTTTTTGCAGGGTGGGGGTGATGTGCTGCCAGGGTTTTGTGTGCGTGAGGACCCTTGCAGCCGAGTTTGACGTGTTCAGCGCTGCTTCTTCCTTTCACGGTTGATTTTGTAAATTAGCCCCTGCATCATGCATTATTTTTCAATAACTGCACACCTCGACACATTAGAATTGAAATCTCTCAACAAAGGCTTGTTTCATTCTCCTGTAAGATATTAACTTGAGACACATTGACCCCACACATAGTACATACATAGTGAAAAGTAAAAATATCATACAAATTCACCGCAGGCAGCAAGACTTCAAGGATATAGGCTACATTATCCAGGATGGGTACAGATGAGACTGCTGGCCAGGATGTTTGACAAGAAGTCAAACACTGTGTTTTGATGCCCGTCGTCCTGAAAATAGACTCGGGCACAAGTTGACCATGACTGCTTCTTGCTTGGTGACCTCTGGATGTACTTCTGCAACCACTTTGACGGTTCTCTGCCACTTAAGACGGCCTGCGAGTACAGAAAAGCAAGTTGAGAGAATCGTCCAGGATCAAATCAATGTAGACAGTCAGATAGGCTTGGTAAACACAGATTTGGCAACAGGTGCCAACATACTGTACCTTTAGGTGTTCTTTAGTCCGATGTGCTGTGATGATGAAGTCCACCAGCTTTTTTTGTTCAGCACTGCGGTCCATGGCAACCTGGAGGTGTTGTGGGATACTGGTAGTAATCCTTGAAGTCTGAGGCACCCTGTAAACAGGTTGTAGCAGTCCTTGGAGCAGACACCTCGACTCCCTGGTCCTGTGGGCAAACCTCTTGCCGTGCCATTAAAATTAAGAATAACAATTATCAGTGGAATTACCGACGCAAGGAGAAATTCTGACTGAAAACAAACGACAGCCGATATGTAACAAAGGTTTCATATCATTGATTCAACACAAACCAGCACAGTTTGGAAGCGCTCCATTAGTAGAGTACACCACCACTCACGAATGAGAGCGAGAGAGAGAGAGCCCCCCCTCATCCGCATGCGCAGTAGTGCAAAACAAGGTACAAGCCCTGACGCCCCGCCCACGCACAGTCAAACAGAGTACAAGCCCCGAAGACCCGCCTCAAACAGAGTACAAGCCCCGAAGCCCTGCCCAGACGTTGGGCTTGCGGCTCTGCAGATATACCTGTTTAAGTCAGAGGTTCTATGTAGGATTGATAGTAACTGTCTAACTGCATATATAACTGTCCACTAGAGGGCGCTCTAGGCGGAGCCACTCAAGACACCACCAGGTGACGAGTATAAATAGAGATGTCTCTTCCTCTGTCTCTTTCCCCCCCAGCCTCTCAGTGAGAGGAGAACTCTAGAACTGCTGCTCATATCATGTGAATAAATAAACCACGCCAGTTAAAGGCTAAAGATAGAAACCATGCCTCTTGACCACATTATTGTCGCCCTATAGCCGGATTCTGTCAACAGGTTATGGGCCCAGATAACGTCGGGGCGAAATAATAAGGGTAGCACCGGGTGGCAAGACGCTAGGCCAACAAGAGCTAAAGCTACGCCTACCATCAACCAAGAGGATGGCGACCAAGGGAAGGAGCAAATGGCCCTCATTCAATGGAAAAGCAGAGGACTACGAGCTCTGGGAAGAGCGCATGCTATGCTGCATGCACGGTGTGGGACTGAAGGAGACGATCTTGACAGCCCCCATGGGAGACCTGACGGCGGAAGAGCAAGCCCTGGACGTCCAGCGTAACGCAGACGCGTACTGTGAGTTAGCGCCACTGCTCGACGACACCAGCTTGGGGCTGGTATTCCGCGACACTAAAGACAAAGGCCGAGAAAGCCTGGAGGTGTTGAGAGAGCATTACATCGGGCGAGGAAGACCCCGAGTCGTGGCCCTCTACATAGCACTAACGGCCCTGAAGAAGGGGCACACCGAGACAGTGACCGAATACGTCAACAGAGCGGAGCAGATCACAACGCCATTGAGGAGTGCAGGAGAAGCACCAAGCGATGGGCTAATGATGGCGATGATGATGAGAGGACTACCGGAGCTGTACAAACCGTTCACACTCCTGGTAAATGCTACTTTTCTTTTAACACATTAACCACTGATTTTCAACATGCATATCGTGAAGGACATTCAACAGCGACTGCTTTAACCCAAATGACGGATGATTGGCTGAAAGATAGATAAAAAGAAAATGGTTGGCGCTGTCTTGCTTGATTTTACTGCAGCATTCGACATCATAGATCACAAATTCTTACTTAAAAAACTTGAATGTTACGGTTTCTCCTCATCTGCACTATCTTGGATTCAAACTTATTTAGCCAACCGGAAACAAATCGTTTTTTTTAATGGGAGTTACTCAGAAGTTAAAACGGTAAGGTGTGGAGTACCCCAAGGAAGTTGCCTTGGGCCTTTGCTCTACACCATATTTACAAATGACATGCCTCTTGTCCTAAATAAGTCCTATATTTCTATGTATGCGGATGATTCAACGATTTACACATCAGCCTCAACAGCCAATGAATTAAATACGGTCCTAAAGGCAGAGTTGCAATCAGTGATGGAATGGATAAAGAATAACAAACTAGTTCTAAACATATCAAAGACAAGTAGCATAATTTTCGGTTCAAACCATACTCTAAGAACGAACCCAGTCTTGAAACTTTTAATAAGTGATGTGGTAATTAATCAAGTCCAGGAGACTAAACTCCTAGGGGTAACATTAGACAGTAAATTGTCATGGTCACACCATATAAACAATATAGTAGTGAAAATGGGAAGAGGGATTTCTGTTGTTAAAAGATGTGCTCATTTGTTACCACTAAATTCTATCAAACAGGTAATTCAAGCTCTGGTTGTCAAATCTTGACTATTGTAATGCAGTATGGTCGAATGTAACGACGAATAAACTGAAAAAATTGCAAATGGTACAAAACAAAGCAGCACGTATAGCACTTCGCTGTGAGTACAGAACTAATGTTGCAGCGATGCACAGTTGTTTAACTTGGTTACTTGTCAAACATAAATTACTTTGCTCACTCCTTGTATTCACTAGGAATATTCTTGTTACAAAGATCCCCTCAATTTTATATAACAATTTATCTATAAGTCTTGACAGACACAACCATTCCACCAGACATGCTTCTGCACGAGGTTTTACACTTCCAAAAGTGAGGTTGAATGCAATGAAGCAATGTCATGTTCCGTGGTATGCAGGAATGGAACTCTCTTCCCAGACATGTTAAGCAGGAGAATAGTAAATGTTGTTTCAAAATCGTGGTAAAACAACATTTTCAACCAAAGAAATTGACATTCCCTAATAGATAGTGTGTACGTAAATGAAAATGTATGTGTCTGATAAAGAGATAGGTATATATAGATGAAAAGGCATGTGTCTGATAGGGATATATTATTAAAAGATTGTATAATTGGCTGATATGAACATAGATAATGTATGTAAAAGCTAAATAGTATATTATGCTGTATTGTATTATGAATTAATTATGAGTAGGTATTATTGTATTCTATTATGAATTCATAAGGCGTATATATATTGTTGTATTGTATTATGAATTAGATTAGGGTTTTTATTGTTGTTTTAATTGTCTGTATGACATGTGAATGTTGTGAGTGTATAAGTCTGTAACTGTATTTTACGTGTTATGGACCCCAGGAAGAATAGTCCCAGCACTGCTGTGGCTAATGGGGATCCAAATAAACTTAAACTTAAACACACGGTTCAGCGGACATGACGCTGGGACAGTTCAAGGCCAAGTTCTGTCAACAATATCCTACTCAACAGATGGCGCTCGAAGTGCAGTAAGTGTAAAATTAAGTGCAGTAAATGGGATGTTTACACAAAACAAGTAATTTTTGGAGGATATGCTTTATTCTCTCTACACAGACTCTCACAACAAACTAGATTAGATTCAGATGTATAGTCATCATGTGACTGAACTCAAACTGCAAAGAAACAGACTAAGAAATGAAGTAAACTCCATGATCAAAACTGCTAAAAAGAATTGGAAAACTGAGGAAAACAAAAATAAACCCTGTGAACTTTGGAAATTACTCAATAATCAACTAGGCTGCAGTAAAAAACTTAAAACCAGATTTTCAAACATAAACATAAAGACGGACAACACGCTCATCACAGACAAGGTGGCTGTGGCCAATTACTTAAAAATTTTCTTCACAAACATAGCCACAACACTGGTAAATAAACTACCCACCCACTCAGGGCATTTTGGGGTAGAACACATCATAGCCTACTACAATAACCTAGGGGTCCGGAAAGACGATTTCAAACTAGAAATGGTAACAACAGCTGAGGTACTCAAAAAACTGAGCGCCCTCCAACCTAACAAGGCTGTTACAAAGGGTCAGATTAAACCGAATATATATATTTATTGCTTGAGATCCCTTGTATAATATTTGTATATTGTTTGATATCCCTTGTATATTCTTTGTATATATACACGGAATATCCCTTTACCTAGGTACAACCAGACCATAATATTCGTTCTCCTATTGGACAGCGACCCCTAGGCGTCAACGGCCATACCCCCAATGGCAAGTTCAAAGGCAATGCCAAGGCATGTCTCAACATGTCCAGGTTTGCGTAGTAATACGAGACAGAACTGAGGTTGGCACTAGATTATTCACCTTACATATAAATACGTCGCAGGTGGATACAGCAGTAGAGTATCCTAAACGTTGAAGCCTTCACCACGATACAACGTGCCGTGAAGTGGGCCCCTTTGCCCCTGAATAGAGCCTTGAGAACCGCGTGTGAATATATAGCTAAAGTGTCAGAGTTTAACGCCGTATCGTCGAGTTCGACTTATTCTAATGTGAAGTAATAGTCTATCATTTATAGTGTATCGTGCGGCTACCGTTCTTCCGTGACCAGCATTACCACCGGTTCGTCGTACCTATAGCTAGTGCACTTATCCAGGCTGGGCGGCCTAAACTCGTGCCACCACCCGAGGAGTCTTAGACGAGAACCGTTGGATATGTACACCGGAGAACCTACACCGGCGAATGCAGAGCCTTTTCTGGCTGGATTATATTGCTTTGGTACTGTGGCTGCTGGAGCAGAGAACCGTCTACCCCACTGTCGTGTGGGATCTACCCCTGTGAGGAGCACCGTCGAGCCCGCCTCTAGGACCAGAGGCTGGCTAGCTTTCATCCATGCTGTCGGGCATACTGGATTATAGCTGCTGCTTTGTCTGCGGACCAAGGGAGTACTGCACTGGCTCCTGTATCTGGAGCCTCGTTATTCCGCGTCGACCCAGACTTTGCTCCCGAACATTCCTCTACCCCTGCCGGCTTACAACCGGAGGGAACCCCCCAGTGTCTCCAGCTGACTACTAGTGTGCCTTATGTAATTACTATGCTACAGGTGGCGTCAGTTATACCCATCTTACTATTCTCATGGACTTACGCTCTTGACCTACTTTAAGTGTTCTTCGCCTTACAAGCGCAAGTATAATTCTCAATCTGTAACCTACCGTTACTGCTCTAATAATAATAAATACCTCTAACTAGAACTTTATGTGTCATTGCCGTATTCTTGTGTGGGTGTTCACCAGATATATCCATGTACTGTATGGCCAGTAATTAAAGTACATAACTAAGTAGTGGTTTAATAATACCATACTCTCAATACAGTCAGGGAATTGTACCCCTCAGTTACAAAGGCCACTGGCCATGACAATATCCCCTCCAAATTCCTCAGAGAATCAGCAGCCGCCATCACCCCAGTCATCACACACATAATAAACCTCTCCATAAAACAGGGACACGTACCCAAATACTTCAAAATTGCAAGAGTAACCCCCCTGCACAAAAAGGGCAGCAAATTAGACCCAGGCAACTACCGCCCTGTTTCTATTCTTACCTCAATCTCGAAAGTCATGGAAGAAATTGTATACGAACAGGTTGAAAAGTACCTTGCGGAAAAGAATCGAATCTTCGAATTCCAATCTGGCTTCAGAACATCCCACTCCACTGACGCATGCCTTCTCTATTTGAACGACCACATCAAACAAGAAGTGGACGCGGGCAAATACTGCGGCATGGTAATGCTGGACCTACAAAATGCCTTCGACACTGTCAATCACTCCATTCTGATTGACAAGCTAAAAGCAATTGGTTTTGATAGTCTATCAGTGAGCTGGATGCAATCCTACCTGGAGGGGAGAGAACAGATGGTGGAGGTAAACGGTACGCGTGTATCCTTTCCGCAACGGAATTCGGTTTCCGGGTTCCTCTGATTGGCCGCGACCCCCACCTGACCCTGCCCCCGCGAGGCAGAGCAAGCGGACTCGCTCGCTTCCTCAATTTATACGCATGGAAGTATTGACTGAATGAATGAATGAATGAAAACTTTATTTAACAGATTGCAGAATGGATACAATACAGTACGGCTCAATACACACAATTGTTAAGGGGATGCAGACCTGAGAAAGAAGTTTGTCTTGTTTACATCAGGGTCCCCCATTTTCAATTCATATAGAACGACTACGCCGTAACAAATCATTAAAAAAAGATACCGTTAACTCAGCTGGAATATGTTGTGCCTTTACACATATGTTGGATTATGTAATTGGTTTGTCATGACAAACAAATAAAAAAATCGCGATTTACCCGCTGGCTACAACAACACACAGTGACTGCATGTAGTCACTGTGTGTTGATGTTGTAGCCACCTCCTCAGAGGCAGGAATACTAAGCTCCAGGAGAGAGGGGAGAGGCTGAAAACCCGCAGTTCTTGCCCGACTGATGGGAGCCGAATCCCCGGATCCGATTTGTCTGATGAATACCCCCAAAACATGAAGGTCCCGAATGCATGGAAGTATTGATTGCGCCGTAACAAATCATTAAAAAAAGATACTGTTAACTGGAATATGTTGTGTCTTTACACATATGTTGGATTATGTAATTGGTTTGTCATGACAAACAAATAAAATATCGCATCACCGGCTGTCTCTGGCTTGCTCCAGCGGACACCAGAGCTCAGCCCGGGGCGAGAATGTGCTGCCGCAAGCGGCATCGCTGAGCTCTGGCTCTGACTACATGCAGTCACTGAGTGTTGTTGTAGCCAGCGGGTAAATCGCGATTTTTTTTATTTGTTTGTCATGACAAACCAATTACATAATCCAACATATGTGTAAAGGCACAACATATTCCAGTTAACGGTATCTTTTTTTAATGATTTGTTACGGCGTAGTCGTTCTATATGAATTGAAAATGGGGGACCCTGATGTAAACAAGACAAACGTCTTTCTCAGGTCTGCATCCCCTTAACAATTGTGTGTATTGAGCCTTACTGTATTGTACCCATTCTGCAATCTGTTAAATAAAGTTCTCATTCATTCATTCAGTCAATACTTTCATGTGTATAAATTGAGGAAGCGAGCGAGTCCGCGGCTGCTCGCTCTGCCGCGCGCGGCAGCGGTGGATAGGGGGGCGGGTCACGTGGGGGTCGCGGCCAATCAGAGGAACCCGGAAACATACATGCAAACGGTACCCTATCCCCCCCCCTCCCAGTGAGCTGTGGTGTTCCACAAGGAAGCATACTAGGACCGCTACTGTTCCTAATTTATGCAAATTACATGTCGTCAGCTTGTGACTGCAACTTGTTCCTGTTCGTGGACGACTCAGCCCTGCTGGTCTCTGACAAGAACAAATTACAGGTTGAAAAAACCCTCAGCTCGGAACTCTGCAAAATCTGCACCTGGCTCGCTGACAACAAACTATCATTACACCTGGGTAAAACAGAGTCCATTCTCTTCGGTTCAAATAACAAACTCAGCAAGGCCGACGGCTTCTCAGTTACAGTGACAATATTGTCACAAGGAAAGATGAAATTACATACCTAGGTTCCATTCTAGAGGCAAATCTTTCCTGTGACAAAATGGCATCCAATGTAATAAAAAAAAGTCAACCAACGAACTAGATTCTTGTACCGGATCTCCTCTCTGGGAAACAAGAATACCCTGAAGACTCTGGCAGGAGCACTCATTCAAGTGCTTGCACCTCATGGTACCAAGGCACCTCAAAGGCACTAAAAACAAGATAACAAACTGGTCAGACTACCGCTTGATCTTACTCCTAAAACCCACCTCACCCACAACACCTGAGGGAGTTCCACAAACAAAAAAAAATGTGCAACCCAGATTCGGCACAAACAAGGGACTAAACACATTTTGCAATTATGCCACAACAATGTGGAACGCCTTACCCACAACCGTAAATTGATGTGAATCCCTACCCACATTCAAAACCGCTGTTAAAGAGCACCTACGGGAGGCTGCAATTCGAAACTGGCCACCGTAAATGTCCAAACCCCCCCCCGCCCCTCCTAATAGACAGTCTCCTCCCCACTGTATGGTGACTATCCAAACATTCTGCAGTCACCGAGAGACTAACGCGGGGAAATAATGGTACCTGCCAGACGCGCCGCTCGCCACATAACCACGGATCCAGGATACTGTGTTTGGTTAGTTTATTGTAGTTAAAAACAGTTCATATAGTATCAAAAAATAGAATGAGTCACGGTTTGATTCATCATAGTGTAGCGTACGTGCGGTCAGCAAAGTGTGACTTCCCCGTTCACGCCCTCATTGTTACTGTTTTTGAAACCCGCAGGTGAACAGCTGACTTTACTACTACGACACCACGTGACCCATTTGTGAATGACGTGATCAATGACGTGACCCTAACAACCTGAATTGTGTATACCTGTCACCAACAAGCCGGCCCCTAATTATTACATAATCTCATTTCACAGTAATAATTACCAATACTTCAATTAATATAAAACACCACAATACAAATTTCGTTCCAATTGTTTGTCTTTTTTTTTCGATTTTTTTTGTGTGCAAGGAGTTCATAGTTCGTACATAAGGTCTTGATATAAGGTCTTGATACTCTTCTTAAATCAACCAAAGTCAAGTCAATTCAAACGTCAGTCACGAAAAAGTCAAAATAATCCAAAATCATGAAAGAAACAAAGCCTTCATGACTGTCGACTCCTGAAGAAGGCAAATCTTTGTCACAGGTCTATAGGGAAAGCTGCGGGTCCGCATCTTAATCCAGACCTTTCGCACAGGTCCGATCTTGTCTGGCATCGTCTCTGTAATCCTCCCAATGATTCAGGAATTCCGTGGTGCGGAATCGTCCATTATTGAGCACTATGTCATCGGGGATGAAGTTCCGCTTGATCCTTGTTCTGTCGTTCCTGTAATTGTGGCAGGTATGTGAGATGTCTACTGTTGAGAATTGATTCCACTTCGTGGAGTACTGTCTGGAGTCCCTCCTCATCCTCTTCTCTCTATACCATCCTCCTCTCCTCTCCTCCTCCATCCTCCTCTCTGTCCTCTCTTCCTCCTCCTCTTGCCATCCTCTCCTCTCTTTCTCCTCCTCTCCTCCTTTCTCCATGTGCTGCTCTCTCAGCTTCTGCAAGTCGATTCTGAAACTGTTCAATGGATCCATATCTCTGAGACACCACGTCACTGAGGCTGCGTTCTCTCTCCGCCTGCTCTTTCATCCTCTTCAAACTCTTCCTCAACCAACCAACACCTCCATCATTCTCTACTGAGGCTTTATGCGCTGCAGTACCAGTCTTATGCACGGGGGGAAGACCACTCCCTCCATCTTTCCAGTATGGGTTCAACTCCAGCTTATGCAGACCAGCCTGTTGGATGGCCTCTGCTTTGGCTTTCTCCTCCTCTTGTCTCTTCTTCTCCTTTTTGATCTTTTTTTACCTTTTCTTCTTCTTGGTCTTGAAGATGGTCTCCTGCTGTATCTGATGAAGACGTTGGTCGAGCTCTGGGAGGAGCCATGTGTTCTCTCCTCTCTGAATCTTTAACTCCTGCTTGGCCTCGTCGATCACCTCCTGATGAATTTTACGTTTATACTCCATCTTATTGGTGCTGCTCGAGCTTTCAGAACTAGCTCCGAACGCTGCCATGACACTGTCGTCTCCTCCAACTGGTCCATTTACAGTCCATCCAAGCATCGTATTGACTGCATATGGCCCTCCATTCACACTTCGGATGACTTCCAGTGGTTCTAAGGCTCTGGGAACGTTCAGACCAATCAACATCTCCACGTCTGCATCTATCTGTGGCAGATAGACATGCTTCAGATGAGGCCATTTTTCCAGATCTTGCTGTTGTGGGATGTTACCTCGATTGACAGGCATTTGATGTTGTGCAAAGATTTTTGGTATTTTACAGTATCGGTCACCGTCCAATCCAGCGACTTCCAAGTCAGATGTAGTGCAACTGTCAACCACCTTTTCTTGACCCATGGTATGTAGAAGGATCCTTGTTTTACTCCCAGATAGTCCCAGTTTATCCATCAGACCCATTGTGCAGAAGGACGCTGAGCTCCCTGGGTCTAGGAAGGCATAGGTTTCCACTGACCCTTGACCTGTGCTTGATCTAACCTTAACTGGTACGATGGCAAGCTTGCAATCTTGGTCACCGGCCCCAGTAAGGCCACCGGTATGGATCTCGACTAGAGTTCTGTCCACTGCTCTGTCTGAGTTGCTCCTGCCTTTCTCTGCATCTCCATTCTCCTTAGAGTGGATGTGAAGCAAACTGGGGTGTCGTGAGCCACATGTCCTGCAAAACAGACGTTCCCTGCACTCTCTGCTGATGTGCCCAGTGCACAAGCATCCAAAGCAAACTCCATTCTCCTTCAGGAACTCCATCTTCTCGCTGTGAGCTCTCCTCTCCAGTAGAGTACATGACTCCAGTGTGTGTCCACCCTCTTTGCAGAAAAGGCAAGTCTCCTCACATCCATCCTTAACTCTGTTTTCCCAATGAGCATCTCTTTCAATTGTGGAGAACGTTGTGGCAAAACTACTCCCTCTAGCCTGAAGACGAGGCACAGGTCTAGCTCTGCCACTTTCCTTGAAAGCCCCCGTCATTGGAGCGTCTTGTATGTCTCCAAATACAGGGTCTGTAGCGATTCTCGCTTCCCGCTCAATAAAAGTCACAATATCTGTGAACGTAGCACGTTTGCGATGTCCTTCCTGGATGTTACATGCTTCTGTTCGCCATTTGTCCCTCAGCTTGTAGGGCAACTTCTTGATGACAGCAAGCATGTTTGCAGATGTGTTTAGGTCACATAGATTATGTACGTCTTTCATGGCATTGCAGCATCCGCGCAAGAATAGGCTGTATGTTTGTAAGGCGTTCCCATCCTCCGACTTAATAGCTGGCCATGCAAAGATTTTGTCCATGTAAGCGGATGCTATGACATGCTCGTTCCCAAAGTGTTCCTGGAGTAAAGCCTTCGCCGTAGCATATCCAGTGCCATCAGTCATATGTTGACAACTTTTGACTAGTTGTTTAGGCTGCCCCCTGGTGTATTGATCCAAATAGTGCAGGCAATCAACAGCATTGTCAGTCCTCCTTTCTATAGTCTGTTCAAAGGACTGTATAAAGCCATGGTACTGCAGAGGGTCACCTTCAAATGTTTGGATGTCTCTTTTAGGCAGTGAAGCAATGCATTGCTGATGCACCAACATGGAAGTGAGGTCGTTTTGTTTTTGCATAATAGACATTATGTTGTTCTGCTCACTGCTGTTGTTCCTGGAAACAGGTTGTATGTCTCTATGCACAGACAATGGAGGCCATGTAGTCTTTGGGACCGTGCTCTGTCTCGGTGTGAGCGCTGGGTACTTTGTAGCGTTTGAGATCACAGTCTGGGTCTGTGTGAGTGCTGAGGGCTTCTGGAGGTATTTGGCTCCGTCAGATTGCCTTTGCTTTGGTCGTGTGCCTCCAACATATGCAGGTTGTCCTCTTCCATCCTTGTGTGATACAAATGTCTCTGCATTAATGTTGAGGCCCTTTTCAAAGTAGGATTCCATTCCATCCGATTTACGAGAAGCAGCACTCCACACCCCTGACCCAGAGGTTCTCAGAATATTTAGCCTTGCTGCCGATGCAGCTATGTCCACTTTCAACTGAAGTTGTTCCTTTTGTTTCTTTATGTGAGCTTCCTGGTCCTCAAGAGCATGCTTTTGTTCAAGCAACTCTTGCCGAGCCATTAAGGCGGCCATGTCGGCCTCGGCTCTGAGGCGTGTGGATGCATTAGAGGAAACCTTTGATCTAGAAGATCTTGAACCATAATTCTTGCTACTATGGTTGGATATGCTGTCCCCTGGTTGAACATCCTCTTGAGCATAACGAGTACTGTGCAACTGAGGCCCCGTCACTTCCACATTTCCCACACCCCCATTTTCCTCCTCTGCAACCTCATGCTGCTGTATTTCAGTAGGCCTGTTATGAGCCTCTAACTGAGGTGTGTTTCCTTTGGTTACTGAAAACCAGGCATTAACATCGCTAATGAACCCATCTTTATGTTTATTGACCTTTGAGAACCAGTCATTTTGCCGTTCCTGTTCATCGAGTGGAATAAGAGGCACCAAACAGCCATGAAGTTCATCAGCACTGTCAGACACCTGCATCAAAACGTCAAGTTGTGCTTCAACCAGTGCAACATTTTGCTAATTTACCATGAGCTCTCTGACAGAGGTTATCAGACGTTTTATTTCCTCCACTTTCCCTTTGCATTTCTTTTGGAGTGATTCGACTTTGTTTGCAAGAGCTTTTGCAGTGAGAGTTATTTTTCACTTTTCTTTGTCCTGTTTCCCAACATTTGAATCACTCATTTTGAAAGCACAAGAAAGTTATCACAAGCCATGAGAATCCAATTCCAACGTTCAACGCATTTGCAAAACCCGCCACATATATCAGCCACGGCAAGAGAGCAGTGCAGCGCACGTCAATTGTTTGTTGTCACACACACATGATAGAAGTTTTGCCCGGCGGGCTGCGCACACACATCCACAGCGTGTTTCAGCATAATAACAGTTAGTTAGGTAGAACCAGCTCAAAATTGTTCCAAACGAACCAACATGGGTCCACACTGCGCAACGGGTCGGGTTACATTACCGCAAATCCGTTGACGTATGCTGGATCGGTCCGGTCCTTTGTGCGTGCGTGCGATCATCCCATTGTTTACATGCGCGCGTTGCTCCTTTGCTCCGTCCAATAATGTTTGACTTATCGGGACCTTTCGTGGATCCAATCCTTCGTTCAGTGTCGCTTTTGCTGACAAATGTATGGTGACTATCCAAACATTCTGCAGTCACCGAGAGACTAACACGGGGAAATAATGGTACCTGCCAGACGCGCCGCTCGCCACATAACCACGGATCCAGGATACTGTGTTTGGTTAGTTTATTGTAGTTAAAAACAGTTCATATAGTATCAAAAAATAGAATGAGTCACGGTTTGATTCATCATAGTGTAGCGTACGTGCGGTCAGCAAAGTGTGACTTCCCCGTTCACCCCCTCATTGTTACTGTTTTCGAAACCCGCAGGTGAACAGCTGACTTTACTACTACGACACCACGTGACCCATTTGTGAATGACGTGATCAATGACGTGACCCTAACAACCTGAATTGTGTATACCTGTCACCAACACCCACCTTATGTATATATTTTCTCCCACCCACCCACTTCCTACTAATGTACAGTCTCCTGCCCATCAGATGTATATATTTTCTGTTAGGATCTCTGGGCAACAGTACTGTATATTTGCATATCGTATATGTCACAAATGTAACAGTACTATATACCTGTATCTGTATGTCCCTATGTCATGATGTCATGTATGTTGTGTATGTCATAAATGTCACTATGAATTGAAAATGGGGGACCCTGATGTAAACAAGACAAACGTCTTTCTCTGGTCTGCATCCCCTTAACAATTGTGTGTATTGAGCCGTACTGTATTGTACCCATTCTGCAATCTGTTAAATAAAGTTTTCATTCATTCAACATACCTTTCAGAAGGCCGACATTTCTATATAAATATTTTACATTTTTGTATTGGTCTTATGTAATTTTGAGATACAGAATTTTGGGCTTTCATGAACTGTAAGCCATAATCATCCAAATTAAAACAAATAAAGGCTTGAAATATTTAACTTTGTGTGTAATGAATATATAATCTGAGTTTTGCTTTTTGAATTGAATTACTGAAATAAAATAACTTTTCCACGATATTCTAATTTATTGAGCTGCACCGTACCTATAATATATGATATCTAAGAGGAAATGGGGTGTTTTTCCACTACAAAGTGAGCTGCTACATGGTAATTGAGATTTTGATACAGGTACACATTTCTATACAGGTACTATTTATACTGATTTAAATATATTTGCTCCTTAGACCTTCTACTTCTGATTATTGACAATGAAGGCTCTAAATGAATCACGGTTAAAGCTGAACTGACCTCGTTAGAGGAAGAAATGAAGAACATTTTAACTCCTGAGCAGCAGACCGAAATGCTAGAGTCTGTGAATCAGAAACTAGAAAAATACAAACTTGACATCGTGCTACATAAGAGAGCGAAGAGACGCAGAGACGAGCAGGATTACGTGGCTCACAGGGTCTACCCATGGCTGCACCAACCACAAGCCCGGAGCCGTAGGCAGAACTGGCAGCCCAGAGATCGACAGAGGCACTCGGACTCTTCTTCCACAGCTGTCAGCTCAGACGAGACGCCCTCTCAAGAAAGGTACTCCCTCCGCAGCCAATCGATTTTTCAGGACCCGCGGGACGGCCCTCTCCCACCCCGACCGCCGCGAGAGGCCACCGGAAGACGCGGAGGAGCCAGAGAAAGAGGCCAACGGTTTCGGAGATGAGCACCACGTCCACATCCAACCTAGTGAATATTTCTAACGCACAATTGAGCGACTTGCATCTTACAGTACTGTCGAAAGGGTTATCATTTGTCCCGGCACGGAGGGTGGACTCTTTTACTACCAAGGTAGAGCTTTTTAAGTTGAAAGCCTTTTATGCCAGAGGGATAGTTAACAGAACCCAATATGTTACTAACATAAACGTGCCTGAAAATGAAAATGTGGTTGTGGATGCAGAAACAGAGCCTGATACCCACTCTTTGCCTACTAGTAAAGTATTTAAGCCACGTAGCTTGTTTGTACCCCATCTTAACCCACCTTCAGTGGATACTTTTTGTAGACTGGTACAGAATGAGGTCATGAATGTATGTGATACCAGCCACAAGGCCCAGCTTTACCCCAATTTACTGGAATCAGAGTCGAGAGCACTCAAGGAACTCATGGAAAAAGACGATTTAATTTTTAGAAAAGCTGACAAAGGTGCAGGAATTCTCCAAAATAAGAGTACGTACGTGACTGAGATTATGAGACAATTGAATGACATGGAGGTGTATACCCAGTTAAATTCAGATCCAGTGTTCCGATTTTCTACGGAAATTAAAACAGTCCTAAAAAGCCTCAGATTAGCTGAAGTAATCACTGAAAATGAATTTAAATTTATGTTTGTAGAGCACCCAATTACGCCTATCATTTACACCTTACCCAAGATCCACAAGGATCTAGTTAACCCTCCAGGTCGACCAATAGTCTCCGGCATAGGCTCTGCCACAGAGAAAATTTCGCAATATATAGACGCACATATTAAGGATCTGGCCTCTTCACAACACGGGTATTTAAAAGACACTGACTACTTCCTTCCTGAGTGGGCTGCTGGCCTGTAATATTAGTCCCACAGACTTTCTTGACCATGGATGTAGTCAGCCTGTACCCTAGCATTCCACATGCTGATGCGTTGGACGCACTGAGTTTTTATTTAAACTCGAGAGCAGAATCACTCCCCTCCACAGACGCGCTAGTTAGACTAGCCGATCTAGTGCTTACGAGGAATTACTTTAGATTTCAAGATACATATTATTTGCAGAACAGAGGACTCAGCATGGGCTCGCCAGCCGCAGTGAACCTAGCTAATCTTTTTATGTCCAAATTTGAACTAGAACATGTTTTTAAAAATAACCCGTTTGAGAAACACCTCAAATCCTACATGCGCTATATAGATGACCTATTTTTTATTTGGTCAGGTACATCGTCTGAGCTTCATGACTTCCTTGAATATCTCAACTCTTGTAGATTAACGATAAAATTTACTTTGAAGTTCGATTTGCAATCGCTACCCTTTTTGGACATCTTGATCAACAAAGCCCCAAGTGGGACTTCATTACATACAGAGGTCTTCAAAAAAGAGACAGACAGAAATTCGTTTCTCCATTTCTCTAGCTACCATACCCCGGCTCTAAAAAATAGTCTACCTTTCAGCCAAATACTCCGTTACAAGAGAATCTGTGACACGGAGGTCAGATTCAAGGCCCAAGCCGAAACCCTACGGGAGAATTTTCACGACAGAGGATAGTGATATTTTAACATCTAAGGCCCTGCACAAAACTCAGCAGATTGACAGATCCTCGTTACTGGCCCCTAAGAAGAATAAGGTACACTCTGATAAAGTAGCCTTTGTGTCTACTTACAGCCCGATTACGAGAGACATACGTACCATTGTTAATAAATACTGGCATATTTTACAGTCTGATCCTCTAATCGGAACGGCGTTTCAACATTCGCCCAATTACTACTACAAAAGACAAGCGAATCTCTCAAATCTGCTTGTGAAAACGGATTTTCCCATAATAAAACCGACTCACTTTATGTCTAACATCCCAGATGGGAATGTTCCCTGTCAATCTTGTGTACATTGCCAAGGGATGATCAAAGACAAAAGTTATACACACCCAAAAACGGGCAAACGGATATCGGTTAAAGGACGTATTACCTGCAATTCCTCCAACATAGTATACCTGCTGAAATGTCCTTGTGATTTTTCATATGTAGGCAAAACAACGAGACCATTCAAATTAAGAATCAGTGAACATAAGTGTTCAATCAGAAATTCAGACGTCAAATCTGCGGTAGCTAGACACTTCAAGACTTGCAAGCATGCTGTCAAAGATCTCCGTTATATGGGTCTAGAGTTAGTTCATAGGCCCGCCAGGGGAGGTGACAGGCATAAGCTACTTTTGCAAAGGGAGTGCTATTATATTCACCTCTTTAATTGTATAGAACCAAGAGGGATGAATGAAGAGAACGTTTTGACCTGCTTCCTTTAAATACCTTTCCCATTAAGGCCGATTATTAGTTCATGTTTTAGTATCTTTAGAATGATGTATGGAGGGTGAGCCTGGTTCAGTAAATAGGAGTAAGATCCATTTAGCCCAACAAATAAGGGCATCTAGTTATTTAAGCAACAAGTATCTAAGTATACAAGGGAGTATTTAAAGAGCCATTCGTAAGACTAATAACCTTAGACACACCGAACAGGTGTAGTTTTTTCCTTTTTATTATGAGGCTCAAAAAAAGAGTTTGAATTTACGCCAAAGGGCGGACTTATTTACCCAAGGGTTTCTTCTGTTTTATTTATTTTTTATATTTTATATTTAAAATGAATAAGGCATTAGAGTGTATCTACCTAGCCATACATACTAGATGTTATTTTTGTTTTTTGTTTCTAGTATAACAACAATTTTATGTTTATATATTTTATATCTACATTTATTATTTCTATATGTATATGTATTTCTATCTTTTTTCCTTTTTATTATGAGGCTCAAAAAAAGAGTTTGAATTTACGCCAAAGGGCGGACTTATTTACCCAAGGGTTTCTTCTGTTTTATTTATTTTTTATATTTAAAATGAATAAGGCATTAAAGTGTATCTACCTAGCCATACATACTAGATGTTATTTTTGTTTTTTGTTTCTAGTATAACAACAATTTTATGTTTATATATTTTATATCTACATTTATTATTTCTATATTGTGGTAATTTCGACTTAAGAATGGACTCTTGGCATCAAAGTACTTCCTGGGTCAAATTCGACCTTATAGCAACTCTCAACACACCTGTGGATGACGTCACTTCCTGCTTTGCTTGGTATATAAACATTATTGTCGGTGAGAACATTTGCTAGCCATCAACACTGAGGAAGGAACATAAATTGTTCCGAAACATGTTTGTTTCAGGCTGCCATTAAATAACCAAAATCTGTGAGTGCTGGTCCAAGCGTATTGCTTTCTTTTTCTACTGGTTTAAATATACAATTTGATAATATCTCCCATCTTTGCTGAGCAAGAGTTTTGGGTGAAAGGAATAGAGGCCTTGCGAGTAATGTTTGTGTAGGTCTCTTTCTTACAGAACGGTTGCCTGTAACCATTGGTAACCACTTTCAAAAGAAAATGCATAATTTCTGTGCAGTGGTAGAGTAGGTAAAACCCTGGAAAAGCATAAGATAAGATATTCCTTTATTGATCCCCTTGGGGAAATTCAGGCAGCATGGGGGAGGGGAGGTACAGGTAGTGGAAGACATGGTACAGGTCATAGAATTATAGTACAGTGGAGAAATAAAAATAGAATAAAAAAAGGCAGTGTAAGCAATATAACAATATAATTAACTCTGGACATGCGCATATGGGCAACAAGGTGTAAGATGAGGGTATGTACGCCCTCTCAGTTATATTTGCCTTACAATAAATAAATATAGTTACAATATATATAATCCAATGATCTAAATCGAATCGAACATATAATCTAAAAATGCTAAATGCTTAAATGCTAAATATATACTCTGATGAAGTATACAGTATACACACAAGGTGCGGTATGCGTAAGGTAAGTATGCCGTGATATACATCATACGTTATATATTGTCCTTTTAGTTGGGAGTCAGACACATGGAGGTTCCTGGTAGTTGGATGTCTGGCAGCGGTCCCTGCCCACTGTTGTGGAGCCTGATGGCCGCTGGTATGAAGGACTGGCCGAGGCGGTTAGTTGAGTGTCGGGGGGTATGGATTCTCACTTACCTAGATGTGATCTACTTGGAGATTTCTACGGCACGTGTTATAGGGGTCAAGGAGTCTAGTATTGCTATCTGGATGGCCGCTGTTGTGAAGTTAAAAGAGCGTATATAGCGGATTACTGAATATTATATTATGTATGTAACTCTTGTTAAGGTCCTGGGATGGGTGGGGGGGGGGAGCGAGCGATTGTCAAGTGTCCACGTATATAATTTTGTTGTTTTTTTGGGGAGGGGGGGCGGGATACTTCTGGGGGGGGGGGGTTGTGGATTTCTTTTGACTATTTAACTTTTTATTGTCCGGATTTAACTGATGGTCTTGTCATTGTCGTTATTATTATTATTATTATTACTGTTATTGTCCTGTGATGTCTTGTTTATTAGTATTGTTACTGTATTGTGTTTTGTGTAAAAAGAAAAAAAGGAACATTAACACTTTGAGCGCCACGCCTGGTTTTCCGTTTTACCGGCTGAATGCCACCATCGGCGCCAATGTTAACGTTAATATCGCCTAATCTATGTTTTAAATTATGGCTATGTGTCTAATCTGCCCATCGCATTATCAAATACTATTTTCCAGTCAGTGCTGTGAAGGCAGATTGTTTTTTTATCGCGTCGTTTCCGTTTCAGAGCAGTTAGAAAAGCCCCCGTTTTGATATAAAAAAACAGCTCATTCTGGAGCATTCTATGAAAATCGTCTTTTAGTGGAATATTCCACAACGTTGATATTCGTCGGCCTTTTTATGAATCGTTTTCAAATAAACGCTAGATGATCAATATTATACGTGCACGCAAGCACATTACGGCCGCGCACTGATAATCGCTCCATTGATTTCCTCACGGACTTTTACAGTGAAACCGAAAGAGGACATTTCACAAAACAGCTTATAACTTCATCAAACTTACTCTGATTATCCTAACACTGATAACATAGAGTCCTTACCTGACATCAGATGGTATCCAACTGGTATATTCCAATTCCTGATCACCATTCGAAAAAATCGATACGTGTATGGATCCAACGCGATACTGTAGATCTCCATGATCAACGGGGATCTGAGGTTCCAGAATGAACTGTGGTAACCCCGGCTGGATCAGTGAACTGGAAAATGTGGAGTACCGGATTTTTTTCCCCATTCATTTTCATTGAGTCCATTCCAAAATCACTTATGTCATCTGGGAGACGACAGGGGGCGCTTTTTTCCACAGTGATCACCGGCGCCCCTCGGCTATACTCGGGTAGGCTCGGGTGATGCAATAATTTTTCAGATCGCTAAAAAAAAAAAAAAAAAAAAATCAGAGAAATCTCGTGAGTGGCTAGCAACCACCTATAAAAAAAACCCAGAGAAATCTCGTGAGTGGCACGGAAAGTGTTAAAAAGATTTGCTCAAAAAAAAAGAATGAGTGGCGTTCTTCATTTAGGGGAGCACAGCTGAGAACACTTATGTTATGACCATTTACGAACACCTTTTCCGGAGATCTTTCGTAAGTTTGTTCTTACGAAGGTAGTTACGTACTTTTGATCATGAGGTCCATTGAGTTTTACTAATGATGCATTACTACATAGTACTAATGTGTGTACACTGCAAGTGCTTTTATTGATAGCAGTATCACATGTTTTAGCCTAGGCTACTGTAGATGCATAGCTAAGGCGCTAGCTAACTAAAGTTACCTTGCTTAGTTGATTCTATGCTAACCTGTGTTCTCAATTTGGAAATAAGGCAGAAGTCTAAAAATTCTTCCCTAAGAGATCATTAGCACAAAATATACCCATAGGACTTTAAAGTTCAGTGTGAATTGGTTTTTAAAGCTAACTTAAGAGTGGTAGTAAATGTAAAAGGGGGGTTAGCATTGGCCTACTATGATTACAGAATGCCAAGGAGAGAAAGAAAACTGAAGAACATTAAAAAGCAGCTGAAAAATGCTGTGAGGCAGCTTCTCCTTGAAAGATTGGGTCCAAAGCAACAACAGTAGGGAGGAGATAATGATAAAGGTATGGATTTGTAAGTCCTTACTCAGTGGCGGCTCGTGGGACTGCATTTTGGAGGGGCGCATGCGCATGGCAGATTTTTTTATCATAATGGTGTGCATTTGTGCAATACCACATTTTCCCAGGCAGTGGCGCCATTTCTCCATGTAAATGACAACACACTGTTAACTGTGCTCTAGTCTAGAGAGCCTCTAGACTTAAATATGTATTGTACAGAGCGAGTTAAAGAAATACAAATAAACTATACATAATATAAACCTCACTGTTACTCTGTATATATGTATATTGACTGAACATTCCTTTACTTACTCCTTACTTTTTTTTTACTTACTTCATTAAAGAAGAAACTACAGGACAGGTGTCACAGAATAAGCTGATCAGGGTTGTGAACTTGTGATGGGCATAGGACCTTGTGATCATGTAGTAGAACACTGGTAGACCTCTCTCGCTCTCTCTCTCTCTCTCATCCAATAATAATCACATATGTATATCTTGTCATTTTAAACAAGTTACCATTCATTGTCCGGATTGATGTCCATGTCCACTGCATCCAGCTAGCCATATAGCTTCTTGTTAGCCAAGTTAGCCACCACAAGTACAACCAGCTAGAAAACTAGAAAGCTACTTGTTTTCAAACTGTCCGAACTGGGGGCGTGACTGACAACACAGCAGGAAGGACGGAAGGACCCTGCTTGATTAGATCGCTTGAAAATGCGCCCGGCTTCCATCATATTACATCATATTTCAACGCACAGTGCGTTACGCACTGATAGGCGAAATATATTTGCTTGACCCATTTCATTGGCTGCGAGGATACAGCGATGATACCAGTGCACGCCCTGCCGTGCGCGATACGTCTCTGCCCAGCCTAAGAGGTTGTTACTCTCTTTCAGACAGTGACTTCCTGTGAATGAAAACATTTATATTTGATATTAACGTTATATTGTGCATTGGAAACACAAACATACTTAAAATGAGTAAATATTATTCATTTTAAAACATGTTTGTTTTATTTCTAGGGCTCTAAAATAAAAAATAAAACATTTTCTTCTTCTCCTGCTCTCTTTACCAGGGGGGGCGGCGCTCCAGCGCCCCTAGTGGAGAAACCGCCACTGTCCTCACTGCTAGCTATATGTACTAGCTTGTCTCGCAGAGCCATTGTTTGGATTATCACTGAGAATCTGGTGCTAACATGGTCAAGAATACTAATTTGACAGAAAATGTGTCTTAAACATTTAAATTGGCCAACCAATTGCTAGGTGCCCCTGCCCCTCAAACAGCCCGAGTCCGCCACTGCGTGAATGCGAGTGTGAAAATTGTAACAATACATTTCCCCACAGCCTACTGTAGTACATTCAATTGCTTAGGCCAAAATTGACAAGACACTTTAGAAACAACAAAAAGTGTCTAGTTAGGTAGTCAACTATTTGTTTTTGATCAAGGTATTTTTATTGTACATTTCCACATTATACAAAACAGTAGGCTACATTGTATCAACCCAACCACCTACCAGATCTATACCACTCGATTAAATAAGTCATCTTACACAATTGCTGAGGGGAAACACACACATACAGTACAGAAATAAACATAATATGGTTACATTCTCTGCTTGGAATTTTCCGACAAATCAAGAAAGGTTGCCAAATTGCTAGGGCTGTACCGAATGCCATTTTTTAACATTCGAAGCTTCGATTTTTTTTTTTATAAACTAAATCCTCAATTTTAATAAAGTGATTAATCTGATTAAATTAATATTTTTCTTTTATTAAATCAACTTTCTTTAATGAATATAACTCATCAGTTTCGTCAACATAAATAATCCAATAAGGGCACGGTTGGTATGAAAGTGATGGTGACGTCTTATAGTATAATATATATTATACTATTAGTGTAGCCTAATCTTTAACTGCAACTGTGAAGAAAACCCCCATTGGTTTAAACAGATTGAATAGATAAAAAAAAAAAAAAAATGTATTACAAATAAAAAATTCGAATGTTGATTTAGAATTCGAATGTCAACATTATGATCGAAGCTTCGAAGCATTCGGTACAGCCCTAAAAATTGCATACAATCTTCTGTAGCTTTGATACATTGCATAATCTCTTTAATCCAGTGGGATTAAATCAAGCGTATTGCTCTATTTGATTAGACTTTGTCTCAGGGACCCTCCATCTGAGAAGATCTTTGTTGTTGGATGTGATTTAGTTCAGATATTAGCTTATATAGCTAGTGTGACCGGTGTAATTAGACGGCGTTGTGTTAAAGATGACAGACAGGGAGACTGTTGGTTGTATTTATTTTCAGCCTGTTAGGTTACAAAGGCACAAAATGCAGAAGCATTAGGGACACAGTCATGGCGTCTGCAGCACAAGCTGCAATTGAGAAAAGATGTGACACCATTAGCATGTTACCAGCGCATGTGCTGTGTGGGAACCCCCTACATGCTAGCTACTAAAGTGCATTATCAAGTTCCCTAACCCGGTCAAACCTCCCGCAAAACAGCTGCACAGGTACACATTATCAACATGAGTTACATTACAAACTCGTTTCACAGTTTAGGAATATAATATACAATATTTAACTCCAAAATCTATCATTGAACATGGAGCAAGACCTCACCTGTCTCAATCCACGTATTAACGTATTAAACAGGAACCGATGCCGATTTCAAAATAAAAGACTTAGCTCCCAAAAGTGCCAATAAATAATACGAAAGCAATAAAATAAAACCAAAGCAATAAAATAAAACATTAAGGATTATTAGTGGAATGTAATTAAAGTGTATTTTGTGATGGGGTGTAATTATCCATACAAGGCAACAAGGCACTTGTTACACTGAGATAACAGTAGTAAGTGAAACCTAGGATAAGTATATACTGTATTCTCTCATTAGACTATTGGCCCCATTTTTCTGGGGACCCTTTGGAACTACCGGAAGGACTCCTGGTTTAAGAACCACTGGCTTAAGGCGAGACACCCCAGGCGAATATGCTTTTTTTGGTTGATTTTGAGATTGTTATATTTTGCTTCCTAAACATGTCTTCTATGAAACTAGTAACAATAAAACGTCAATAACACACATTTAGTTGTTTATTTTACTTCATTTTGCCTTATTGCATCCACAAATGTGCACATATTTAATGGAGAAGTGCATCATTTGCATATATAAACATACAATTCAGAAAACTTGCAATATATTTTTTCTTAGTTTATATGTACATAAACTGGGAAAAGTTTCATAGTGATATCTATTAAAAAATGTTTTGCCCATTAGGGGGTACTACACTGTTACTACACTGTTTGTAGCCTGTGTGTAGTTCTGTTCAGTTCAATAACATCATTATTATTATTATTATTCAGTTATCAGGCATGTGTTTAGGTTGTCTATTACTAATGGTTTGATTAGGTATTGTGTTTGTAAATAGCCGTTTCAATTTTTTTTTGGCATTTTACAATAGAAAACTTTGAAGGCGTTTTCCCAAAAATGAGTTGTTATGCGTTTTTCTTACACACTTGGGTATAAATCTACCACTCCATAGCACCTACACACACCATACTTTTCCACATTTCTTCCGATATATACCCTGCATCTTTCTACAGAGGGGTTTGTTGATATATCATTCATAGCCTGATTTATAGTACATTTAGACCAAGTAACATGACGAAAATTGATTTTTTTATGACTGTAGACAGCATTTCCTGATTTATGGGATGATAAAGACATATCCACAATCCCCCTTGTACAAAGTTCACTGTGTTATGCGTCAACATAATGACATTTTTTTTTTTTTTAATCTGGCATCATCCAATGTTGGTATTTATACCCAAACGTCATATGCAAATTAGTGCATATTTAATGAAGTAATGCATATTTTGCATATATAAACATAAGATCTCAGAAAACTTGCAATACATTTTCTCTAAGTTGTTATGTACATAACAAACTGGGAAAGTTTCATAGTGATATCTATTCAAATATTTCTTTTGCCTATTCACCTGGGGTGTCTCACCTTAATACACAACAGCTACTCCAAATCCTCTGAGTCTGGCTCTGGTGATAGTTACCTCATAATCGTCCTGTGCCCCACAGTGGCGTGGAGTGACATAAAAAAGTACATGGGGATCCTGTTGAAAAAAACAAAGAAGTTCCATGCACTCTTCATGTATAAAAAAAGCTTTAATAATTCACTTAGTTCATTTTAGAACAATTAAAAAAAACACCAACATGTTTGGGCCTTCTTCAGGGCATACAAACAAATGGGTGAACTGAACTATATTCAAAAATGGAGGCTGTGCTAATTGCTCTATCAAGCTCAGGTGTGAGCAACTAGTCAGCCTGAGGTCTTGGACCTATCTCAAACCCTGCCCTCTTTTCTTGATCCTCCAATCACAACTGTCGCTTACCTCGGACAAACAAAGTCTGAGGTAAGCGACAGTTGTGATTGGAGGATCAAGAAAAGAGGGCAGGGTTTGAGATATGCCTCTAGACTGTAGACTCCAGAGGTCCTCCAATATCTAGAGTCCAAGACTGACATTGTAACCCATAGTTACATAGCTCTTCATATACATATATCATTTTTTTTTAACTAGAGAATAGCAAAACACCAACAAAAGATACTCCCATATTTACAAAAAGGAAACCATATCTATGGTATCATTTATCCCTGGATAAGACATGGCTTTAAGTCTGTATATCCAGCCACTCTAATTGATTAAGTGCTCTTTCTCTCTATCCCCTCTTCGAGGATTGAGGGGGGCATGGTCGATTCCTATAGAGCTGTAAAAGAAATGGAACTTTCAGCATGTTTATCCATATAATGTTTGACCATAGCATAGCCACAGTTTTGAACCTTAGCTGCATATTTATGCTCACTAAGGTGGTCCTGTAAACGCCGTTTGGTGCGGCCAACATAGAAAGCATCACATCGAGAACAACACAGTATATACTGTAAATAACATGGGTAGTTTTACAGTTTATAAAATGTCTCGTTGTGTATACCTGCCTGCTGTGTTCTAGGATGGGTAAAGCCCTTACATTTTACCACAATGTCACACTGTTTACAGTGGCCACACTGAAACGTTCCATTAAGAACTTTAGGTAGGATCTTAGGGGAGTAGTTGCGCTCCCTAAAGTGGGTATACATCTCTCTGCTCAGAGTTTCAAAATCCCTGTCGTTGTCACATATTCTACGGAGCCTTTGGAATTTGTGTGTGTCTTTGCGATAGATAGTTGTGTGTAAATAGCCCCTAGTATCTTTGCTGATTGTAAGGTCTAGGAAGTTGATTTTATTTCTATCGTATTCCAAAGACAGTTCCACATTACTATTAGTGCTGTTCAGATACCTATGAAATGACACCAACTCCTCCTCTGTTCCATTCCACCATAAAATCACATCATCTATGTAGCGAGCCCACCAGATTAATCTCTCTGTATGGATTACGTGGATGAAATACAAAGTCTTCTTCCCACTTGCCCATATATAGACCCGCATAGGAAGGACTATGTTGCTAATCATACATATGCTAGCCTGTTTTTTAACAATAATTTGTGATGCCATCACAAACACTGGCATTTAAATGCTACAAATTAAAAAAGTCCTGCACCAGAATGTAGGAAATGAAGGTGGGGGACCCCCCTGCTTAAAAAGTGGCCTGACTGGGGCTATATTTTGCACTATATTTCCTGGCCTGAATGATTTCCCCAGTCCGGCCCTGGTTAAAAGCCTCCAATGCTTATTAGTGTGTGTGCGTTTGAACGTTTGCATGTTTCAACCATACATTTCCATTTATAAAAAAAAAATTAAAATTATAATTTTTTATTATTTATATTATTATAAAAATGTTTATAAAAATCCTATAATAGTGGGGGTCGCGGCTCTCTGACACCGTTATTTCGGGGGTCGTGGCCTGAAAACTTTGAGAACCCCTGATCTACACCAGACTGAGAAGTTGCCAGTGTGGGAAATGCCTTGTACCATGCCTTTAAGTGGAGGTTTCTATAAAAACGAAACAGGTCTACTTTCAGATTCAGAGTTTTATTTGCCACATGGAAACAATACAATCAGAGTTTTTCATACAAAATCATAAATACCATACCATGGGCAAAAGGAGCAGGAAGAAGAATAATTCTTATAGTTACCTGCAGGGGAGGAAACTAACTTTTTGGCTTACCAGCCAACTGGCGAGTAGATGATTTTTTTTACCAGCCAAACTGATTTGTTTACCAGCCAAAAATAAAATCGCTAATTGTGATAATTACTTCTTTGTATGTCTTCGTCTAAATTGATTTTCAATCATAGTAATAATCACACCGTGTCTCTACTCGTTAAAATATTTATTAGCATAAAACATGAATAAGTGTCTCTACTCTCCACAATATTAGCATACAACATGTATTAATCACACTGTCTCTACTCTTCAAAATATTAGGATATCACATATTAACATGAAAGAGGGAACTATTCTGGACTGGGTTGGGCTGAACTGGGCAGTGAAAGATGCTGGGCTGGACTGGGCTGGACTGGGTTGGACTGAGTTGGGCAGTGAAAGAACCAAGCATTTCACTGTAATGTAATAGCTAAATAAAACAACTTGACTTGTTACATTTGCACTCTGGTTGTATGCCAAATGTATTCTGGTTGTACTGTACTTGTGCTGTAAGATGACAATACATTGGAACCAAATCGACAACGCTAGGGGTTCAGCAGGTGTATTCTGAATGACTAGTATGACAACATCACCGTTGTGAAGGGCATATGGGCGAGTGGTGATATGGGGGGAAACCCGGTAATAATAAAATGTCACTCGGCTGCATTTAAGCAAAGCCGCTCAGTATAGTCCACTATGTTGAACGCGCGTTATGGTAGCTTGTTACATGCTAGGTAGCTAGCCGGCTAATGCTGGTTGACTTGTCATTCTCATCCGACTCGAAGGAGACGCGTCGCATGCTGTTGTTCGCCCCCATGTCAGACCGCACTGATATCCGAAAGCGACGACTCTACATGCAATTATTTTCATCCACTGATGTGTTTTTGTCTAAGTTTGTCTACGTTGTCAAGCCGGTGGCAGGAGTCTGTAGGTCCGCGCGCAGTGATCTATCCACTTCCCCTAGATGGGCGGCATCTTCTAGAAAATGAGTGTTCATTGGAGGAGCTTAGAGCGCATCTGTACAACGATGATGTTCATTGGTTATGGTTGGATTATTATGAGGCGCAAATGGGAGGAATCATAAGGGGGGAGTCAGAGTTCGGCTTGTGCCAGTGAGCGAATCAGCAGATTGCAGAATGATTTTTTTGTTTTGTTTTGTAATTACTAGTACTCGCCAGACTGGCGAGTGCTCTTCATGAATTACTCGCCAAACGTAAAAAATACTCGCATTTGGCGACTAAAGTGGCCTAATTTCCTCCCCTGGTTACCTGCCCCTTATTCCTAAACTAAACAAGTATTACTTGATGGTCGGCATACAACCTAATTTACACAGAATTATAATTTATATTATACAAAGAAACAAACAATCCACAGTTTAAACAAGACAATGTTATGATAATAAAGAATAAAAGAAAAAATTGAAAATATCTCACTATTCAGATCACATTTGACTTTCATACTGACTAAATATATTTTTCTTATAATTCTTTTTGAATTGACAAATACTATTACATTCCTTAAGCTCGCTATGGAGAGAATTCCACAACTTACACCAATATCTGAAGGACACATCTGTTTAAGTGTGGTACATGCAAACTGATGTTTAAAATTAAATTTCCGCCTACTAAACTCACTTTCTAAATGAAAAAGATTTTGTAATTTTTCTGGCAGTGTATTATTTCTTGCCCTAAACATAATTAACATAGTTTGAAACTTAACCATGTCTTCAAGTTTAATTATTCTAGATTTAATAAATAATGTGTTTAGGTAATAATTCACTTTATGTGTGATTCTTACAGCCCTCTTCTGTAGTATATATAATGGTTTTATATTGGTCCCATAAGTATTCCCCCATACTTCAACACAATAACTGAGATAACTGAGATGAGTGAACAGTAGAGTGTTCTCATTGCCTCATACTCTAACACATCCTTTACTTTATTCATAACAAAAACTCTTGGACATCTTTTTTTTTAACATCTGCTATGTGAGATGTCCATGTTAATTTATCATCCATAATTACACCAAGAAAACGAAATTCATTAACTCTCTATATCAAATCCATCTATGGTCAGTACTATATTTTCATCTAGTTTTTCGATTGCCAAAAATCATAAATGTAGTTTTTTTCAGATTCAGTGATAGCTTATTTACGTCAAACAATTTTTTTAGCTTTGTCATTTCATACACAATATATTCAGCTAGTTCCTTTAAATCAGTGGTTCTCAACTGGTCTAGCCTCGGGACCCAACATTTTCCTTAGTCATTAAGTCGCGACCCAAAATTTTGAACCACTATGATTTATGTAAAAAAAAAATTGCAGTAATACGCAATCTTTCAAAACATGAAATAAACACAAAAAAGTGCAACAAAAGTGCAACTATTGCTAAAAACCCAATGAAATAAAAGAATAATAAATAATATAAAGCAGATTTCTTAGCTTAACATAACAGACCTAAATTTGGGGGAACTAATGGGATAACGGAGGTTGCAACAAAAGTGCAACTAGGGCTAAAACCAAATGAAATAAAATAATAATAAATAATATGCTTCTTAGCAGATTTCTTAGCTTAACATAACAGACCTACGTTTGGGGGAACTAATGGGATAACTGGGGTTGCAACAAAAGTGCAACTAAGGGCTAAAAACACAATGAAATAAAATAATAATAAATAATATATCCTTCTTAGCAGACTTCTTAGCTTAACATGCAGGGAACTAATGGGATAACTGGGGATGATGTTTGCTCCTGAAGAGTCTCAAAGTCTGGGGTGATGGTAGACAAAGCAACTCTGAGGTCATGCTCAATGTCCAATCTGTTCCTCTGCTTTGTCTTCAGCTGGACCAGAGCTGAGAAGCCACTTTCACAAAGATAGGTAGCGAGAAAAAAAAAAAGTAATTTTTTTTTTATTTTATTTTTTTTTACACACACTTCCGCGACCCACTCAAAATGGCCCCGCGACCCACTTTTGGGTCGCGACCCACCAGTTGAGAAACACTGCTTTAAATGATTTCCAGAGCAAAAAAAATGTGTATCATCAGCAAACAAGACAAACTGTAATAGTTTTGAAACATCACAAATATCATTAATATATAAAAGAAAGTTTAGGCCCCAAAACCGAACCTTGCGGTACCCCACATTACATTTTCATGAGCTCAGATTTGAAATCTGCCAACTGCACATATTGTTGCCTATTGTGGAGATAACTACTCAACCATTCAAGAACCATTCCTCTCACACCATATGAACGTAATTTAGAAATTAAAATATTATGATCCAAGGTATCAAATGCCTTTTTTAAATCAACAAACACCCCTATTGTTAACACATCCCACACCGGAAACGGCTTACGACGTGTTTCAAGTTCATGCGAATTCTGCCAATCCACGGCGTACGACGTTATTGAGATCATATTTCATTTTTTCGTCATGTTATTCATAATTCCCTCACGGAGCCTGGTCTGATGCAGTGTGAGCCGGCACAACTCTGCAACGCTTCAATACTGCCGCCTGGTGGATGGTCAGCGAGTTGCCAAACCGGAAATGGCCGAGTCGATCTCGGTGCGTCTCCGAAATGCGTCCGGCACTCGCATATTGTTGCGGGACTGTATACACATGTCCGTGTGTAGCGATCGCTGCCATAACGCAATAATCGATACGATTTGGCCGTTTATTATGATTATACAAACCGGCAATTGATTTAGGAGATTGCCGTCAAATAAGTGGGATCTTTTTCCTCCAGTCTCATCGTCGAACGGTAAGAGGACACTGATGTCATTTTCAGCGCGTTTGTTTATTATTATCCATGCAAACTGCTCTGATCAATATATCACCCATACTACATAAAGCATTTAACGACGATCACGGAATTATAAACGACCCCCCCCCCCCCGTTCATCCGCGCATGATCAGTCATAACGTTTAGGATCATGTACAGTTGAAAATTTTAATATAGCGTGGATCGGCAACAAACGGCATTTGATAATATATATGCGTTTATGCCTATATCTCACATTCTAGGAATTACTGCAGAAAAAAACGATAAAAACATATTTATATTCTAGACGGTATTTTCGTATGAATGAAAAAGTAAAACGTTCCTACATCCTGAACGATAGATAATCGATGTTGAATGGGCCATAGTAATGTCAATTTAGCAATACAATTTAAAAGGTTATAGCCCTGCAAAGAAGGTGAACATCTCCATAGGCTTACAGTGCTGGCAGAGAATGGTATAAGATGCTCAAATTGTGTGGCAGGGAATGTGTTAATTTCCTTTTATCTGTTGCTGTTGTTATTTCTTCAATAATATTCATTAACACATTGACCGCCACAGCAGGGGGCGCTAATACCCCATTCATTGCCAGGTATTTTTTCAATGGATATAATTTTAGACTGTGGCATTTGCGAGTGCTTAAAATATATCTTATATTATATATATGGGTCTAATAACGCCGTCGGGTCTCAGTGAGCTGCTTCTAGTCAACATTGCCGAGACAGATTGTTTTTTCATTCGTACATTTCCGTTTTATACCGTTTTGAACGTTTTTCAGTAATTCCAGGAAAAGGCGAGAAAAATGCATTTTACTGTAATCCAGTTGATTATCTAATCATCCTGAAATCAACGCTAGATTATCACTATTATATCGCCTCGTCCATACATGAAATGACCGTCGTAGCGGGGCGTTGTGGACAGCGACTCCTACAGGTCAGTTGGGTGACGCCTGTACAGCAGAAACAGGAAGTATCAGGGGCAGCGTGAGCCTCCCACGCGTTACTCCTCGCCACTGAGAGTTCGAGCTGTCTGGTGAAAAGATGCGACAGGCTGCCTCCTCGTGTACCGGAGGGGACACGTGATGCAAGGCTTCTATCCTCACTACAGCGGACCAGTGGGAGGCATAGTCTAGCAACGTTCAAGACAGGGGAGGGAAGAATTGAAAATACGAAATTGGGATGGGAGAAAAATTGAAAATAAGGAGAAAAAGTGGATAAAAAGAAAATATATATATATACTGCTTAGGGTAAGTACATGGGGATCCTATTGCGTATAATGCTTAGGATAGGTACATGGGCATCCTATTGAGTATACCGTTTAGGATAAGTACATGGGGTTACTATTATGTTAACTGCAAATTGTTTTGGGACCTGTTCTCTATTCTTTTCAAGTCTACTCCCAGCTTAAACCGAACTAAATGTTTTTCCCCCAGTATGAGTTATCATGTGTGTCTTCACACTTCCTTTCTGACAGAACCCTTTCCCACAAATTGAACAACTAAATGGTTTGTCTCCTGTATGAGTTCTCAGATGTACCTTCAGTTCTCCCGTCCTACTGAACACTTTCCCACAAACCAAACAACTAAATGGTTTCTCTCCTGTATGAGTTATCATGTGGCTCTTCAGATGTTTCGTCCCAATGAACCCTTTCCCACAAACTGAACAACTAAATGGTTTCTCTCCTGTATGAATTATCAGATGTTCCTTCAGATCTCCCTTCCTACTGAACACTTTCCCACAAACCGAACAACTAAATGGTTTCTCTCCTGTATGAGTTCTTAGATGTACCTTCAGTTCTCCCATCTGACTGAACCCTTTCCCACAAACTGAACAAAGAAATGGTTTCTCTCCTGTATGAGTTATCATGTGGCTCTTCAGTTCTCCCGTCCTACTGAACCCTTTCCCACAAACTGAACAAAGAAATGGTTTCTCTCCTGTATGAGTTATCATGTGTGTCTTCAGTTCTCCCGTCCTACTGAACCCTTTCCCACAAACTGAACAAAGAAATGGTTTGTCTCCTGTATGAGTTATCATGTGGCTCTTCACACTTCCTTTCCAACTGAACCCTTTCCCACAAACCGAACAACTAAATGGTTTCTCTCCTGTATGAGTTTTCAGATGTTCCTTCAGATGTTCCGTCATAATAAACCCTTTCCCACAAACTGAACAACTAAATGGTTTCTCTCCTGTATGAGTTCTTAGATGTACCTTCAGTTCTCCCATCTGACTGAACCCTATCCCACAAACTGTACAAAGAAATGGTTTGTCTCCTGTATGAGTTATCATGTGGATCTTAAGACCGTCTTCCCTACTGAACCCTTTCCCACAAACCGAACAACTAAATGGTTTCTCTCCTGTATGAGTTCTCATGTGTCTCTTCAAATGTTCTTTCGTACTGAACCCTTTCCCACAAACTGAACAACTAAATGGTTTCTCTGCTGTATGCGTTCTCAGATGTACCTTCAGTTCTCCCTTTATACTGAACCCTTTCCCACAAACTGTACAACTAAATGGTTTCTCTCCTGTATGGGTTATCATGTGTCTCTTCAGTTCTCGCTTCATACTGAACACTTTCCCACAAACCGAACAACTAAATGGTTTGTCTCCTGTATGAGTCATCATGTGTGTCTTAAGAGTGTCTTCCCTACTGAACCCTTTCCCACAAACCGAACAACTAAATGGTTTGTCTCCTGTATGAGTTCTCATGTGTCTCTTCAAATGTTCTTTCGTACCGAACCCTTTCCCACAAACTGAACAACTAAATGGTTTCTCTCCTGTATGAGTTCTCAGATGTACCTTCAGTTCTCCCTTCATACTGAACACTTTCCCACAAACCGAACAACTAAATGGTTTGTCTCCTGAATGAGTCATCATGTGTGTCTTAAGACTGTCTTCCCTACTGAACCCTTTCCCACAAACCGAACAACTAAATGGTTTGTCTCCTGTATGAGTTATTGTGTGTCTCTTCAAATGTTCTTTCGTACTGAACCCTTTCCCACAAACTGAACAACTAAATGGTTTCTCTCCAATATGCTTATTTATGTGTATCTTCAGATTTCCCTTCTTTTTGAACCCAGGACTGCTGTCAGACAAATTTTGTATTTTCTGTGTCTTCTTTGGTTTCAGAGTCATCAAACCTGGTCCTCCACTCTCCTTCCATTCATCGCCGCCATTGGTGTCCGTTTCAGAACGGTCATCATCACTGTCATCAGTCTCATTTCCCAAACAGTCTGAAGAGAGGAGCTGGCCATCCAGACTGGGGCTCCTCTTCTGCTGCTCAGGGGGAACCTCCTCTTCACAGATCAACAGTTGTAAGGCAAGGGAGTCTAGAAAGAAGAATGTATGTTAAATGTAATTTGTTGTAACTATTACTTTTGAAAGTAACAAACGCTACACTCTTGCCAGGAAAGTAACATGTTGAACGAATAGGCCTGTATAGGGATGCACAGATCATATACCCAATATCGCTATCAGGGTGATACTAGCTACATTTGATTGATCTGTATCGACTACAGTTGGTCAGATATATTACCAAGTTGTCATAAAGCTTTCTCCTCCAGTAACATCAGAGGAGAAGGAAAAGGTTCCCAGTTTTCCTCCAGAATGGATCTTGATGAGATATTGGCCAAAGGTTTGACATTTATATTACATAAGGCTATAAAGTAAGTATAGCCGGTATTCCGGTATCACGCTCTTCTAGACAGGGTTGCCCTCTTAGTCCCGGACTATTCGATTTATCACTAGAACCTTTAGCACAATATATAAGACAATCCCAACTCATAGAACCAATCGTAATCAAGGGCACACAACACAAAATTTGTTTATATGCGGAGGACATAATACTGTTCATGCAAAACCCTAACACCGCAATGCCTCATCTTCTCAAGTTGATTGATGAATTTGGCGACCTATCGGGATTTAAGATAAATTGGCCAAAGTCGGCTTTCCTTCCACTGAACGCCCCTGCAAAAAATACACGTCTTCCAGAAGAAATACCAATGGTTAAACACTTTAGATGTTTGGGAGTTGAAGTATTCCCTACCATAAGCCAAACGGTGAAACACAATTACATAGAAATCCAAAATAAAATAAAATACGACTTTGTTACCCCCTCCAGATGGTTACTGGAAAAAATTACACTCTTCCGCATACAAATTTATTTGGAATAACAAACCACCACGCATAAAAAGATCCACCGCACAGAGAAACAAAGCCGACGGAGGTATTGCATTTCCAAATTTTTTCCACTATTTTAAGGCGTACACTTTAAGACCACTGACAACCTGGTTTGAACCCCAAGCATCAGTATCATGGAGAAATTTAGAAGTAAATATAGTAGCACCACATAGACTGCAGGACATAGTATACACCAAAGTATCAATTAAGCAATGCAAACTGAAATTTGGCCCCATAATTACTCATGCGATCCGGATATGGCGTGAAACACAAAAAAAATATTCTAACCCACATAAATGGCATAATCATACTCCCTTATTCAATAACAATGCACTCCTGATTGGAAAACGACCTATAAGATTCCCTAGATGGGAAAAGCAAGGCATACATACATTAGGAGATGTTTTCAACAAACAGGGTATTTGTAGTTATGATGAAATACACAAAATGTAATCTCACCGGCTCCACATATTATTTTTACGCACAGTTATTGTTATGTTTGAAGGCTCACGGTGTTCCATTAAGGATACCAATTGTACACCACAGATACCACAAATTCTTCTATGAAAGAGAGACATCGAGAGGTTTTGTATCAGATTTTTATCATCAATTACTAACGTCCTCGTATGAAACCCTCCACCTAGACTCAGTCTGGAGGAGGGATATACCAGACATGGAAAAAGATTTTGATTGGCAAGAAGCCTGGGCAAATGTTCGACTTGCATCAAGGAACCCGGACCATCAACAAATCAATCTTAACTATATTCATAGGACATACTTGACTCCTATAAGACTGAACAGAATGGGTCTTAAACAAGACTCCAAATGCTCCTTATGTACAAATGGGGACGAGGGGACATTTATGCACATGTACTGGGACTGCCCACCAGTTAAGATATTCTGGAAAGAAGTGACCCAGCAATTATCAAATCTCTTAACTCTGAATATACCTGTACACCCCTCTGTATTACTGCTGAATGATGTTTTTGAGTGTACAGTATCTATACAGCTAAAGAGATTGGTTTTATCTGGTATCACAGTGGCTAAAAAGCTGATAGCATCACGATGGTTTCAACCTGAAAAAATGTGCCGGAAGGTCTGGATTCTTACATATCTCGATGTGATGTATCTAGAAATATCTACAGCAAGAATTTTGGGTCTCAATGAATCCAAAATGTCAATGTGGTTAGAAGTGGTGGAGAAAATAAAAGCTAGCATATAATGGTAGGGTCTGGTTAGGAGCAAATGATAATGGATGGATTATCCATTGGGGGGTCCAGGGGGGGGGGGGGGTGCGAGCAAGAGCACATGTGTGTAGGGTAATAGATAGCAGGTATTAGGGGTATATCTTGTATAAGACATTTATCTAAATGGTGATTTAATTGGATGTGCACTGTTAATGAATGCTTGTATATCTAATCTTGTGTTGTCATGTTTGTTTATGTTTGTTTAAAAAATAATACAAAAATAAAATACAAAAAAAAGGCTATAAAGTAAGACATGTACATGAGTATCTCATCTTTTACAGTCTATGTTTGTTATGTTTACAGTCTATGCTAGCTCGCCAGCAGTCTGAGCTGACCAAAGATTATTCTTCTTAACTGGCCTCAGACCTACTCCTATCCAAGCTCCGGGAGGGTCATCAAAGAGAAGCCGCCTATTCTCAGTCCTTGCCCCACAATGGTGGAATGAACTACCCACCCCAGTTAGGACAGCCGAATCCCGTCCAATATTTCGCCGTCGATTAAAGACGCACTTCTTCAACCATTATCTGAAATAATGAAAAAGACAAAAAAAAGTCTAACCCTAACTAACCTTACTGTCATGTACTTGTCCTAATAAACCAACCTACACTGTAACACGCAACACTTTGATGAACATTGTTACTCAGCTGATAGAGTTGTACCCTTCCTGATTACTTGTCGTACATAACTTGTAAGTCGCTTTGGATAAAAGAGTCAGCTAAATTACTAAATGTAAATGTTAACTTTTTATGTAAATGTGGAAAGTCTGTTTTTATCTCTGGTCCCATTCCCACACTGGCCTGTTGAATAGAATCCTCAGTCTTCACACCTGGCTCCAGTGCTCAGAACATGGCTTTCATTGACAATTTGAATCTGTTTTGGGAATGTTCCTCGGTTTTTAGAACTGACAGAGTCCATCCAAATAGACTGGGTAGTGCAAGACTATTTTTGCTGGGTAGGCTATTCTATTTTTTGCTCACACAGGGAATGTCATCAAATTCCTATGGACTCACAACAGCCACCTGTTGTGGCAGGAGACGAGAGTGTGTTCTAAAACGAAGAACTGTTGAACTCAGCTGAAATTCTAGACCCTCTTTCAAGTCTGCTATTCTAAAAAACCCAAAACTGTGTCTTTGTTTGGTCTGATACTATTTTCTGAAAAGCCATTTCATTGGCTTAGTGACAATATATAGGACGCTTGTTTTCTCTGTTCTGGGCAGAATGTCTTGGCGTCTCCACGCTACTGTATATTCTGCCCGTTGCAATGTATTATTTTTCCATTGCAATGTATTCTTTTCCCGTTTGTTGTTCACTTTTGAATAAACCACTGAAAGATGAATTCTACCTTTTATTATTGAAGATGATCAGATAAACACAACAGCAGCCGTATGCTAGTATATCGATATCTATTCTTTGGACAATGATACGATATTTGCCGATATCACAAAGTCTGCCACGATACGATACGATTAGATTCAGTTGCCTGCGATCGATATGAGACGATATCATATACCCATTTAACACTATCACTAACATTTAGAACACAAAAAAGGCAACTAAAATATAATTTGAAAAAGAAATTTGAGCTCTTCCAGACATTTAAATAAAAAACAATCTATTGTTTTCAGGTATACATTTATTATGTATTATATTTTTTATGTTTAAATATAAACATTATCTTTCCAAAGACCAGAGATGGGACGCACACACACAGAAAGGAAGAATGCCCCCTCCCCCTCCCCACTAATGGAACTCTGCTGTTGTCTCCGTCTCTGATCAGGGTTAGCTTAGCTTAGTTAGCGTAAGCAGCTAACATTAGGTTAGGTCTTTAATTAACGTGACGTGGGCATAAAGGAATGGCGAGGATGCAAAGCATGTTAGATGTATTTGACCCGTTGCAAGAAGAAGAAAAAAGCAGAGACTTATTTTGGGTCGCCAAATAGGCGGACTCTGGAGCTATGCTGTAACCAGAGCCTTATAATCTGGCTGTAACGTCTACACACACGGAACTACTCTTGTTGTTGGGCGGATATGCTCACCACGGGATTTTCAAAATAAGAGTATCAATAACCGATCTTTTTACGTTGCATCGATCCTATTGGTTCATTGATAATTACATCGATGTATCGATCTCGATCGATGTATCGTCCCACCCCTGCTTTCTATTATGTACTGTTTACATTTGTACAATCATATTTTCTGTAAATGAGGGAAACCTCAGAAGCTTACGATTTTTAAATAAAGGTTGAAATGAACTATCGGCAACCCTGTTAATTGTGCTGTTGCCAGTCTTGGCCAGGGAGCTCTTGTAAAGAAAAAATATCCCAATGAGAATTTATTTTTAAATAAAGGTTGAATTAAAAAAAAGGATGGGTATATGTTTTATAAAGTATCTACAACGTTTTTTTTCAAATAAAGATGTATATAAAACAGCCTATTTGATGTGTTCTTTATTCTTTTAATCAGGATTTAGCATAGTCATTTACATTACTGTATATATCCTGAATTTCTCTTTTCATTGAAGCATCATGGGACATACATTTCTTGTAACATATATTTTTTTTCTTATGTTTTAATGCAGTGGTCACCAACCCGTCGATCGCGATCGACTGAGGTAGATCTTTGAGACTTTCCCTGTAGATCTTTCCCTGAAAATAAAAACTATTTTTAATTCTTTTTTTTTATCTTTAAAAAAATAAAATGGATCTTTCCCTGAAAGTCCACATTACAGTTCTACTTTTGTTTTGATGTGAAAAGTGATGCTGCATAAGATGACTGCACTTAGCACTGACTGAGAAAGTACACATTACAGTTCTACTTTATAAAATGCTAATTGTAAATATGTTTGGCAATGTTAACACATTGACCGCCAAAAACGGCGTACGACGGGTTTGCTGGCCATGCTAATTCTGCCAAACCACGGAGTACGACGTTATTGAGATCATATTTAATTTTTTCGCCATGGCATTCATAATTCCGCCACCCAGCCTCTGGTGATACAGTGGGAGCCTGCACAACAGTGCAACGCTTCAATACCGCCGCCTGGTGGATGATCGGGCGAGTTACAACCGGAAATGGATCTGGTGATCTCGGTCAGTCGCATATCGTTGCGGGACTCTAGACACACATCCGTGTATATGGATCGCTGCCATAACTCAATAATCGATATGATTTGGGCGTTTATTGCGCCATACAAACCGGAAATGGATCTAGTCGATCGACGTCAAATAAGTGGTATCTTTTTCCTCCAGTCTCATCGGCGAACGGTTAGACAGTAACGATATTTTCAAGGCGATTGTACATTTCTTTATTTACAAACCATCTGATCAATAAATCAACCCATACTACATAAAGCATTTACTGACGATCACGGAATTATAAACGACCCCCCCCCCCGTTCATCCGCGCATGATGAGTCATAAAGTTTAGGATCATGTACAGTTGAAATTTTTAATATAGCGTGTATCAGCAATAAACGGCAGTTGATAATCTATATATGCGTTTATGCCTATAACTCACGTTCTAGGAATTACTGCAGAAAACGATAACATACTTATATTCTAGATGGTATTTTTGGAAGAATCTATGAATGAAAAAGTATAACGTTCCCACATCCTGAACGATAGATAATCGATGTTGAATGGGCCATAGTAATGTCAATTTAGCAATACAATTTAAAAAGTTATAGCCCTGCAAAGAAGGTGAACATCTCCATAAGCTTAGAATGGTGGCAGAGATGGGCATGAGAGGGGCAAACTGCGTGGCAGTTAATGTGTTAATAGGAGAAGGTCCACATTACAGTTCTACTTTTGTTTTGATGTGAAAAGTGACTGCACTTAGCACTGACTGAGAAAGTACACATTACAGTTCTACTTTATAAAATGCTAATTGTAAAAGTGATGCTGCATAAGATGACTGCAGTGCACTTAGCACTGACAGAGTACATATCAGTTCTACTTTGACATTTTAATGTTGGACCAAAGCATTGCATGTAATTAGAATACAGGCAAATAAAAGTAATTAAGTTTAAAGTACAATCTTGGCTGTCTTTTTCTCTCAGCGCTTCAATAGGTAGATCTTGCCTTCACCAATGCCGAGGTCAGGGATATTGGGCTTAAAAAGGTTGGTGACCACTGTTTTAATGGGACACAGGTCCATTTAGTAGTAATGGGGAATTGGAAATGGCTGGAAATTGAAATGGCTGGAAATGACTGATGGGCCATTTCTTTTGGTGATATAATGCAAATCTTATAGATTTATTTGTGTTTATACGTGAGGTTTAAAATAAAATTAGATTTATTGGAATATGGAGATTTTCTTCAGATGCATCACAGTATTATGTCACCTTGAAAATGATGGTGATGAGAATCATGGAAAAACATTTATTTCAAGCATCTGTATGAACGCTGAAGATGGATTTAGCCTTACCTCCTCCTTCATTCACAGTTCCTTTAAGTCCTGGTGTTTTAATGCAGTCCCCCAAGTAGACTGCATTTAGTCCCAACTGAGAGAGGTGACTGCAAGACGCCATCTCCTCCACTGTACTGGATATCAATGGGGCTGTGGCCTAAAAATACCAGATAAAGCGACAATAAGAGTCTTGCAAAGTACAACGTTCACTCTCCCCAGAGTAATTGTAGATTGACATATTTGGCTGAGTGTTGTTTTTTGATGTTAGACATGTTTCGTCACTGGTACTTGATGAGAGTGGCACCTTAAAGGGATAGTTCAGAGTTTTGGACATCAAGTGGTATGAAATACTATAGTAGTATAGTTGATGCAGTGCCCTCAGTTTACACACAGAGTCTCGTGGTCAGAGTTCTGACCTGGCAGACATTTTTATCACCCACAGCAGAAAACAGCGTCCCTCATTTTCAATGTTTCAAGACCCAGCATTTAGTGACTATGTCACACTGAGACTAGTTCCAACACATCATGTCACTCTGAAGCATTTAGTAACTACATCACTATTACGTTATCATTGACAATCAGCAGGCTCGATGTCAGGTCAATGTAACATAATAAGGAGACGGTAGCCAAAGTAATCACAAATAATATTTAATGAAATAATTAACATGGTTTTGGGGTAACGAAATATACAGAAATGATAAACAAGATAACAGACTGCAGACAGGATCAGCATCAGACGAAAGGGAAGACAGAATACTTATACATGAGAGGATGACGAGACAAGACACACCTGGGTTACTTGCAAATGGGCACAGCTGAGGGGAGAACGATAAGGACTACAACACCATGACAGGGAACTACAGCTAGACAAGACACATCACACTAGGAGCGCCTGATCAGGGCACAAACATATAGCCCTCACACATACCAGTCACACTGAGACTAGTTCCAACACATCGTGTCACTCTGAAGCAAAGGACATGTTTTCTGCTGTGGAGGATTAAAACTTTTGCCTGCAGGTTATTGTGTGGAATAACTTTTTTGTCTCATGACCTCGTTGGCTGCCTGTCTGAAGCTTCCCGGTTCACTCAGAACCAGGCCAGAACTCCGCCCATGGTACTCTGTGAGTTAAGCTAATGGCATCGCATCAACTATACTACTAGTACTAGCAAGTATTTCATACCACTTACTGTCCAAACTATCCCTTTAACTCACAAGTCAGACAAGTGTTTGGCCATGCCAAGTTTCCCCACATGCTGGGGTACAAGATGGGCCAAACAGGGTATTATGCTGCTTGGAGTTTAATCAAATCACATGCTCTCTTGGCATCAGATTTTAGCATTGGGGACCCCCCCCCCCCCCCCCCCCCCAATCCTGTTAACCTGTTTAGCCTGGCATGGCTAACACTATACTATCAATACTAGGGATGTACCTGACTGACCAAAATCATTTTTGAATATTCTACCGTTCTTAAAGGTCCCATGTTTTGCTATTCCTTTCACTATTTGGGCAATTTTACACAATTCCTGTGAGTCTATGGAACACATCTGTATGTTTTTTTTCAAAAGAATTCATTGTTTTGTATTTCTAATCAAGTACTCTAAAGCAGGGGTTCCCAAAGTTTTCAGGCCGCGACCCCAGAAATAACAGTGTCGGAGAGCCGCGACCCCCACTATTATAGGAGGTATAAAAAATAAAATAAAATAAAAAATTGTATTTTTTTTTTTTTAATGGAAATGTATGGTTGAAACATGCTAACGTTCAAACGCACACACACTAATAAGCATTGGAGGTTTTTAACCAGGGCCGGACTGGGGAAATCATTCAGGCCAGGAAATATAGTGCGAAATATAGCCCCAGTCAGGCCACTTTTTAAGCGGGGGGTCCCCCACCAGGAACTTTTGTGTTACAAAGACTTCGTTTCCTGCATTCTGGTGCAGGAATTGTTTTATTTGTACCCTTTAAATGCCAGTGTTTGTGATGGCATGACTGTAAAAAAAATATATATATATATATTATTTCTTTTGGATTTTTATGAATTTTTTAGGAAATCATCTGGCGACCCCCCCACGGCAGCTCGATGGGTCGCAACCCCCACTTTGGGAACCCCTGCTCTAAAGCAGCATTTTTCCACTTCAAGATTTCAAGCTGTTTTGGGCTGGGCTCCGCCCATACTCGCAAAGCGCTTTGAGTGACAGTCACCCACAGTCTGCACTGGCAGACAGAGAGAGACATAGAGAGATAGAGGGGGAGACTAATTAATTTCACCGCGGGGAGGCATAATCCCACGGGACAATGCATTTTGGTAACTTGTTTCAAATGACAATATATACCCGTGAATATTATTGCACGGATCGGAATACGTCCTTCAGTTATTGGTGTAAAGTTGTGGAATGTGTCCTTCAGTTATTGGTGTAAAGTTGTGGAATTATCTCCATAGCGAGCTTAAAGTGCAACCTCCACGTTGTATTTTTGTTCAATAAACAATGTGGACTAGGCCAACAGTGACTTTCATGAAGAATTGGAAAAAAAAGTATTGAAATTGACCCAGTTTTAGCGTTTTTATCAAAACATTTTGTCTGCCCAACACAATCAACATGCACTTGCATATTTTAATCAATGGTTTATAACGTGCACGTGTAATGTCGTCACAACAGGTATTGGTCACCAGGGGGCTCACCAGGCGGCGCTGAGAGTCACACAGCTAGTGGCAGGCAGAGAGCCTTGCTACCATAGATATATGCTTGCTACTACTAGCCGAATGGAAATGTATCTGTTTCACCTCACTATTGCTCCGTGATTATAGCCATCCATCCATCTCTAAAGCTAACCACTATTTGTAAAAGCCACAACCACGTTACCATATTTGTAATAATGTAAATCATTGTGTCGTTGTACACATTGTGTTTATAACGTTAGTAGATAACATAGCTTAGCTTGGTAGCTATTGTGCTAACAACATATCCCGACATCCGGCTCGCTGGCCGGCATGAACGGCCGACCCAAAATGGTTCTCTCCTCTCTGTACACCCCGACCCGTCCCCACGGGTGCCCTGCCGGGGGGCCCATGGACGCGACGGCGGCGGCAGCCGCAGGGCGCCCGAGCCCGCAAAGGCTAGTGTTACACGATAGCTATGAGCTAACTAGCGCTGCGGGCTCCGGCGCCCTGCGGCCGCCGCTGTTGTCGAGTCCACAAGCTTCACTCGGTGCATCAGTCACGAAAGGGGCTATGATGAGCTTGGCAAGCCAGAGTAAAACACAGTTTTCATTCAATCAATCAATAACAACATTAACCAGACTCTCGTTGTGTCTATTATGCTAACGCTAACGTTACCTCATTGTGTCTATTCTACACAGATAGCCTCTCGTGTCTATCTGCTAACGTTAGCATTAGGCTAACTAACGTTACGTCCCTAACCCCCAACAACAAGCGTAACTAATCAGCGATCTTTGTCAGACTAAACTCTCCGCTCGGTGGCAAATTGTGTTGATGTCGGTTTTGTTTCATCAATAAATGAGGCAGAATACACAGTGACTGTATCCTTTTTTATTGCACTTGTTTCTTGCTGCAAACATACAAAAGACATCCTACGCGAGACATTAAAGATGGCGGCGTTCTGTTTTCGTTCAGACTCCCCAAACAGTGACGTCACGCGTCTCTCTTCTGACCAATCAGTGGACTGTAGTTTTTCACGTGTCATTTCTGGAGCTCTCATGCTGATCATCAGCAGCCCTGCCTCCCCACACGGAGACAAACTGAGTACTTTATTTTAGTGGAAAAGCAACATTAGATTTGGCTCATTAATATGCAAGCCACACCTGTTGTGACGTCGGCGTTTGATAAGCTTTTTTGATTCGCACGTGCATGTTATTCGTGCGTGGACCTTTTTAACTCTTTCAGAGTGGCATTTCCGGTGTCAAATGGAAAAAAATAAATAATGAAATTATATACCAATGATGTAAACTACCCATAATTGATCAGTAGGGTTTAACCTAGAGGTTGGGCTTTAAGGGATGTAATAGTGTTTATCAATTCAAAAAAAATTATAAAAAAAAAATATTTAGTCAGTATGAAAATCAAATGTGATCTGAATAATGAGATCTTTTCTTTTTTTTCTCTTCTATTTCTTTTATTCTTTATCATTATTTAATTTGTTCTTGTTTAACTGTGGATTGTGTTTCTTTTATAATGGTATAAATGATTATTTGTGTAAATTAGGTTGTACGCCGACCATTAAGAAAATACATGTTCGTTTAGGAATAAGGGGCAGGTAACTATAAGATTTATTCTTCTTCCTGCTCCTTTTGTCCATGGAATGACTATTTATGATTTTTTAATGAAGAAACTATGATTGTATTATTCCATGTGGCAAATAAAAACTCTGAACTGAACTGAATGCGTGGGAGTGTGCGTGTGTGCGCTATGATATTTTGCAACAGGTTGACGCGAGTACCGACCGAGAGAGAGAGCAAAGAACGAGCGAGTGAGAGAGGGAGAGAGAGACCGAGAGAGGAGAGATGCTCAGAGAGCGCGCGTGTTTCCCCACACACACACGCAGTCGGGAATGTGTGTAAATGCTCCGAGACGACTCGAGGGAGAGAGAGAGGAGAGATTTGTTGCGACTGCGTGTGTGTGTTTCCACACACACACGCAGTCGGGAGTGTGTGTGTGTAAATGCTCCGTATCCCTCTCTCTCTCTATCTCTCTATCTCTCTCTGTCGGCACCCGCGGCACGTCAACCCATTTGAGGAAGTGTCAGTATTTCCACTCGCTCTGTTGTTGAGCGAATGGTTGAGTGTTCTTGGTGTATTGTTCTTAATTGTGAAAAAGTATGCACTGTAATGTCAAATCACGTTCCATTTTGTACCTGTATAAAATGGCGAATAAAGTAATCTGATCTGATCTGAGTGTGTGCTACAACCATAGAGGAGGCGTTAGTTATGCAGATGAGAATTCTTGGACGTCACAGGTACACGAAATTCAGAATGGCTTAGTTCAGTGGGGGAGGATCTCGTGACATTATGAACTGGACTGATAAGCCAAAATGAGAATTAGAGACACAGACCCCATTGATACAATCCCACATTGCTAGAAAACAATGCTAAACACTGGAAAATGCCATTTTTAAGACATGGGACTTTTAAGACCGAATATTCGAAAATTCGACTCACCCCCCCAAAAAAGAAAATGTTTCAGTTTAAATTCAGTTAACATTTTCAGTTTCAGTTATTCTTTTTAATAGAATGGATCATTAAAATGAAAGGGTATTGCACATAAATAGACACTTCAGAATCTGAAGTTCAGATAATACTTTTAACGTTGATCGGCTCAGCTGACAATAAATCAAAATGACACCAATCACTATCGTAGCCTATAATAACAGCATTGCATTGGCCTATCAACCGGTTTTAATAAACAAACAGAAACAGTAGCATGTGCATCTTTTAGATCAATTAGGCTGTCTCTATATACAAAATAATGAATTAAATAAGAATGCTTTGCTTCACTTACATTTTTTTTTTATATATGACATGGAAATCGAATGTGGAGACTGGCACGACTATTCGAATATTCTAACCCATCCCTAATCAATACATCCCTGGAAGACAATCGTTCACTGGGTCAAACTTAGAATTTGTTCATAACAAATATACACTTATGCTCAACCAATGTATTGAAGAGTATACACTTTGTTTGGATTGTAATAAAGGGGTGTGTGCACAGCTAACTGGTTTGCCAGCTAACCACTTATTTGAAATCAACCAGATATTCATATATTTGGAAATAATTTAGGATCTATTTTGATACAGATGTAACGGATGGTACCGCGAAGCGCAGTCACGAAGGGCTGGGGTGAGTAGCAGTGCTATGGGTTAAACTCACTCTCATCCTCAAAAGACAGATAGACGGTGGGTTCGAGCCCAGCTCTCGGCGTTGCCACCAGCTTGGCTGGCCGTTCACACTAATACAATTGGTAGTGTTAGGGGGTGGGGAAGCTGGCGGGTGGGAAGCTGGCGGGTGGGAATCTGGCGTTGTGGACAGCGACGCTTACAGGTCAGGTCTCGGCGCTTGCTAAGCGGGGCAGGACTTGGTGGAGATAGCGTGCCCACGCGTTACACTTCACCAATGAGAGTCCTCGCTGCCAAGTGAAAAGACGTCACTGGCTTGACGGCGCACGTCTCGGTGGAAGCGTGCGATCGGGATGCCCTTGTACCGACTCGTAAGAGAACATGCGCACAACAACCAGGTAGGGGAGGGGGGGAATTGGCACAACAACTAATTGGGACGGGGAGAAAATCATAGAAATAAGAAAAAAAGGGGTCGAATCCCGCTGTGGTGCTTCCGGGTTGGCCGACAGTCCATACTAACACAATCAGCAGTGTTAGAGGGTGGGAAACCCGGCAAGGGTGGGTCCTGGTCGTTGTAAACAGCGACTCCTACAGTTCGGTCGGGGCGCCTGCACAGCAAGGGAAGGATCTAGGAGAGGTAGTGTGACCTTCCACACGTTACACTCTCCCAGTGAGAGTCCGCGCTGCCAGGTGAAAAGAAACGGTGGGCTGGGTACACATGTATCGGAGGAAGCATGTGATAGTCTCCGCCCTCCCGGACCGACGGTAGGGGGTAGAGTGCGCAACGACCAGGAAGGGGATTGGGAATTGGCATAACGACTAACATTGGGATGGGAGAAAAAAAATCTGAAAAAGGAGAGAAAAAAACTAAAAAAAAAACTAAAAAAAAGACATAGTGTAACCCAGGTTTCAGATTCATAACTATTTAGTTATAGGAACATAAATAGTTAATGCCATTGAATAAGAACATAAATAGTTAATGCTATTGTGTAAGAACATAAATAGTTAATGTTATTGGGTTATATACATTCATATGAGGTTAGCAATGTTTTGACCAAATCCTTTGAATTGCCTCATTGCCCCTTTAAGTTACCTCATGACGCGAGTTAGGTGTCACAAAAGTTCACGCCTTGCCTTACAGCAGGTGAGCCTTGCCATACGGCAGATGAGATTAGAAACTGGCGGAGAATGACCTAGCTGCTGGATACTGAAATGAACTAGCGCCACGAAATAGTTATCAAACAGTCATAAAATATTCCCCCAGTTACAAAACCGAAGAGGTTGTTGCAGTTAAAGTGCATACCACTTCCAGAAGCGGTTTTGTATAATGCAGGCCAGGTTTTCTAGCACCCCGTTCCACCCCCGGGAAGAGTTCCCAGGAGTCCCGACCGACCATCACTCATCGTGTGTGCCCATGCGGGACGAGGAGGTGTGCCGGACCGACACAAGATGGCGAGCCAACCCACTGAACCTCAGATCTAGATCAGGGCTATACCCGGAGCCTGATCTGTTACCCCTGTTGCCTCAACAGCCTGGTAGGATTGTGAAATTACCTTCCTCACTCCCAGTGAGGAAGTGGATCAGGAATTAACTAACTAATTGAACTTGAGTCACAAGAACTTCCAAGGACCATCATATCCTTTTCTATGATACAAACGAGCTTTGATCCCGTTTCACCTTTTGTATTTGATTGATGCACATTGTATATATGGGTACTGATATTTATCCTGTAAAGAGGACGAGTTAAACGGTCAATGCACCCAACAAGATACTTGAATCTCATTGATAACATATTGATTATAGTTGAATCGCTGATGGTTCTCCTGTAAAGAAAGATGGTTTAAAAGGGTAATTTCACCTAATAAGGTATTTGCATTCCTATAACCTTGAATATTTCCATTGGTACTTTGCTTGTATTACACCTGCAAAGGAAGAGTTTAAAGGGTCATTTCACCTAATAAGGTACTTGCATTCCCTGCACATTTAAAGGTTTAAATTAATATGTTTACACTAGTGCCGTCAATCGATTAAAATATTTAATCGTGATTAATCGCATGATTGTCCATAGTTAACTCACGATTAATCGCACATTAATCGCATTTTCTTATTTATTTTTTATCTACCTTAAACAGATCTTTTTCAAGTTCCAAGTTTTAATACTCTTATCAACATGAGTCAACAAATGCTTGCTTTATGCAGCCATTTAACACAAAAGGATGACCCTCATGCATTGCAAATTTGCATCAAATTCAAAACAGAGTCAAATAATAATTTAAAACAATGAATAAAGTGTGCATGAAATAATAGGGGAAAGAAAACGTTAGGAACTTATTACATTCACCCACACAAGGGCTGAGTAATCACACCCCCCCCTCTCTCTCTCACACACACACTCTCCCAGCTCTCTCACCCCCCTCTATATATATATATATATATCACTCACACACACACTTCAGAAACAAACATAGTATCAATGAGAGCATCAATAATACACCCGAGTGAAGTCTAAAAAATAATAATACTTTAATTCTTTTGTTAATCGTGAGTTAAAAAAAATTGTGGCGTTAATAGAATCGGGTGATAACACGTTAATACCGCGTTAACTTTGACAGCTTTAGTTTAAACACTTACCTACCGAATTGAAATGATAAACTGATAGAGTTTAGTGATCTGCAATTGCAGAAGAAAAGATAACGAGTTACTCACGAAAAAGGGGATACATCTAATGTCCAACTTTAAACCTAGCTTTTAGCTAGAGATAACCTCAGAGACGTCTGAACCTAACCTAATGTGTTGATCCATGTCATAACGTCATGTAAAAAACAATAACATTATAAACTATACACAATATGTACAACGAAACAATGATTTACATTAGTATTTACAGTGATTTAATATGCAGCGAAATAACGTTATACGATTTAAAATATAAATATAAATACAAATATGGTATTTGATGGACGGTTATGATCACCAGAGAGATACTAGCCACAGATTCAGGGTCAGTAAGGGAAATCTGATCCTAGGTCTGTGACTACAGGCAGGAGGCTACGCTGTGGTGACGTTAGTCAGCAGTGCCAAATAGCAGTGTAGTTTCCCAGCGAACGAAAACATAAACGTTGTTATTTTGCTACCTTTACGATTAATTGCGAATATTTTCATGTTGAGCTATAGATTCTGGATAAATACGCACAGAAAGGTACACCATGCCAACGTTAATGCTTTATTAATCTAAAACGAGCCGATTTAGAAATGGTCAATGGGGAAATACATTAAGTGGAACAGAGGGTGGAACAGGAAAAAACAAAAATGACGTAACCACTACACCTCCCTATAGCAGTCTGTGTTGTTGCCCGCGGCGTGGGAGACCTGGGTTCGAAACTCCCTCGGGGCATCGAAGTTTACGGTGACCCGATGCCTTGGGTGGATTGGAGTGAGTTTAAGGAGGGTAAGTGTAACGGATGGTACCGCGAAGCGCACTCACGAAGGGCTGGGGTGAGTCGCCGTGCTATGGGTTAAACTCACTCTCATCCTCAAAAGACCGATAGACACGTTGCAAAGCAGTGAATTCACCTCTTGGTATAGCGGCCTGTGCTGTTGCCCGCGGCGTGGGAGACCCGGGTTCGAAACTCCCTTGGGCATCGAAGTTTGAGGTGTCAATGTCACAACCGTTACACAGATATAAAAAAGATGCCATATCACCAGTATTGGTTACTTTAAAAGAGTAATTAGTTTAGTTTAGTTACTTCTTCCAAAAAGTTACTAAATTAGTTACTCAGTTACAAATTATAAAAGTAACTAGTTACTTCAGAAAGTAACTATTGCGTTACTTTCAAGTACATTTTTAAATGCTCAAATATAACCCCACCTCCACCCCTCTTTAACTCATTGACCGCCGGGGATTAGCCTCATCCTGTAGTAGCTACCGCCACCGCTGTAAACGATGGGAGTCGCTCACCTTGTTTGCAGGGCTATAACTATTTAAATATTATAGCTATGGATGCAATACTATGGCCCATTTGACATCGAGTATCTATCGTTCAAGATGTGAAAAGGGAATATTTTTTCCATCCATACATTCCCGTTTTATACCGTGGTGAATATAAGTATGGTTTTAGAGCAGTTTAGGGTAATTCCTGGGAGTATTAGGCCGTGACGCATATTATACTTAATCCATTGGCATTTCGTCCCTATACACGCTACAAAATTCAAATGCATATGATCGGTATATTATGTTCCATCATGCATGCATGAAGGGGGAGGTTGTTTCTGATTAATTGATTGTCAATAACGGCATTCGTTAGTACAACAGCATACGCTGATCAGGGCGATGGCTATGAAAAAAATGCACAACCAAGCTGAAATTGACGTTAAATTGCTCTTACCTGTGGCCGATGAGATTCCAAAAAGAATATTCCAATTATTTAATTGCCATCTGCTAGATCGTATGTCCATTTGGGCCATGACATAACCCCCCAGAGCATAATGAATCGGGTGTCCCGAAAGCGATTAAATGCGATCGGGTAGACCCCTCGGTCCAGGCTACTCGAAAACTCCGCCAGGATGAATTTCAATGATACACAGCCACATACACAGAGTCACAAAGGGAGTGCAACATCGGCCGCATACCACCAGGTGGCGGTATTGTACCTTTGCGATCTCAGAGTCATTCGATATGGTTACACAGCCTTCCTGGATGATTTATGAATGGAAATAGCGAATAAAAGAAATAACGATCAAATAACGTATATATACACATGGTTGCCGTTATTCGATTGGTGGACAAACACGTATTAAATTGTTGTTAGCAGGGAATGAGTTAACGGAACATAAAATACATGTGCATGTTCAATTATTTATGATAAATCTGAATATTATAATAAAATGGACACTTAACCTGTTAATCTGTAGATCGTTTTTGCCTAAAGGTAAATGGAAGATTGCTCCACTTCTGCAAGGTCAATTTGCATGTTCTTGGTATCTAGGAACATCTAGGGACCTGGGGGTATGTATTTCCAGTGTCCGAAATATTGTGTCTGTTACTAGGCTGAGTAAATTGTAATGAATAAATTAATTATGATTCAATTCAAAAATTGAAAATATTTTCTGGAAAATGCTCACTGAGCTCATTCACCACCTTATTGAGATCATGTGTACAAAAAATCTAAGCAAATGAACCGCGGGAAGATGATTAAACAGAAGGATTTGTAGATACAGTAATTAATGATAATCGACTTTAATTATAAATTCATATTTGACCTTGACCTTATTATGGCCAAATCATACATCTATGGATAGGGAAAATGCTCCTCTTTCCAATGGCAGGGTTGAATCTGGATTTAGTAATTTCTTGCGTTTTTTACGATAATTAGCATTTTCCGATACATTTGTATTTCCGATAAATATAAAACATCGGTAAAAATGAAAATATACACTTTGACTACTGTTTTTGATAGGGTTATGGTATTTACTCTTGGCTACAATTTTTTTTGAAAAACATTAACCTCTTAACATCCAAGGGCCCACATGTGGACGATTCTTTGCCGACCTCTAGTGGCTCGGGTGTGCATTTATTTTAATACAATATATAGGTAGAATTAAAGCCCTATTTGTTGCCTGTCGATTGCCCTTTCAGGTGACAAAATCCGTTCAGCGGTTCTCGAGTTACATGCCGATATGCGAGGCGTGCTCCAAAGTACGCAAAAGTACACATTACTCCCGGGGCTCTAGCTCAGTCAATCATTTGGCAATCGCGAAAATCTTTGCACAGGGTTGTAGCCAATGAGTGTGGCTTTCCAATGATAGCCCATGATATGATAATTGGGGATCTATTACGGTCTCTATTGATAAAGGGGGAAAAAAGTCCCCTATAGGGGGACCTTAAGACTTAACAGGTTAACTCATTGACCGCCACGCTGTTTTCCCATCTCTACTCAATGTTTCAAGTTTCAAGTTTCTTTAACGCTCCAGCGTTATTGACCATTTTAGCTATGTTTGCGGACCCATCGTGTGTTCTGCATTATAGCTATGGAGACAATAGTATGGCTCGGCATTGTTCATAGTCCAACACTGACTAACAAGTTCATTTCTACATACCGTAGTTTGTGCACTATTCCATGCTAAACATCGCCCTTTACAAAATAATCCAGTCTTTTTTCATAGATCGCGAGATATGACGCGTTATATGCATTATGCCCAAATCGTTCGGGTTGCTCACCTGAAACTCCAAATAAAAGGTATATACCGTATACATATGTGTCTCCACAAAATGATCAAGGGGGGGGGGTTGTTTTAACTCGAAACTGCGATCGTTACCAAAAGCATGTTTTACTTACTTCTTACTTAAAGAGGTCATGAAACAAAGACGTCTCTTTTTGAAGGGGGGGAGGTATGTAAGCTATTTAATGTGTTCTATATTATTATTGAGGCGGACGTTATTAGGTGGAGTGGCGCGCTCTCTTGGGGTTTTTGTCCTGGGGAAGAGTGGGGACGCTCGCCTGTCAGAAGTGGCATGTCTGCTCGCCTGTGAGAAGTCGGTTGTTGTGTTTTTGGAATGGAGGAGGAGAGAAATAAAGGAAAACCTGTTTTGTTGATGATCACCTATCAAGTCTCCCGTGATTTTATATTACTATAGTGTAAAAGTATAGGCGGACTATTCCTCGGTTTCATTACATTTTGGATTATTTGGGCTCGCCATACCCATCTCTCGTTGACTGACTCGCTTGTGTTGTTCGCTGTGTGTCCGACTATGTGTGCTTTCGAACACCCGCCCAACTCTGATTGGCTTACCATGAAATTTTACTAAACCCCAGGCAATCGTCAGCATTTATGCGCTTTTCTCGTGCACTGCCCACTAACCAAGGAAGAACAGTTCAAAAAAAGTATTTGCCTCTCGGCTCAGAGATCTAGTTGGTCTGATGAAAAAAAACAGCTTCAATTATAGTAACGTGCCACATTTTTTGGCAGTAACAGTAACAGCGTTATTAAGATTGGAAGAGTAATCAATTAGATTAATCGTTACTGATAAAAGTAAAGCCGTTATTACCATCACTGCATATCACATTGTAACTGGTATTGGAAAGCTCAATACCATAATAATTTCAAAACTAGCAAATAGCCTACCCAAAATTCCTGAACTCCTACAGTCTAAAGTCACTTTCACAGCCAACTGCTTTAATAAGTGTAGAAAAGTGGTACCAGGGAGATCCATGACTTTTACCATGACCAGTAACATAGTAAAACTGAAAATACCATCAAACTACCATGATCCTTTTTTGTGTGGATAACGAATGAATGATCAAGTCAGATGCAGCTCTGTCGCCAAATCCACTAGTCAAGCCTAAGGAAGATATGGTGATGTGATATGAATGTCAACTGAAGCATAATACTACCTCAGGGAGCATATGGTGTTGGCTAGGACCGGCTATGTGGTCATCTTTCTTGTCTGCAGCCGGTGAAACAGCTCTGACATGTTCGTTGGGGTCGTCACTGAGGTCATTCTTTCCCTGGGACATCTTCAGTGGCCACAGCTCTGTAAAGTCCATATACAGACAAAATCATAATTTAAAGCAGATGAAAATGTTCAGTTAGGTTAGGCTGTATGGTTATAGCAATTGTACACTAGAAATGTAGTAATGTAATTTCATAAAGTCTGTAAACAAAGTTTAAGGTTTCTCTGCTCTCTTTTGCTTGTCTTTTCCACATGCTTGTTTTGATTCTGTAGGTGGGGGGGGGGGACATTTTCATCTTTACTTTCCTGATATGTTTCTACATTCTGGTCATTTCAGTTTGCACTCTTTCCTTTCTAGGGATTCCTAGAATACATTTGTATGCTCCTCTCTTACACATCTTTGTAAACAAACTACTGCTTTCTAGCGCTGCCTCATTAGAGCTGCTTGTCTGTGTGCATGTTTTGTTTTCAGTATTTTATTGACTAATAAGCATCTTCATCTTTGCTTTGTTGGCAGTGTATTTGTCTAATTTTACGTAATTTTAGTATCCTCCTGATCTAACGTGACCCTGAAGTGTAAGCAGAGTCAGTCAGACAACATCCGCTTTTGGCATTAGCTTGCTGCTCCCCTGGCTACAAAACATTTATGTTAGCTAGCCATCTAATATTACAACTAATGTTAGCTAAATACCTAATTATACTGTACCAAGCATTAGCCCAACGTGCGCTGCATTACACTGAAGGGTAGTGTAAGATGTCTGGTAGTGTGAGACAGGACTGGCCATAATATAGAGGAGGGTGTACCGGTAGTTGTGTTATTCCACAAGTATAAATACGTGAGTCCTCTGCATTTGTTGCGAGTATATTTATTTCGTTAGCTCCGTAGCTCCAACACACAGGTCTCTTATTCTTCGCTCCTCGTCTGTCCGTGACCCCCAGTACTCTGTGTCGTATTAACGCACACACATGAACATAACCCCACACCGGTTAGCTTAACGTGACCATTTTCATTAATATCTTAATAATGTCTTTGTAAAGGCAATCCTACGAACCAAAGTTGCCTTGAGGCTCCAGGTAATGCATTGTTAGTCCGACACGCTCCGAATTGCAGTCCAAAAGAAAAGATGACGCTGATCCGATGTACTTTGTCAAAATAAACAGGATTTATTGGAAAGCGAATCACAACAGCCCCAATAGCTGCCTACCACTATAAAACAAACAAAAAGGGTTTTGTAAATGAACGTAAACTGCCAATCAAGTGCGAATTAAGTGCAAATCAAGTGCGCTCAAAAACTATATGGTACCGCTCTACCTGGGCCTACCTGAACTCTAAACTACCTGCCATGTTATAGGAGTGGTTAGGGGGAACGTGGGAAAAAAGGGGAGTTGACCAGGTAAGTCTCCATCTTTGAATTCATTATGACATATATTAACACTTTGGCTGCCATGGGTTAAATTCATTATCAACCGTAGGTTGCCGGCTCTATTTGTCTATAGAGAAAGTCCCCTTCTTTGCAGGGCTATAACTTTTTAAATTCTATTGCTACATTGCCATTATTAGGGCCCATTCAAAGTCCTATATGTATTGTTCATTGTGTAGCAACGTTAAACTTTTTCATTCACATATTCATAGTAAAGTATGGTCTAATGCAGACCTGGGCATTGTACGGCCCGCGGGCCGGATACGGCCCGCGGGATGATTCTGACCGGCCCGCGAAAGATTACATGATAATTAAATTTTTTTTTTAAATTTAAAAAATATATTTTTTTTTATATTTTTTTTTATTTTTTATTATTACTTTTTAAATGTAAATGTTTAATATATGCATGTAAAGTAAAAAAGGCTACAAAACTGGGACACTTTTCTTTACACAGTTCAGTGACATGTCTTGTTTATTTTGGCTATAAGATGATGTGATCCTTGTTTCAATAGTATATGAAACTCAAAATAATAACATTATTTGTATAGCACTTTTTCATACATGCCCTTTGTTATTAATGTTTCACATTTTGTTTATCATTTTGGAAATAAATTCTATTTGAATAAATGATATTTTTGAAAACTAACCTCACCTTTTAATTGCCAAATTATAACATACACTCTTACCAGGGGTCAAAACAATGCCATTTACTGCTTTTTATATAGAAATAAAATGTATATTATGCATAATTGAATTTGGAATTTTGGCCCGGCCCTCCAACATATTTTCAGTTGCTCATTCGGCCCCCCGGGAAAAATAATTGCCCACACCTGGGCCCTCATGCATCAACGTGTTCTACGCACAGATCTGTGCTTACCCTGTGCGTACGATCATTTCTAAGCAAAGAGTGGGATTCATCAACTTCAACTTGAACTTGACTTTGTGCGTACATCTACGCACATTTCAGACCTGGCGTACCTAGCGCCCAGTGGTAGAATATATTATTACAACAAGGAAATGAGCTTCTGTGCATAATAACACTGGCACGTTCTGTACGAACCGTAGTTCATTATAGTTCATTGTAAAATAGCAACAGTAGTGTAATTATGGTCAAAACCCTATAAATAGCATTTGGAATAATAGATCTTTCTCTCAGAATGAATGCAGCATGGTTTATATAGCGTTATCGGAATATACAGGGTGTAGGCTACTGACTGACTGCGCTCCGCGTAGCTTGATTGATTGATTGATTGAAAAGTTTATTAACAGATTGCAGAATGGGTACAGTACAGTACAGCTCAGTACATACAATTGTTAATTGGGGATGCAGACCAACTTTCGTCTTGTTTACATCAGGGTCCCCCATTTTCAATTCATCATAAATCATAAAGCTCAACTCGTTATTATTCTGCGCAGACCGCAGAAACACGGGAACGCTTTGATTATATTTAAAAGGCTTTACGTTCAACGAAACAAGTGGAACTTCGAAGCTGTAAGCAGAATACAAGTCATATTAATATAGTGTTCTTCCCCCTTTTTACTGTATAAGAAAGAATAGAAAACGCATTGCAATGACACTATAGTGGACAGACTATGTATATGATGGGATTCAAGTTCATGTATTGAAAGGCAGGATACATCATACATGCAGTGAGATTCATTGTTCTTGTATATGCTCTCGTATTATATTGTTTATATAGGCTACCCAATACTGACATCAAAATAGATTGTAGTAGTATGCCTCTAGAAATCATGCAGCAGGTAGAAAATTTACGGGAGATCCATCGCGATTTGGAATAGAATTGAGGAGAACTTTAATCCGTGGGTATTAATCAAACAACACGGGAAAAGGCAGTCATATTCCAGCGCGGTCTTTATTAGCCGACAACAAAATAGATGCCTCTAAAAATCATATAGCCAATCGAACACAACTAATAAAGGCATTCATATTGTACAGCACGGTTATAATGACACACAACACAACCAACGCCAAACAGTGGTCAACGAACGGTCTTTATTAGTAGTTTGAGCTGTCCAGGCAGAATTGCAGCAATGGTCTTAGGGAGCCGTTGATATCTGACATCACCGTTTACAAATCCGCCTTTTATTTATCCACCTCCGTTACGAGGACCTCCACCTCGGTGTCTGTGTAGTTTCTCTTTTTCGTTCGCTTTGCCATCCTCCAACATTCCACGCACAGGGATTCCCTCATGGTATTTGAAGGGGAGGGCCTGACCATATTTGGTTGGTCGGGGCGGTTTTGGTATGCAAATACGTGAAAGCGTGCACGAGCTGCGGCGCAGGGCCAAGGTGGGATTCATCATGACAGGTGTGCGTAGAGCCTGCTTACGCACGTGTGATGAATGCCGACTTCCCTGTGCGTGCGCTAGTTCTAAATTCCGTGCTTACGTGTGGAAGTAGGTCAAGGTCAAAGTCCACGTTGATGAATGAGGGCCCTGGTCTAATGTATAAGTATGTTTTCATCTCTTTCTGCAGCTTTCTCCAGAACGTGATCTATAGCCCCAAATACATTATATTGATGATGCAATACAGTTTTATGGCAATCAGCGCGATATAAAAAATTCCAACTAGACGTACTTCTAGAAGTTACTACATGTCATCTGATGTTGACCGGATGGGCTAGGGGGTGTTTATAATTCCGTGGGCAGCGTTATACCAATCATCTAATGTGGGTCAAATGTTGATAATAGCAGTTAGTATCGAAGACGGTAACTTTACACGCTAAAACTCACCCCAGTCTCTGCGCGCCGTTGGGCGATCATCGTAGAGTAGACATTTTATCATTATGGGATGTAGATTTACCCGGTCCATCTCCAGCTTGTATAATGGTATATACGTCCAAATCATGTTGTTTATCGAGTTATTGGCAATCGATCGCTGTGTATTGTGACGAGCTAGAATGCCGGGACCTATAGCGAGTGCCCGGAAGTAATACGGCCGTCCAGCACAACCTCTATGGCACTTCCTGTTAAGCGATTGCGCCGATCGGCCACCAGATGGTGCTCCTGAACCGCCAGAGAGCTCAGTGGGTCCTCCTGGTGGATCTCAGGCCAGCGGAGGGGACATATGAATCCGATCCCAGATTTTTGAAATATTGATATCAAAGACGCTGTAAAGCGTCTTCGGCAACTTGAGCATGGCCGGGAATGACGTGTTTAAGCGTTTCCCGGCACCCAAAGTGTTAATAAACACAAAGCACAAATACCATAATAAACTATATGTCTAATGGGGCAATACAGATACAATTTATCATCATAGGATTTGGCTCCTACAGTCTTTATCATTTTAAGATTATGCACTTTCCTATATGCTCGAGGATGGGCATAAACTGGATGGATGTGAAATAGAGAGCTTGCCATCAGTGTGTCCCATTAGGGATATCCAAATATCAATACCAGTATGGAGTCCGATACTGTCATGTACTCATAAAACTACTCTGATACTACTACTCAGAAAACACTTTAGGCCTAATGTTAAAACATTATATTTATATAATTGTTACGTTAACATGTTATATATTCAATTTTGTCAGAAAGTGAGGAAAATCTGATGAAAATAAATATAATTATTAGAACTCAGTATCGGCAAGTACCCAAATGTAAGTACTTGTACTTGGTCTGAAAGAAACTGGTATAGGGACATGCCTAGGTGTCCATATCGGTTAAAAAACGAAGCAGTGAATGAATGAACGAATGAGCCGATCACCCTCACCTGACTTCTCCGACTTCTCCTCCTGGAGCTCCTCCCTTTCGGCCGCGACCTGCTGGATCCTGGAGCGAAGCCGAGCGATATCCTCCTCTTTCATCTCCAGAGTCTCGTGCATCTGGCGCTTTGTCTCTGCGATCACCATGCCCTGAAAGCGGACGTAACCCCCCAAAAGGTGAAAAAAAATAAGTTTTGACCTGCGGGGGGGGGGGGGGGGGGGGCTGCATAAACGCATCAACATTTCAAACAGACTTTGATTACCGCTGGACACAGTCAGGGTTCCCACGCTTGCCTTGACATTTTTTTCAATGCTACCTCCTGATTTCCCAGGTACCATATTAAGTGATGATCTATAGGCCCCTGAAGCTTTAGCTGGCTTCTTATGTTGCCGACATATCCTACAGAACATTCCTTAAAATAGAAAGAATTGATTTGCTTGTTAGTAGGGATGTTCAATATTATCGGCCTACCGATATTGGCATTAAAATGTGATACCGGAAAATATCGGTATCGTTTTTTTTTTTTTTTTTTTTACATTTCTATAACCTTTATTTACCCAGGCAAGCAAGTAAGAACAAATTCTGTTTGCATAATGTTGTGTTAATTCCACAACAAGAGATATGTAAGTTTTTTTGGGGGGGGGGGGGGGGGGGGGGGACCCTGCATACATGAACAATAAACATAGCCGTCTGTGGCAACGCTAGCTCACTAGCTTGTTAAAGTTTAAAAAATTTAAATTAAATAAGCTTGCTAATGTTACTGGGATTAAAGCAAGCTTTCAGGAGGGGCAGGGGGTGCCGTTGGCGGGGTTGGCACGCGAGTGGCGAGAGAGAGGACTCCTCTTCATTTTGCGTGAAAGGCGAAAGCAATTAGGCGCTCTCCGAATTGTATTTGTTTATCGTAAAAACCTAACTATTAAGTCAGATAGTATACAGTGCAATTACAATTTCAATAACTTTCCAGCACTTTATACACAATTCAAGCACATTTCAAACCTTGAAAACACCACATTGAAATACAAGCATTTTCAAGGATTTCCAGCACCCGTACGAACCCTGTGGGATTGATATATGTTCTCTCTTCCACTCCTCTCCTATCTCATCCTGTCCTCTTCTCTCCACACCTCCCCTCGGTCCACTCCCGTCTTCTCTTCCTACTCTTCTCAACTCCTCTCCACTCCTCTCCCTTTTCCGCTGTCATCCTCTACTCTCTTATCCTCCTCCTCTTTCATCTTCGCCCCTCTTCTCTTCCTCCTCCCTCTTTCCTTTATTATTAGTCTTATTAGATTATGAGTTTTATTAGATTATGAGTCTTACGTAGAAGGGGTAGTATGCCTACTCTTACTCTGTAAAATCTTTTGTAAATCAAACTAATGAACATAAAAGGGAAAACATAAGGCTGGTTCCCCTGTGGTTCCTCAGTACAGCAACCCCACTAGTAAGGTTAGCTTAACAGTATAGATGTATAGAATCAGTCTAGGCATGATCAATGATTTTTCAAAAATGTCTCACCCCAAATGTTCCTATTTAGTAGTATAATCTTTTTAAAGAAATAAACGAAAAATCACAAAATAGCTAAAAGTAGATATAAGAATGAATGTTACAAAATGTATCAAGACTAGACTATTCATGTCAACTAGTATAGAAGTAATGTCACAGCCTAATGTGAAAATGTATTGGTAGTTAGCTAGCCATGCAAGCTAGCCAACACTAGCTAGTAGCTAGTTAGTTAGCAAACTGAATGTTGGCTAGCAAGATTGCACTCCATGTGCTTGCATCATTAACAAAATCCAAATTCAAAACAAACTCAAACTCAAGTTGCTAGCTAGTTAGCAAGATTGCACTGCTTACTAACTAACGTTGATAACCCCAGGTTTACCACACAGTTAAAACACAGCTACAGTACTTACATTTGAGGATAAACTTGCATAAGAAGTTTCACTGCAGATGTCAAGGCTCCCGTGTTGGCTGGGAAATGCGTGTATTTGACCCTTCTATTGAGATCGCGAGTAACGTTATTATTCCTGAAGTCCACCAATCCGAAACTATACTTTTAAAGTCCATATCACCAAGTTGCCTGCATCAAATTCCAACATCCAATATACCATATAGGATGCCAAGAGCATGCTCTACAACATGGGATCGGTTTTTATAAACTCATCTTAATTTTGTGCTCAATAGTTTCATTTTATTACTATTTTACACATCATCCAATACAATTTTCCAGGACAACTGTTTCTATGTCCATGTAAGTGTTCACTTTTGCTCAGTTTCCATGACTTTTCCATACCTGGAAAATGTAAAAATTAATTCCATGTTTTCCAGGTACCGTGGGAACCCTGACAGTCTCTGTATTCGCTACTATGTCAAGCTCTAGGGTCTGGAATTGTTTTGGATGTTTCGGGGTGCTCTCCGCATTCCTCAAAGTTATCTCACGTGCCGTTGTCTCTATCCTGCAGTAAGGCTGTCCACGAACCCTGTTTTTGGGATTCGAACTTCGTCAGGGTTTTTCTAACGAACGTTCGAACCTTCATTTTTAATTAAAAAAAATAATAATATTATTATTATTATTTTTTTTTTTTACTATCTTCAAACTAAATCCTCAATTTGAATAAAGTGATTAATGTGATTAAATTAGTATTTTTTTTATTATTATTAAATCAACTTTCCAGCCCCAGCCCCAGCCCAGGGAGAAGCCCCAGCCCAACTAAATCAACTTTCTTTAATGAATATATAGTTTTTTTAATACTATAATATTTAGGGATGTCCCGATCCCCTTTTTTTGCTCCCGATCCGATCCCGATCATGTGATTTTGAGTATCTACCGATCCCGATCTTTCCCGATCCGATCTTTCACATTAGTAATCAATTTTGACGCATTTGTCAGAAACTGGCGGAGCGAGACAAGCCCCTCTGTTGCCTAATAGTCCCTCGAGGGGCGCGAGCGCGGCGGCTCTTATTACATTCACCCTGAGAAATGTGCTTCATATGAGAAATATTCAAAGTTTCAATATCTGTTTGCACATTAGTATACATTCAGTGTTCGACTTACGTAATGATTTGCTCCATTTGGGTCTGAAACGCAGATGATAATCCTCAGTCACAGCAAATAATTGACGTTATCCAGGTGAAAAGTTTGTCTAAAAACTCTGCCTCCTACCCCGAGCACAATGACGCCTCCTTCATGAGTTTTTCCTCCACGCGGAATGTCCTGCTTGCAAACATTGCAAGTGGCTGTTGGACTGGCTTGACCTTCTATTTTAAAATGCTTCCAGCAAACCTCTGACATTTTTGTCTAGCTGCTCAAGTCAGTGGACCATGTTTCGGGAGCGACGCGTTGTTGTGAGCGTGTAGGTCTCTTGAGGGATTCGGCATACGTCACTGTCGTGCAACGGTGTAAATGAAAGGGAATGTGTTTGTTGTGGAAAATTCTTCTGCTCTGTGTGACAATAAATTAATTAATGATGATATATTATATGTAATTTAAAACCAAAACTAAGGCCTCAGTATGAGTTTAAGACATGAACATGGTCATGTTTGTTGAATAAAAAAAAATATATATATTTTTTTTTACTGCAGATTTCTTTATTTCCCCCCCCCCCCGATCCCCTGAAAATCACGTGATCGGCACCGATCCCGATCACGTGATCGGATCAGGACATCCCTAAAATTTTAATGTAAACTGTGCAACTGTGAAGAAAAACCCCATTGGTTTAAACAGAATTAATAGAAAAAAATATAAAAATAAAAATACCAACGTAACGAACGAAGGTTCGAACGTTTGGGCTCAGCCCTATCCTGCAGAGCAGCAGGGTCAAAGTTTAAGAGAAACAGCCTGGGCCTGCTAGGTTTCCTGACCTTTATACAGAGCCAAAAACACATCTATATTTCATACGCACAAGGTTAGGGAAGGAACACTGCAGGTCGGGGAGGTGACCGAAGCCTAAAAGAAAAATGCCTCACTCACCTTGTCCTGCTCCAGCTGCTCAATCAGGTTCTTAGCGTCACGCAGCTGAGTGATCAGCTTGGTCTTCTCTGTCGTGTGCAGTTCCTGTGAAACACAAACGACACGTTTCACAGAAACCTGATGCGTTACATCTGTGAAGTATTACAGTGAGCCGGTTTGCATGAGGCTCTTAAGAATCCAGGACCAATTAATCCATCGCTATGTCCAAGAGGCATTTCACCAACAAGAATCCCATTATTCTGTTGTGAGGGGGGACATGTGATAAATCGGACACAAACCTTACCAACGTGTTCCGTGTCTCGAATGCTTGGTCACATCAGCCTGCTGAGAAACTCCACTGGGTGACATCAGCAGTCTAGTCAGTGAGCTATCTCATCCTCCATTTCTTCACCTTTCCTCTGGCCTAGTACAGTTGATAACAGATGAGGAAATAACATCTGTAGTTCATAAGAGATCTCAGGGGGTTCTTGGGGGGGGCCCAATGCAGCCAAGCACTCGAGAGAAAGCACGTCGGTAAGTTTCTCACAACAGAATAGCCCTTTAAATCAAATTAGGGATTTACTTACAGATTTAGTATATTTACTTACATTTTGGTCATAGTATGAGTGTATTCAATTAATTGCAATTTAAAGCCCAATAGGAATACAAATGTGATGGGACTGAATCAGTCTGCAACAAAATCACTATGCAATAAAGATCTTACAACAGGTTTATTATTAAAAAAAACACCTTTTTTTATGTTGATTGTTATGAATAAGATAAAACATAAACTTTGATTCCGTCTCCACAGATTGATGCAGTCAAGACCTGCACATTCATATGGAAGGCTCATCATCAATACCTTCATCTTCTCCAGCTCCTGCAGTCTCTCCTGCAGCTGCCGCTGCAGAGCATCGTTCTCGCTGCCCAGCTGGGCGCTGCGCTCCTTGTGTGTCCGGACCAGGTCTTTGCACTCGTGCAGCAGGTTCTCCTGCCTTGTCACCCTCTTCTGCAGAGCCTCCATCACCTTGGCCGGGTCGCTGCTGCCCTCTGCTGCTCACAGGACCACATGCACCGAGGGGTGGAATGTTTCAAGAGGATTTCACAGAATGCTTGCGAGTGATTAGGTCTCTATCCACAACAGTACTGTACTTAAGTATAATTTTGAGGTAGTTGTACTTTACGTGAGTATTTTTGTTGAGTATTGCAAATTTTTCAACATATTTATCTGAACCCATAAGTATCAGAGCATAGAAAACATGGCAAGAATTGATGAATATGATATACTTTCAAATGTCGAGTTGTTGAACATAATCAGAGCAGCATAATTGGACCACATACCACTTTAACCTTTAGAGGTCAATGGTTCGAGGATGCTCCCAAGCACTGGAATGCATAACATAATGTAGAATGCATACTTTTACATTTGATACTTAAGTACATTCAATATCAAATACTATTTCATCTGGGTATTCCTACTTGTACTTAAGTAAAGGAACTGTGTACTTCTTCCACCACATACGTAATAATCAAAATAATGTCCATGTGACATTTACAAATACAAAGAATCTTGTGGAACTATTATTATGAATTCCTTAAATATCCATAACCTGGTTAATCCCAGGCTGTAAATTAGGGTGAGCACTGACCTAGAAACTAGGGTTTGATGTTAAGTGAGAAAGGGAGGTGGTTGGGGTTGTTCCAGATGTTTACCTGAATAAGGCCCATAAACCCACACTACACTCTGATAGCATGCGGGTTAAGTGATCATTATATGATATTCTGTACCCGCAAAAAGCTAAAGCAAAAGGCTGGCTGTCACAAAACAGTCACATCTAGAGACCTCAAAAACGAATCTAGTAAGGTCTTTAACCTTGAACTGGAGAGCCTGGACTGGTCAGATGAGCTCAATGGTACACTGGTTGGAGAAACATGGCTTGGCTTCAAAACCAAATTTTCAACAATACTAAACAACATGGCCCCCCTAAGAACCACCAGGGTAAAAAATCGCGCTGAGCCGTGGATGCACACTGAAATACTGACCGCTATGAAAGCCAGAGACAAAAAATGCTCTGAGTTTCGTAAAAGTCAGTCAAAGCTTACCAAAAGCACGAGCAGTGAACTCCAAGCCCACGTGACGTGACTGAACTCAAACTAGAAAGAAACAGACTAAGAAATGACGTAAACTCCATGATCAAAACTGCTAAAAAAAAATTTCATCAATGACAAAACTGAGGAAAACAAAAACAAACCATGTGAACTTTGGAAATTACTCAATAATCAACTAGGCTGCAATAAAAAACTTAAAATCAGATTCTTAAACATAAACATAAAGACGGACAACACGCTCATCACAGACAAGCTGGATGTAGCCAATTACTAGGGATGCCCCGATCACGTTTTTTGCCACCGATACTGATCACGATCGTCGTGAGCCATATCGGCCGATAACGATCCGATACCGATCGTTTTTGATTTTAAAAAAATTTAAAATTATTTTATATAATTTTTTTTTTTTTTTTTTTTTTATAAAATATATATATTATATAATTAGACTTGTACTTGTATTATCTGCGAGACATCGCCACCACGCAACAAGTCAAAATGCTCTCTATCTGCAAACAGCTCCACTGTCTGTGTGTACTCTAGTAGCCTCCAGCTCCAAAAAGGATTCTCCGGCGCTGCAGCGGGACCCTATTGGTAACGTTATGCTTTGGTCATTTCACATTCAGCAAGCCCTCAGCTCGAATACGCATTCAATCAATGTTATAAGACATTGATATCAGGAGCTATCTGTAGCTACTGCTAGCCGGCTAGATGACGTTAAGACAACTATTTAGTTCAATCGGACATTTCGTTTTGAACTGTTAACTAACGTCAGCTAACGCAAGCTAACGGAGATATCAACATGGACTACTAGACTTCCTGGGGCATTTGTTGATATCCGGAGCTATCAGTAGCTAGCCGGCTAAATACCGTTAGACAATGCCTACTAAAAGTGAATAGTTGACTGGGTAATTTTGTTTAAACAGTAACGATAGCTAGGTAGCTAACGTTAGCTCAGGTCGAATGCACTATCTAGACTCAGCAGAGGAGGTCCGCCTCCTCTGTGTTTACAAACTCTACACGGGTACGGGCGGGGCTAGGGAGGAGGAGCAGTTTGCAGGTCCTGTGCGTCTGAGACAAGCGAGTGAGATATCCACTTGATCAGTTTCCGCGATCGGCGAATATGACTAATTATCGGAATTCCCCGATCGCATATTTATACTGATTATCGGCCGATAACGATCGGTGGCCGATCGATCGGGGCATCCCTACCAATTACTTAAACACTTTCTTCACAAACATAGCCACAACACTGGTAAACAAACTACCCTCCCACTCAGGGCATTATGGAACACATAGTAGCATACTACAAGAACCACAAAGACGACTCTAAATTGGAAATGGTAACAACAGATGAGGATGAGGTACTCAAAAAACTGAGCGCCCTCCAACCGAACAAGGCCACTGGCCATGACAACATCCCCTCCAAATTCCTCAGAGACTCAGCAGCCGCCATCACCCCAGTCATCACACACATAATAAACCTCTCCATCAAACAGGGACACGTCCCCAAGGACTTCAAAATTGCGAGAGTAACACCTCTGCACAAAAAGGGCAGCAAATTAGACCCAGGTAACTACCGCCCTGTTATTATCCCTAACTCCATCTCGAAAGTCACGGAAAAAATAGTATACGAACAGGTCGAAAAGTACCTCGCGGAAAAAAATCTAATCTACGAATTCCAATCTGGCTTCAGAACATCCCACTCCACTGACACATGCCTTCTCTATTTGAACGACCACATCAAACAAGAGGTGGACGCGGGCAAATACTGCGGCATGGTCATGCTGGACCTACAAAAGGCCTTAGACACTGTCAATCACACCATTCTGATTGACAAGCTAAAAGCAATTGGTTTTGATAGTCTATCAGTGAGCTGGATACAATCCTACCTGAGGGGAGAGAACAGATGGTGGAGGTAAACGGTACCCTATCCCCCCCCCTCACAGTGAGCTGTGGTGTTCCACAAGGAAGCATACTAGGACCGCTACTGTTCCTAATTTATGCAAATGACATCAGCTTGTGACTGCAACTTGTTCCTGTTTGCTGACGACTCAGCCCTGCTGGTCTCTGACAAGAACAAGTTACAGGTTGAAAAAACCCTCAGCTCTACAAACTATCATTACACATGGGCAAAACAGAGTCCATTCTCTTCGGTTCAAATAACAAACTCAGCAAGACCGACGGCTTCTCAGTTACAGTGGGTGACAATATTGTCACAAGGAAAGATGAAATTACCTACCTGGGTTCCATCCTAGAGGCTAATCTTTCCTGTGACAAAATGGCATCCAATGTAATAAAAAAAAGTCAACCAACGAACTCGATTCTTGTACCGGATCTCCTCTCTGGTAAACAAGAATACCCTGAAGACTCTGGCAGGAGCACTCATTCAAGGGTACTACGACTATGCTTGCACCTCATGGTACCAAAGCACCTCAAAGGCACTAAAAACAAAATTACAAACATCTCAAAACAAACTGGTCAGACTACTGCTTGACCTGACTCCTAGAACCCACCTCACCCCTGCCCACTTTGACAACCTAGGATGGCTTAGAGTAGACGACAGAGTACAGCAACTTGCAATGGGCCTGGTCTACAAGATACACTACACGACCAAGGTACCCATGTACATGTCAAAATACTTCCCAAAGGTCAGTGAATACCACAATCACAACACCAGAGGGAGCTCCACAAATCATGTTAAACCCAGATTCGGCTCAAACAAGGGACTAAACACGTTTCGCAATTATGCCACATCAATGTGGAACGCCCTACCCAAAGCTGTAAAGGAATGTGAATCACTACCCACTTTCAAAAACACTCAAAGAACACCTACGGGAGACTGCAATTCTAAACTGGCCCCTACAAATGTCTTAAGCCAGTTGTACAGTAAATGAAATGAATGAATGAATGAATGAAAACTTTATTTAACAGATTGCAGAATGGGTACAATACAGTACGGCTCAATACATACAATTGTTAAGGGGATGCAGACCTGAGAAAGACGTTTGTCTTGTTTCCATCAGGGTCCCCCATTTTCATTTCATATAGACATTTATGACATACACAACATACATGACATTTATGGTATAGGGACATATAGGTATTTAGTACTGATACATTTGTGACATAAGCGGTATTCAAATATACAGTACTGTTACCCCTAGATCCTGACAGAGTATATACATATGATGGGGAGGGGACTGTACATTAGGAGGGGGTGGGTGGGTGGGAGGGAAATATACATACGGCGGGGAGGGAATATATACATGCGGTGGGGAGGAGACTGTCTATTAGGAGGTGGTGGGGGTTTTGGGCATTTACGGTGGCCAGTTTCGAATTGCAGCCTCCCGTAGGTGCTCTTTAAGAACGGTTTTGAATGACCAAGTATGGCTTTGTCAGTATTCCAACGTACAGTGTACAGTGTCCCCGGCCCCAACCAACCCCCCCCCCTCCAATGTACAGTCCCCCACCCACCCAACCTCCTCCAATGTACAGTTTCTACGTCAAATGTATATACACTCTTTTTCTGGACACTTTTTGTATCACAAACAGTACTGTATTTGCAAATATGGTATGTCATAAATGTATAGATGTAGCAGTACTGTCTATCTGTATGTCGTCATATGTGTCATATATGTTATGATGAATTGAAAATGGGGGACCCTGATGTAAACAAGACGAAAGTCTTTCTCTGGTCTGCATCCCCTTAACAATTGTATGTATAGAGCTGTACTGTACCCATTCTGCAATCTGTTAATAAACTTTTCAATCAATCAATCAATCAATCAATCAAAGCAGCTGGTTGACTGCGAGCGACTCGTCATAGTTTACAGAACCATACCGGGCATCTTATTGTTGTTCTTATTCACTGTTCAAAGTCCACAATGACGCAACGCTGCTCTAGCTGTTGGATAGATCATTGAATGGTAGACAACTGTGAAATAACGTCACCTCAAAGAAGCATATCCCTGTTGATAAGTGGTGTAAGAATAATGTCCAAAAGACCTTCTGGTGATTTAACAAACCTGCTTTGTGTTTCTTCATCTCACGTTCAGACATCAGAACATTCAAGGTGGTGACCAAACTCTACTCTAGTTCAACTTCATACTGCTCCTTAGTCCATTCAAATACTTCACATATCTTCAGCAGCTGCAGTTAGTCCGTTCTTTACACGATCTCTACATTCTAATATGTTCAGTAGATGTTAGCATTATAGCACATTAGCAACAAGCTACAGCGAGGTGAAGCTACACAAAGAGCGCGGGCCGTGACGTGTTTCCGCTGGGGCGGGACTTCCTCAAGACGGACCAACTCTAATATTGCCAGCAGATGGCGCTGAAGTCCAGTAAGTGTAAAATGAAGTGCAGTAAATGGGATGTTTACACAAAACACTGACTAACAAAAGTAATTTTTGGAGGATATGCTTTATTCTCTCTAAAAACAGACACACAGATCAGATTAGATTCAGATTTATTGTCATCATACCGCAACAAGTTCAGTAGAATGAAAATAAGTTCTAACCAGAGTGCAAATGTAACAGATAAAGTATATACAGTAAATGGCTAGTAGTTGTTTTAATATTGTGTATATTGAAAAATGCCGTATGACCAGGCATCGTATGGCCATAGTCCTTATCGTTATTGTATATTTTTGTAAATAATAAATGGGTTTGTGCCAAATGTCTGTTAAGCTATTGTACTAAGCCAGTGGTGGCCAACCCGCGAAAGACAAAAGTCTTTCTCTGGTCTGCATCCCCTTAACAATTGTATGTATTGAGCTGTACTGTACTGTACCCATTCTGCAATCTGTTAATACACTTTTCAATCAATCAATCAATCAATCAATCAATCAATCAATCAATCAATCAATCAATCAATCAATCAATCAATGTGGCTATTTGCCCGTCAATGTGTGGCTCTTCCATCCATAAAATTTATATATAATTTATATTTATGTCACTCATAATATATATAATTTTTTTTTATGTCACTCATTCCATAAGGACGTAGAATAAACATTTACAGATTTTTTTTTAAATGGTCCATTTGCATGTTCTTGGTATCTGAATCTAGGGACATCTATGGATCTCAGGGAAAATAGTGTGTCTGTTACTAGGCTTGAGTAAATTGTAATGAACCAAAGGAGAATATCAATTATATTTAAAAAATATTTTTTTTTATCTTTGACTGTGAATAACACCATGCTAAAATTTACCAGACCTGAAAAATCTAAGCCAATGAATAAAGGGTGATTAAACAGGTTTTGTAGATACAGTACTGAATTCTGCCATCTTTTTTATAATGTAAATTTCTCCACCATTTTTCATCATATTGCAACACCGTTTTTTGCTAGACGTTCACAGAAAAGTAGAGAACCTTAACTGCGTTCTGTTTTATGGCAATAACGTTGAGGTTTGTGGGAGATAATCCCAAAAAAAAGAGGAATAAAAAAGTAAATCCAGAAGTCAGATGATTGACAGGGGCTGGCGTGAGCTGGGTAGGGTCGTTTTTCAAAATTCTAAAGCCCTGAGTCTCTTCCTTCAAAAGACTACACTCACTTTTGGCTGCTCCACTTCCTCCTGTCAATATGCGCCGGTTTCCGACTCAATGCCCTGAGATTTCTATAATCTTATATTTCACTAATAACAGTTCAAATCATTGGTAAACAAACGTAATGCTGAAAATATACACTTTTACTGTATATTTCAGGCATAAGAGGTTAACCCTGTGAGGCCCAAATAAAAAAGACATTAGCAACTTCAGAGGGTGGGACATATAAACACATTTACTATCAAATAGCATTGTGAGGCTGAACAACAGGACCAATTGACTATACATGTGCTTACATTTTTTTAAATAAACATTTACAGACTTTTTTTTTTTTAATAGCTAAACATGATTTTGTAATTTTGCAACCGTGGGTCTTACAGGGTACTTTTAACCCTGTGAGGCCCAAATAAAAAAGACATTAGCAACTTCAGAGGCCAGAGGGTGAGACCTATAAACACATAAAGGGTGCCATGACTGAAAAAAAAGGTTGAGAAACGCTGGTATATGGTGTGGCTCTTTGTGGTACCACAGTAATTTTTGTGGCTCTTAATCTCTGACTGGTTGGCCACCCCTGTACTAAGCTATCCTGGTGCTGTTATTTTCATGCTGACAATAGTAATGTAGTAATGTTATTAATGTAGTAATCATGCTACACGCGACCTGACCAGCCACATCCAGTCGGCTGCAAACAACTGCAAAGCCCTCATTCCTTTAGATGACCGCGTCAAAAAACAAGAGGTAACATTGATTGATTGAAAACTTTATTAACAGATTGCAAATATTTTCTATTTTAGATTAAATGTTGATTATTTTACCTCTATAAATAGGAAATGCTGGAATTCACACTATTAGCAGGGAATAGCTATGTTAGTAGCACGGTTAAAGTTACGTTAGGCAGGCAATTTAAAAACAAAGCATTCTGTTGCTGTTCCCTGCTGTAACAGAATGAATTAATGCATGAATGAATGAATGAATGAATGAATGAATGAATGAATGAATGAATGAATGAATGAATGAATGAATGAATGAATGAATGAATGAATGAATGAATGAATGAATTAATTAATTAATTAATTTATTAATTAATGAACACTTTATTTAACAAATTGCAGAATGGGTACAATACAGTACGGCTCAATACACACAATTGTTAAGGGGATGCAGACCAGAGAAAGACGTTTGTCTTGTTTACATCAGGGTCCCCCATTTTCAATTCATAGTGACATTTATGACATACACAACATACATGACATCATGACATAGGGACATACATGACATACAGGTATATAGTACTGTTACATTTGTGACATATACGATATGCAAATATACAGTACTGTTACCCAGAGATCCTAACAGAAAATATATACATACGGTGGGGAGGAGACTGTCTATTAGGAGGGGGTGGGGGTGGGGGGTTTGGACATTTATGGTGGCCAGTTTCTAATTGCAGCCTCCTGTAGGTGCTCATTAAGAGCGGTTTTGAATGTGGGTAGGGATAAAAAAATAAATAAAATAAAAATTACGGCTGTGGGTAGGGCGTTCCACATTGTTGTGGCATAATTGCGAAACGTGTTTAGTCCCTTGTTTGTGCTGAATCTGGGTTGCACATGATTTGTGGAACTCCCTCTGGTCTTGTGGGCGTGGTATTCACTGACCTTTGGGAAGTATTTCGACATGTACATGGGAACCTGAGTGGTGTATTGTATCTTGTAGACCAGGCCCATTGCAAGTTTCTGTACTCTGTCGTTTACTCTAAGCCATCCTAAGTACTGTAGTAGTATTTGGTAACCATAGCTAGACATATGTTGCCTGAAACTGGTGTTCAAATCAAACTAATGTGTTTTAGTCTTGTAGAAACATGTCAATCAAAAATAGGTTATCATTAAACCTGATATGCCCAGAGGGACAAGCTTAGAGAATGTGTGTGCTTGCAGAGACGTGGGATCACCACAGGAGGTAATTTGCATTTAACTGTTGGCAGCTGCAACAGACAGGATACTGGTCACGCAGGTTGGCGTGCAGAGCAGGGGCGTTTTTAGGGTTAGAAAACATTGGGGGCTTCAGCCCAGGGGGGTGGAGGGGGGGGGGGTCATCCCCTCCCACCCTTTTTTTTTTTAAGCACAGAAATACGCAATTTTAGAGTAATTAGAGATGAATACTGAATAACTATAATCATTAGAGGTTCTCAAAGTGAGGTCCAGGTCCATGAGAGGGATCTGGGCAGTCCCCATAGAAAATTCAAAGTTAACAGGACCAAATCATCAGTTTCTTATTTATTTATTTAGCCAGATAAAACATTGATCTGGTCCAAGAAGCCCCAACAGGAGTACAAATATACATATATACACATATATATATATATATATATATATATATATATATATATATATATATATATATATATATATATATATATATATATATATATATATATATATACTGTACATACATACACATATACACCAATAACAAAATAAAAACACAGTTAAGAATCATACACATATAACAAACAAACAAACAAACATATGCACAGCCTATGTACAAAATAAATAAACAGTTCATCTCTAGTCTTTACAGTTTTCTTCAATTGCATAAACACTCAAATCAAAAGTATTACACAATTATTAAAACCTTACACTCAAGGAGCAAAATATAGGCCCAGATTTGCACCCCTACAATGTCAGCCTCACTTTTTGCAAAACAATACACACAGTGATTTGCAAAACACTAAACACACTTGCATTACATTAGACACAGAATGTCAAATTACCACACATACATTTACATTTACATTTAGTCATTTAGCTGACGCTTTTATCCAAAGCGACTTACAAGTTCTGTACGACAAGACAGCAAGAAGGGTACAACTCTATCAGCTGAGTAACAATGTTCATCAAGTGTTGCGTGTTACAGTGTAGGTTAGTTTATTAGGACAAGTGCATGACAGTAAGGTTAGTCAGGGTTAGATTTTTTTTTTTTTTTTTTTTTTTTTTTTTTTTTTTTATCATTTCAGATAATGGTTGAAGAAGTGAGTCTTTAGTCGACGGCGAAAGATTGGACGGGATTCGGCTGTCCTAACTGGGATGGGTAGTTCATTCCACCATTGTGGGGCAAGGACTGAGAATAGGCGGCTTCTCTTTGATGACCCTCCGGGAGCTTGGATAGGAGTAGGTCTGAGGCGGCCAGAAGATGCAGAGCGTAGGAGTCTTGAGGGTGTGTAGTTAGAGACCATTGACCGGAGGTAGGCGGGAGCGGTTCCCTTTGCTGCACGTATGCTAGGTCGAGGGCCTTGAAGCGGATACGTGCAGCAATGGGGAGCCAGTGCAGGTCCCTAAGAAGTGGGGTGACATGGGCCGACTTCGGTAGGTTTGATATCAGGCGGGCCGCTGCGTTTTGAATGAGTTGAAGAGGGTTGGTGGCAGTGGCCGGGAGGCCAGCTAGCAGTGCGTTGCAGTAGTCGAGGCGGGAGATGACTGTTGATTGGATGAGGAGTTGGGTGGCTTCTTTTGTCAGGAAGGGGCGTATCCTTCTGACGTTGCTCAGGAGGAATCTGCAGGTTCTGGTTGTCGCTGCGATGTGAGCAGAGAAGTTCAACTGGTCGTCGAGGACAACACCAAGGTTCTTGGCGGTCGGGGACGCGGTCACAGCTGCATTCTCGATTGTGATGGAGAGGTCGGTCAGGGGGGAGGATTTGGCCGGCAGGTGGAGCAATTCTGTTTTGCTTAGGTTCAGTTTGAGGTGGTTGGTCGTCATCCAGGCGGAGATGTCGGACAGACAGGCCGAGATCCGCTCAGAGACGTGGATATCTGAGGGAGGGAAGGAGAGGAAGAGTTGAGTATCGTCGGCATAACAATGGTAGGAGAAGCCATGAGACGTGATAATGTTACCCAGTGATTTAGTGTAGAGGGAGAAGAGAAGGGGTCCTAGGACCGAGCCCTGGGGGACACCCGTCCGGAGGGGGCGGGTGGCCGACAGAGTCCCTCTCCATGACACTTGGTAGGAGCGGTCGTTGAGGTATGATGTCAGCCATGTCAGCGCAGATCCAGCCACTCCCATTCCTGCGAGGGCCGCGAGGAGGATCTGATGGTTGACTGTGTCGAAGGCTGCAGATAGATCTAGGAGAATCAGGACAGAGGAGAGGCCTTTCGCTTTTGCTAAGTGAAGTGCCTCTGTGACCGCAATGAGGGCCGTTTCTGTGGAGTGGCCAGTCCGGAAGCCAGACTGATTGGGGTCTAGGAGGTCATTCTGTAAGAGATAAGCAGTAAGTTGGTTGGATACAGCACGTTCAAGTGTTTTAGAAAGAAAGGAGAGAAGAGAGACAGGACGATAGTTGGCTATGACGGTGGGGTTCAGGGTTGGTTTTTTTATGAGGGGCGTGACTCTGGCTTGTTTTAGGGAGGTGGGGACCACCCCCGAGTTGAGTGAGGAGTTGATAGTTGCAGTTAGGAATGGGAGGATGTCCGGTGCTATGGTCTGGAGGAGTGGGGAGGGTAGCCGGTCCAGCTCGCATGTAGTCGGACGGTTCGACGTTACCAGTGTCAGGGTCTCGGCTTCTGTAATGGGAGAGAAAGATGACAGAGTGAAACATATGAGCCAATTGGTTAAACACAGCCATCAGATGCACAAACACACCATTGCTTAATTGTAGATACACAATCAGGTTTAAGCACTATAAAAATGCAGCAGGTGAGTTCACCTGTCTTCAACCAAAATGGAAGGAGAGTGAAGTACTGTACACAGAGAACGTGAAAATACACAATACATTCACCAAACACTACACAAGACAACCAATGATGCAGACTGATGAAAATATAAATGTTCTCCCATTTTCCCAAATCAGTCAACATGTCAACATGGAGAATCACAACAAAAAATTATCTTGCCAGATCCAGCTAGGCAAAGAGATAATGTCTAGTATTTTCTGTTAAAAAAAATTCAAAAAAAAATTGTGTTACTGTAATTTTAACCTGTACTGGATACAGTATTTTATGTTTGTCTGATATTTGCTGAGCTTACAGTGTTATGCACATATTAGCATGAAAACTGGGACATGTATTGTTGTGATTCTTCATGTTGAAATGTTGACTGATTTGGTTATATGGAGAGAACATTTATATTTTCATCAGTCTGCATCATTGATTTGGGTATATGGAGAGAAAATGTTATTTTTTTCATCAGTCTGCATCATTGATTTGGGTATATGTAGATAAATAAATTATATTTTCATCAGTCTACAGCATTGGTCTTGTGTAGTGTTTGGTGAATTTATTGTATATTTGCACATTCTCTGCGTACTTCACTTACAGTACTCTAATCACTGAGAAGTAGAATTGCTAAATGTGTTTTAGGTTAAGCACAGCAGTGTGTGTAACTGGTTCAAACAGAATTAAGTCATTATGTAACGTGTGTTTCATATGGTAACAAAATTAGTGTATGGTTTTGACAAGTGTTTAATTTAGCAAAGGATCTGAGGTGTTCTGATAATTGTGTGTGTGGTTGTGCTAATTGTGTGTTTTGAAACACCGGGCCCCGTTTTCAAAATCATGCTTAGGCAATCGAAAAAAAACTATTGTGTGTTTCATTATATACATATGTTTCAGTCTTCTCATAAAAAAAATATTCGATTTTTGGGTCTTTTCCTGCCTTTGGTCCACTTTGCATTCACATCTCAAATGAACCGCAGCAGGGTTCACTTGCAAGAGTGAATGAGCTTTCACACCACCCCAAACCAACCGGACTATCCGAGGTTCGATTAAAGCTTATTATAGGACACTGGACATGGGTATGGATGGGTCCAGGTGCTGCTGCGTTAAAGTGCACATCTTCAATATCTGTACTATTTAAAAGCACAGTGCAGGACACACTCAAAGGTTATCGCACCTCAGAGATGGCAGTGGACATGTATGACAGGACAAAGGCCATATGTAATGGCCTTTGGATCGAGGAACATACTACCAGCCAAAGGAGGAAGCAGAAAAGGATGGACGAGTATGTAGTTGAGTCATCTTGTGGCACAAGCTCAGACCTCAGCTCAGGAGATCAGCTGAGACAGAGACTGTTCTATCCAGTCATCGACAGAATGCTGCAAGAGCTTGAGAGCAGGTTCTCATGAGTTGGATAACAACTTATGAGAGGCATACAGGCATGTTATCCATCCTCAGACCAGTTTCTCTCAGTGGAATTGCTGCAACCCCTCGCCACACATTACAATATCCAACTATTGCCAGAGGAGATCACAGTTGCAAAGTGTTTCCTGGTCAGGACAGGCAGAGATGCAGTCCCTACTATCCAAAGTGTCTTTTCCCTCCTGAATGATAATAATAATAATAATGCATTTGATTTATAAGGCGCCTTTCAGGACACTAAAAAAAAAGTCCACAAATCGGTGAATGAAAGAATTATAGGATCAAATGAAAACTACTTACTAACATTTTTTAAAAGTACTAAAAACCAACAAAAAATACCAAACACTAACAAACATTCAGCACAGACAATGGGGATGCTGACATAAAAAAAAAAAAAAAAGTAAAAAAAAAAAAAAAAAAAAAAATGTAAACATTTTTTTTTTTTTTTTTAGATCCGGGGCTAGGAGAAAAACATCCGGGGCTAAAGCCCCGGAAGCCCAGGGCTAACGACGCCACTGGTGCAGAGCCGCAAGCCCAACGTCTGGGCGGGGCTTCGGGGCTTGTACTCTGTTTGAGTCGGGTCTTCGGGGCTTGTACTCTGTTTGACTGTGCGTGGGCGGGGCGTCGGGGCTTGTACCTTGTTTTGCACTACTGCGCATGCGGATGAGGGGGGGGGGGGCTCTCTCTCTCTCTCTCTCTCTCATTCGTGAGTGGTGGTGTACTCTACTAATGGAGCGCTTCCAAACTGAGGGGTACGTTACAGTTTAGTCTTTGGTGTGTTGCTAGAAAACATGTACAACTACAGTTCATTTCCTGATCCAGGGCGGCTGGAGTTGGTAAAGTGGTTGTCCAATTTGCCAGCAATGGGATTAATACAGTGACTTAACTTTTTTTTACTTTGTTGCTTTTTTTCAACATTCATTGCCAGTATTCCTTGGCTGTAGACAGCTGACAGGAAATGAATTGTAGTCACTTTTGAAATGCTGGTTTGTGTTGAATCAATGATATGAAACCTTCGTTACATATCGGCTGTCATTTGTTTTCAGTCAGAATTTTGCTTTGCGTCGGTAATTCCACTGATAATTGTTATTCTTAATTTGAAAGGCATGGCAAGAGGTTTGCCCACAGGACCAGGGAGTCGAGGTGTCTGCTCCAAGGACGGCTACAACCTGTTTACAGGGTGCCTCAGACTTCAAGGATTACTACCAGTATCCCACAACACCTCCAGGTTGCCATGGACCGCAGTGCTGAACAAAAAAAGCTGGTGGACTTCATCATCACAGCACATCGGACTAAAGAACACCTAAAGGTACAGTATGTTGGCACCTGTTGCCAAATCTGTGTTTACCAAGCCTATCTTACTGTCTGCATTGATTTGATCCTGGACGATTCTCTCACATTGCTTTTCTGTACTCGCAGGCCGTCGTAAGTGGCAGAGAACCGTCAAAGTGGTTGCAGAAGTACATCCAGAGGTCACCAAGCAAGAAGCAGTCATGGTCAACGTGTGCCAGAGTCTATTTTCAGGACGACGGGCATCAAAACACAGTGTTTGACTTCTTGTCAAATATCCTGGCCAGCACAGTCTCATCTGTACCCATCCTGGATAATGTAGCCTATATCCTTGAAGTCTTGCTGCCTGAGGTGAATTTGTATGATATTTTTACTTTTCACTATGTATGTACTATGTATTTCTCCTCATTTACTCAATGAATCAGACAATGCTGTAATACAAATTGTGTGGGGTCAATGTGTCTCAAGTTAATATCTTACAGGAGAATGAAACAAGCCTTTGTTGAGAGATTTCAATTCTAATGTGTCGAGGTGTGCAGTTATTGAAAAAGAATGCATGATGCAGGGGCTAATTTACTAAATCAACTGTGAAAGGAAGAAGCAGCGCTGAACACGTCAAGGGTCCTCACGCTGCAAGGGTCCTCACGCACACCAAACCCTGGCAGCACATCACCCCCACCCGAATCCCCTACAAGATCCTCCTCCTCACCTACAAATCCCTGCACAGGTTGATCCCTTCCTACCTGACCGACCTACTCCACCCCTACACTCCTCCAACTCCGACCTCCTCACCATCCCCCGCACCAGGCGTTCCACACAGGGAGACCGAGCTTTCTCTGTAGCTGCCCCCACACTGCACTCGCACACACAAACGCACCACAGGTCACTTTAAACACACAAGAAAAGGACACTTTAAAGGAAGGAAAAGGACAATGGCAATGGTATGACAAGGTTTGGCACATGTTTCCACGAAAGCAGGATATCATTTTTTATTTTTTATAAATCAACTCTGTAGATCATCCTCCATGTGTGTGTGGTTTTACAAAGTAAACAATGGGAAATAGGGGTGTAACGGTACACAAAAGCCACGGTTCGGTACGTACCTCGGTTTTGAAGTTCTGTACGGGTTTTCGGTACAGTGGGGGAAAGTTTGGCTTTCCATGTTCCACTCAGGGGTGATGTAGTGCTTAAATAACTAATTGTACTTGTAGGGCTGTCAACGAATATTCTATATCGAAATGAATAATCGACTTGTAAAAGAGAAAAAAATATTATATTGGATTGTGAAAAAAACAGATGGGCGGTCAATCATTAGTTAAAGGAAAACTCCAACATTTTGGGAAATTTGCTTATTTGCCATCTACCCTGGAGTTAGACAAGAAAATACATACCTTTTTTCTTCTCTGTGCATAGGAGTAAGAAGACGTGCACCGTTAGCCTAGCTTAGCGTCAGTCACTGGAAGTAGGTTCCTCCATTAGCCTAGTTCCCAACGTCTTCCTACTCCTACTGCATGCACATGCACAGAGAAGAAAAAGGTATGCATCTTCTTGTCTAACTCCAGGGTTCCCAAAATGTTGGAGTGTTAAGATACATACCTTTTTCTTCTCTGTGCATGCAGTAGGAGTAGGAAGACGTACACCGTTAGCCTAGCTTAGCATCAGTCACTGGAAGTAGGTTCCTCCATTAGCCTAGTTCCCAACGTCTTCCTACTCCTACTGAGTTTTCCTTTAACATACCGTTGTATTTGTTCGATACGTTACACACTGAAACGGTTCGGTACGGATATGTGTACCTTTACACCCCTAATGGGAAAGCATTAAACAGATCATCTGTCTAAACCTCGTAACTCTATTCGCCCTCAAATCTGTGTTCATTCTTTATTTTGCATACTCATGTTCTGTGTCTTGAGTCGTACTGTATTGTATTCTGCATCTGTTAATAAAGTTTCAATCTGTAAGAGCCTCAAATTTCCATGTACATTTAATAAGTTGTTAGCCAGTTTCTAACCTGTAACATTCCTAAAGTAAAGGCACAAGGGTAGATCAATGTCGTTGAAGTTGTGTAGACAATCTTTCCATTCCTGGTAACTGTAATGCATTCTACATTGTTGTCAGTATTTATAGTATGTGGAATCTAGAGATGGAAATATGCAGCATTGCACTTGATAGTACTTTCTCACATGGTTGATTATCAAAACAATCGCTTATCAAACCCATTGTGTTTACTATACCATATAAACCATTAAGAGTGGGTGTCAGACAAGAGGGAAGACTCAGGTTTTAAACTGTGGATACCAACAGAAGGTAAACATTACTTTGAACTGTACAGTAATCCAGAACTATTTCATTGCACTGTAAATAAACTGATTTTATAGTATGTCACATCATTCATGTCTTTCACATTCTACTAAAACTGAACAAGGTGGCCTGTTGGGATGTTAGATCCTAATGTGAAAAACTGATTTTATATGTCTGAGGAGAAGACTGGTACTCATCATCAGGTCCACAGACGGGCCTCCCATCTTCGTCTCCACAAAGTACTGGGGAGGTCTACTGTATGTGAGACATATTTCCTTTAGAGTGAAAGAAAAATTATATATGTGAACAAGTATGTTGTGTGCCAGGATTATGTGCAGTCATGGTAAAGGGAGAGGTGACGGGTGGATCACCACTTATGTCATGTGTCCAGGCAGGCCTCAGGTACAAGTCATTTTAACTCCAGCAGCCCATTACGAACCAACCCGTTTCTTTTCCCATGAATCCCTGCACAGCCACAGACACTAAACCGAAAGAAGCTTTAGCTGTCATGACATAAAGATGCCAGACATCCATACATCTGCTTATAGATCTGTTTGATAATATCTAGCTTAGGAAAGGCTAAAGTAATGGCATTTAACATCCTGCTATCCTCAAATTTACAATTTACATTACATTTGGTTTCCTTGAGGTAAATTTCACCCCAGCAATTTAAACCTCTAGAAAATTATTAAAATTGTAACCAAAGTTTGTGTCTGGGGTGCACAGGGTAAAACAATTCGATTTTAGAATATTTTAGATAATGAAATTAAATGTTTATCATCAACTATCTAGTTAGTATTTATAGGTACATTGAGTCCATCCTCACCTCCATCACCATCACACTATGGTATGCTGCAGCCAAGGACAAAGGCAGGCTGCAGCGTGTCATCCACTCTGCTGAGAAGGTGATTGACTGCAATCTGCCATCTCTCCAAGACCTGTATGCCTCTCCAGAACTCTGAAGCGTGCAGGTACGATTGTGGCCAACCCCTACCACCCCGGTCACAACCTGTTTAAGGCTGCGGTTACACCTTTCGTTTCATTTTCGTTTCATTGTCATACGTGTTTCGCCGCGACGTCCTGCGCCTCGAGTCACACTTTCGTCACCTGAGCACACTGATGTAGTACACTGCCAAAGCAGTAGGTGGCAGTAGGTGGCGAACATGAAGGCAATTTCAACCAATCAGAACTTGAATGTGCCAATACACTTCCTGGTAGCTCCAGCAAAGAAAATGTCAACAAGGCAGACACCTATGGGCGCCACCATCTTGCCTATTTACTCAATGCAGCAATTCTTTTTAAGCAAAGCCTAATAAAAGTGCAATAAACAAAACGGATACATTCACTGTGTGTTCTGCCTGTCATTTGTTGATGAAACAAAACTAACATCAACACAAGTGACCACCAAGAGCGGATAGTTTAGTCTAAAAAAAGATCGGTAGCATTGTTAGCTGCATGCTAACGTCAATGGAGTATGCCATTATAACAGTATAGCATTGTGGCTAGAAGCTAACGTTAGCTCACGCTATTTAGCAAGCACCAAACTGATGATATCGAGAGCTATCAGTAGTTAGATAACATTAGAGACAACGCTGTGTGTATTAAACAAAGGTGAATAGATGACTGGGCCATTTTGTTTAATGCTTGTTAAGTTGAAAGAGGAGCTTTGAGCTAACAGGATCTGATAGCTCACGTTAGCCAGCTGCTCATGCAATCGGTAATGCTAGCAGAATGAATGGATGTAAACTTTATTTAACATATTGCATATGGGTACAATACAATACGGCTCAATACAAACAATTGTTAAGGGAATGCAGACTGTTGTAGCTTGGACTGGGATCCTTATAACAATAACTTGACAACACATGGTAGCTGCAGCTATTTGGGACAGCTCTGCCTCTGTCCCAAACACACACACACACACACACTCTGTTGTCACCGGAAGGGCACGCAGATGGTATCTACTGCGCATGGGCGTTTTCGCAACAACGGCTCATGCAGACTACACGCTGTTGTCGGCGCGTTTTTTAGCGGTTCTCCAAAACGCAAACACAATTTAGCGTTTCAGCCTTACACCACACTTGGAACATACGTCATCTGCCCGCGTAAGCGCGACAGTGGAGGGAGCATGCGCATTCCAGATGGTAACACCATCAGGATCAAGAACCTGCGCCCCTCAACGTACCCGTCCCAACAACTGACCTAACAGATGTATGGGGAAGAATCCCTGGCGGCACGGCATCGGTCCCAGACCCGCCTGGCCATGTCCAGACGTAATCCTCACCCGTCAGGATGAGGACCGCCCCGCGACAGTACACCTGCACCCACATTCTCCCTGCCGGGGACGTGGGGAGCCCTCAGGCCGCGCAGATGGAGGACGCCCATAGCCAGCCGCCCGCCGCCTGGTGCAGACAGGGGAAGCGTACTCCTCCCTGTCTGTCGATACACGACACTGACGTCGTATCGTCCGTCCTGATCAACACCATTTGTGGATCAGAAGGACCGCTTTCAACACCAACACATTGAACGTAGCGCAGACCGGGCAGCATGGTTTGCCAGCTGCCCCCTACTGCGTTGGCCCGACCCGTCACCAGCGAGGGAGGCGTCGGTGAAAATGCGACATGAGACAGCGCCGTAACCGTCCTAGGACGGAACCTCCCGAGCGTGTTGACAACACGCTCTGAGATGGATGCCCATAGCCCTCCAACCGTTGACTGGGAAGAGGAGTACTCTACATCCAGTCTACAGCAACCCCAGGCTGGTAGAGACCTGCCTGGTACGAGACCTGACGATCCACCTTGACCGCGAAGGACCAGAACGTCATCAGGGCAGAACACTCCGTAACCCCTGACGACGCAGAGGCCCCAGTGCGGCCTCCACGCACTTGGTGAAGATGCGGGGAGCCAGAGAAAACCGAACGGCAGCCTCTGGTACTCATACGCTAACCCTGCAAAGGAAGCGTAGGTAAGCCCTAGGATGGAAGATCGGAGATGCGCATACGCATCCTACAGGTCTATGGAGGAGAACCAGACCCTCACCTGACAGTGTTCAACAGGTAGGAGATGATCCAAAAAATGCTGAACCTTCCCATGGGACAGGTCCAGCCTGGGTCTTACACCCCTCCCTCCCAACTTCTCAGGCAGAGAACACCGGGAGGAGAACGCCACGACGATGGCTTGCTTCGTCCACAGAGATTGGATCTCGTTGACCAGAGCTGTCACTGCTGGAGACCCTGACAATAGGGTCTGTACCAAACCTGAAAACGGGCGGGGTTGTGTAAACACAAGTCCCCGCCTCAGCGTTCTCTCCATCCACCTCGACATATGGTACTGCCGTAGTCATATGTGACAACACTCCCAACGCACCCGCCGTCACGTGGCGCAGGTCCGCCAGGAACTGTAGATAGTTGGCCCGGTCCCCCCGCTGTGCGTAGCCAACCCTGGAACCGTGCGAGCAGCGCGTTCCGTGTCGGAACATCTGACCCTGACACCACCCATGAGGCAATCGCACCCAAGGGGGAACCCCGACAGAAAGGGCCGGTCTGATACGGGGGGCTTCCGATGAAAAAAGCCCCCCCACTGAACACCCCTCCAGAACATGCTGAGGAGTTGTTCTGCAGCCGGACATGCAAGGTGTAAGGCCCCCATGGGTTCCTACACACCGTAGCCCTGCAGTGATATTACTACCACCCCAAATCATGTGAGCTGCGACCACTTTCCAATATTTCAGGAGTGGGAGGCACCAACATGATACCTGGCCTGGCGAAGGCGAGGCCGGGGAAGCCCGCACTGTGTGCCTCAAACGGTTTCGAGCCCCCCTGCTGACAACATTAAGTTGACAGACGTAACACCAGGCTCAACCAACACAGTTCAAGGTGTGGGAGCCGCTTGACAGCACAACATTCTCACGGACAGACCCAGGCTCAGCCATCAACTGGGTGTCAGCCCCTGTCCCCATGAGAAGCGAAAGGGGGGCCGCCCGCGCATCAACGAAGGCACGCGGCCCGCAGCCAAAGGAAACAATCAGAGCCCACTTTTTCCGCTGGTGTTGGGGAAGGGAGTGATCGGAGAGCGGGCTGCTCGTGGCAGGACGGTGACGGCTTGTTTGTTCAAGCCGAACCCATCCTACATGGCCGATCCCTCGGCCGCCAAGGCTGTCGGCCTTGTGGACACCTGTCGAATCAACGCCCAGGATACCTCCGGCGGGGGAAAACATGGCCGCCTGTCGAGGGCCTCGTCATCGCCGCTGACGAGGCCGTGCTCTCTCCTCTTCTGGCTGCGCGGTGTGAGGCGGTGTAGGGCCTAGGACAATACCGCCCGCGCTCCAGCAGAAGACCAAAATCCCCTGCGGAGAGGGGAACCCTGAGCGGTTATAGCTTGCGGCTGGGTCAAAGCTAATAACGTCAACAACCTTGCGCGATGTGTCGACGTCGACTGGCCCTCAAGGCCCCGCCACCAGACACCATTTTTTTAATAGAAAAAAACAGCAATTCGAACACAGTTCTAATCGTTGCCAATTCCATACCGTGGCGGTACAAGCTTTAACAGCCCACCAGCCACTCGCCAGGCCGACCCACCCATGGCGTCGGCCGGGCGGGGCACTGTTTCAATATGTCAAAAACAAAGGACTGATGTTAACACGGAGCACCAGTGGTGGTTGCAAACAGCAACCTCCACTGTGGTGTGCACCATGAAAGGGTTAAATGAATAAAAGAACTAAACCACAAAATACTGTAGAATGAGCAAACCCATACACACAACGTTAAGGGGAGGCGGACCAGAGCGAACTAGTCCCGCCTTCATTCAAAATATTCACAACAGCACACCAGCCCTAGCTTAGCCCATTTACCAAAAAAGGTAAACAAAGCCCCCCCTGCACTACTCCCCCAGTATACCGATTGACCGTCAGTATGAATGGTTGAGAGGAGAGAAAACTGTAGCAAGACAGACCTTCTCATAGCAGAGTGACAGAACGAAACAATAGCCCACTACACAGGGCCGCCTCAGGGGGTGGGGGGCCTCGCGTTTAAATTCGCCCAGGGCCTCACATTTCTCCCAGGCGGCCCTGCCCCTATACTACTACAGCCTAGCGTGAGGCGATGTGGGACCCAGATCGACAACGCCTGCGCACAGACACGCAACATGTTTACCATGTCGGCTGGACCCATAGCCCCACCACCCGACGCCAATGTGGATAGGAACTAGCCAGCTGAGCCATAACCCGCTGTTAAGTCCCATCCTGCAGTAATATAGCTCTACTGCTACACCGCCGAGCTCACGCATCGCCCCAGATGGGGACACCGTTCCATAGACCCCGCCGGAACACAAGGTAACATACCTGGCTAGGATACCTAGCCACGGCCTACCCTGTTGTCAACCCATTTACCCAAAAAAAGGTAAATAGGACTCAGCAAAAAAAACCACAACAGCTACCGACTGACCTTCATTGATGAACCGGGCAAGAGGAGGGAGAAGTGACAACATCTCACGGCGGAGACATTAGAACAGCGTAACAGTTAGCAGTAGCAATAGCATGTGGCATTAGCGATAGCATGTAGCATAGCATTAGATGTTTAGTAGCACGCCCAAGACAGCTTGGAAACCGTTCCCTGCAGTGAACGTTCACCAAACCATCCCGCCCCCGGCGCCAACACACAACATGGTTGTGTAACAAAACAAACCAGCATTACTAACACTAATACCCATGCCTGAAGACACAGGGCCTACCTGAGTACAAGCTGGCCCGACAGCCAATCTTGTACAGCTGAACCTCGATCTGCTGTCATTAGACGAGGAACATCAACATAGGCCCGTCGTGTCACCGAAAACATGCGTCGAAGATGCCAGGGGCCAGCAACCTCCGGTAAGCTTTCAACATTATGACTCTGATCTTTTTCATCCTGCTAGTTAACGTATGGTGCACGCAGCCAGTACGCTGGGACGAAAATAGAGGAAGGGTGTTTTGGTGACCAGAGTCACGGTTATATGGGCGGTGCCACCATAGGGGCGGGGCCCCATACAGGTGGGGTGCATGTAGTTGTTTTCGTTGGAGATACAATAGGTATCATAGGAGATAAGGGGTATCTCCTAAGGCTCAGAGCGGGACGCGAAAGCAAATACGATATATAACAGTTTCTTCCCCTCTGCAGTGAGCCTCATCAACAAGGCTCGGGACCCTCACTGACACCCCCCACTGTGTTACATTAACACACCCTACTGGACTATATACTTGCCCACTGCATTGTTACTCATTCTAATTAGTGTACAGTATATCATTGACCACATCTGCCCAGTTGTACAGCCCTGGCCTATTCCTATTATATTTTATATATGTGCTATATTTTATATAGTTTATATCCCATATAATTGTATTCAACCTCTTATTTACTGATTCTGATGTAACTCTAACCAGTTAATTAACAGTCTCTCCATCTATGTAACTCTAACCATATGTGCATATCTTGTATGTCACAAACTTAAATGTCCAAAACCCAACCCCCTCCAATGCAGTCCCCCCCACCCAACCACCTCCAATGTACAGTTTCCCCCACCTACCCAACCCCACCTACCCAACCTCTTTCAATGTACAGTTTCTTCCCCCTCAAATGTATATACTCTCTTTTTGTATCACAAACAGTGCTGTATATTTGTAGATCTGGTATGCCATATATGTTATGATGCATTGGAAATGGCCATGGGGGGCCCTGATGTAAACAAGACGAAAGTCTTTCTCTGGTCTGCATCCCCTTAACAATTGTGGGTATTGAGCTGTACTGTATTGTACCCATTCTGCAATCTGTTACAATTTTCAATCAATCAATCAATCACAAATGTAACACAAGACGATGTTGTGTATGTCGTAAACAAGGCGAAAGTCCGTCGCACCAGTAACACGTGTCTGTTCGCTAACACGTGTCCAGGGGTGCAGTCGTAATATCAGAACTGCCTGTACGCTGTTTAAATGACGCCACGTGCACGTGCGTGCATGTGCATACATGTTCCCTCGCGTGCACACAGAACAGATGATTATTATGCATTAAATAGTAGGAAACATGTTTGTATAGGAAATTACTCGTTTTAGTTTAGTTTTTGTAAATATTGCCTTGAAATAGAGAAGCTGAAAAAGGTAGCAGGATGTAGCCTTCAATATATAAAGAAATTATATTGTCAACAGATATGGTTGAAAAACAAACAATGTTTTAAATGTAATTGTAGATACAATATTGTAGTGTCGTATATTTCTAAATGAAAACATGAACATAGCAACTGTACAAAATGATACTGGACGAAAATGCTGTTGGTAAACTGTAAAGGAGCGACCGGGGCTCCAGGAGAAATGGTGTCCGTTAGCACCAGGCCTACAGAGGGTAGAGGCAGGTTGACTCCCCAGAAACAGATGGCTGACCTTAAGACAATTACTGACCCCTCCAGGCTATCTTGAAGGAAGCCAGGACAGAGGTCTTGTAGATAATAGCTGACCAGCCGTGTGACCCAGGCCATGCAACGGCAGCTGCTGCTGACTAACGGACAGGGTCAGAAAGGTGACACCAATGGTGGGAATCTTCCTTTCACATCACAGAGAACTGCCACTAGTTGAAAAACAGTGCAAATCAATGATATACTAATAGGTTTAGCAATTTCATAGGTTACATGTAGGCATAACTCTTAGAACTACTAGAATAACTTAGTCACAATAAAGAATAAAAACTCTTAAATACTAGAAGGTAAAACTATACAAATATTGGTCACATGATTTAATCAGGAAATAAGGTGTTCTATTAAAGGACGGATATATAGGGTTTGTTGTCTGGGCACTGTCTGAAAGTAGTCTGTTTCTTATCTACACTATGTAAACATTTTGTCACAAGCATGAGGATGTATTACTCAGTGAAACGGATCCCCTCATCAAGTAAAGTGTCAGCAGATTCAAACTGTGAAACCGTTGTCTCAAGACCCAAATGGACGTGTCACAAACAGACCAATTCCGGCTACAGAGGAATATGGCCAAATAAGGAAGCCAGATTGTGGACGTGAATAGGCAGGCAGGGACGCTCTCTCTCTCCCCCTCCCCCTCTCTCTCTCTCTCTCTCTCTCTCTCTCGCTCTGATAAAAAGGGCTGATGGCGACACACAAGAGGAGACAGACACACCAGAAAGGACCTGGAGAGACACACAGGGGACAGGCCCTGGGAGGCAAGCCACACAGAACTCGAGAGCCGAGCAAGACACTCAGAGGACACACACAGGGGACAGGCCCTGGGAGGCAAGCCACACAGAACTCGAGAGCCGAGCAAGACACTCAGAGGACACACCCCCGGTGACGGGAGAGAGGAGACGGAGAAGGATCCCTGGAGAGCCGAGCCTGAGACACAGCGAGAAGGATCCTGAGAGCATGGAGACACAGAGCCATGGACACAGACGATGACAGAGATCGCCTAGCAGCTGGAGCGCTGAAAACCTCCACCGACAGAGGGAGACTCCGCCGATACGAAAGCAAGCGCTCCCTGCCTGATCGGCGAGGAGACGACCAGCAAACCACTAAGAGAGGACTCGTTGTTGCCATGGACAACCTGAGACAGCGAACAGCACCGAGAAGAAAACTCTGATCACCCTAGCTGATCCGAGCATGGACAACAGCCACATGAAAGAGACGATTAGATTGAACCAAAGAGACGATGTACTTGTTTTAATTCCTAAGCTGTGGTATTAATAAACACCGCAGTTATTTTGACCACTTTGTCAGCAGTCTCTCCTTACTTGAAACCGAACATCTGAGAACTACCTAACCAATGCAGGAGAAGGGTGATATAGAAAACTATACGATCAATGAACTTAGATATAGGTAAATGAAGAACAGAAAGATACTTCAGTAGTTACAATTTCTTTAATTGAATTAACTTAAACTAGAAAAGTAAATACAAACTAAATTAACAATGTAACTTACAGTTTACAGTTTTCTTCTGAAGCACAACAAAATGTCTCATACTTCCAGTCGGGACCATTTGGTTCCACAGCTCAAGCAAACCCCCACCAATTGGTACAGGGCTTGTATTTTGGTTTTGCACTTCTCTTTCTTTGTTATGCTATTGGTATCCTATTGTTATGCAAAGAATAGGTGATAGGTGAGATATACTTGGCGCACGGCGCGACGAGTCAAGTGAAAGTTGTGAACAAATTTTTGTGTGCGCGCGTGCACATCCGTGCGCGTACTTCTGCTCAGAAAACTGCTGGGTTGGCGTGGTACTGCGTGGTACCACCGGTCCATCACTGCACGTGTCTGTTGCACTAGTAACACGTAGGGAGGGAGAGAGAGAGAGAGAGAGAGAGAGAGAGAGAGAGAGAGAGAGAGAGAGAGAGAGAGAGAGCCCCCCCCCCCTCATCCGCATGCGCAGTAGTGCAAAACAAGGTACAAGCCCCGAATCCCGCCTCAAACAGAGTACAAGCCCCGAAGCCCCGCCCAGACGTTGGGGCTTGCGGCTCTGCAGATATACCCGGCCTATTGCATCTGCGTTTTACACTTACTGCACTCCGAGCGCCATCTGCTGGCAACATTAGAGTTGGTCCGTCTTGAGGAAGTCCCGCCCCAGCGGAAACACGTCACGGCTCTTTGTGTAGCTTCTTCACCTCGCTGTAGCTGCTAATGTGCTATAATGCTAACATCTAATACTGAACATATTATAATGTAGAGATCGTGTAAATTTGAATGGACTAAGGAGCAGTATGAACTAGAGTAGAGTTTGGTCACCACCTTGAATGTTCTGATGTCTGAACGTGAGATGAAGAACCACAAAGCAGGTTTGTTAAATCACCAGAAGGTATTTTGGACATTATTCTTACACCACTTATCAACAGGGATATGCTTTGAGGTGACGTTATTTCACAGTTGTCTACCATTCAATGATCTATCCAACAGCTAGACCAGCGTTGCGTCATTGTGGACTTTGAACAGTGAATAAGAACAATAATAAGATGTCCGGTATGGTTCTGTAAACTATGATGAGTCGCTCGCAGTCAACCAGCTGCTTTCTAGACTCATGTTAGAGCTACTTGGGTAACGTTCCAGACCAGAGCCCAGTTATTATAACACTGTGGGCCACGATGGTAAGTCTAACATTATTGCAGTGTGTGTGTAAAGTGACAACAACAAAGACCGTCGTTCATCATATAAGATATCTGACAAATTTAGGAGGTTAATTGAAAATCCGTTTCAGTTTAGAAAGTGATCTGTGATGATGAGTGTATCAGAGTGTAGTGTGGGTTTAGATAAGATATTCCTTTATTGATCCCCTTGGGGAAATGCAGGCATCATATCAGCATGGGGGGAGGGGGGGGGGTACAGGTAGTAAAAACAACACAGGCAGTGTAAACAATTTGGTCAATTTGGTCAATATAATTTACTATCTGAAGAAATATTCACCTTATTCACAGTGTCACATAAGGTGCAGTATGCATGGTAGTGTTATTATTTACTATCTACTGAGTATACATTATTCACAGTATCACGGTATCCACTGAAATATACATTATTCACAGTATCACAGTATCCACATAAGGTGCAGTAAGCCTAAGGTAGTGTAGGTTGTCCTCAGGGGAGGAAACTAACTTTTTGGCTTACCAGCCAACTGGCGGGTATCTGATTTTTTTTACCAGCCAAATAGATTTTTTACCAGACAAAAAAAAATCGCTAATTGTGATAATTACTTCTTTGTACGTCTTCGTCTAAATTGATTTTCAATCATAGTAAATTAATCACACTGTCTCTACTCTTCAAAATATTACATCATTAAATCACATATTAACATGAAAGAGGGAACTATTCTGGACTGGGTTGGGCTGAACTGGGCAGTGAAAGATGCTGGGTTGGGCTGGTCTAGGTTATACTGAATGATGAATTGAAAATGAATTGAAAATGGGGGACCCTGATGTAAACAAGACGAAAGTCTTTCTCTGGTCTGCATCCCCTTAACAATTGCATGTATTGAGCCGTACTGTACTGTACCCATTCTGCAATCTGTTAAATAAAGTTTTCATTCATCACAGCTCAACTACTAGGAATGTGTGTCTGACTCTTAAGTGCAGGAAATATTCATCAGAAAGGGGGGACATGATGGAGGGAATGGAAAGAGCAGGTTTGACAGGAGCAGGGTTGAAGGGATTGATTGATTGAAAAGTTTATTAACAGATTGCAGAATGGGTACAGTACAGTTCAATACATACAATTGTTAAGGGGATGCAGACCAGAGAAAGACTTTCGTCTTGTTTACATCAGGGTGCCCCATTTTCAATTCATCATAACATATTGGAGTGTGGAGGAAGTGGACAAGGCATTAAGCAAACAGGACTGAAATGGGGGACCCTGATGTAAACAAGACTAAAGTCCTTCTCTGGTCTGCATCCCCTTAACAAGTGTGTGTATTGAGCTGTACTGTATTGTACCCATTCTGCAATCTGTTAATAAAGTAATCAATCAATCAATACTGGGTTGGGCAGTGAAAGAACCAAGCATTTCACTGTAATGTAATAGCTAAATAAAACAACTTGACTTGTTACATTTGCACTCTGGTTGTATGCCAAATGTATTCTGGTTGTACTGTACTTGTGCTGTAAGATGACAATACATTGGAACCGAATCGACAACGCTAGGGGTTCAGCGGGTGTATTCTGAATGCCAAATATGACAACATCACCGTTGTGAAGGGCATATGGGCGAGTGGTGATATGCTGGGAAACCCGGTAATAATAAAATGTCACTCGGCTGCATTTAAGCAAAGCCGCTCAGTATAGTCCACTATGTTGAATGCGCGTTATTAGGGCGGGCCATACTTATTTTTTTTTGGAAAATCAATCGAGTGGGGTGTCTAAAATATGTGTTTTTTTGTGGGGAATTCAAATATGGGATTATTTTTCTAATCGGATAACTCCTACCTACATTGTTTTGGATTTCAAAATGGCCGATTTGACCATTTTTCACCCCTTGGCCATACATGGATGCCAACATGAATCTGAAGGAAATCCTAACATGCAAGGTGTCTAAATGATGTGTTTCTTAATGGGGAATTCAAATATGAGTTCATTTTTGGGATAGGATAACTCTAACCTACATCATTTTGGATTTCAAAATGGCCGATTTTACCATTTTTCACCCCTTGGCCATACATGGATGCCAACATGAATCTGAAGGAAATCCTAACATGCAAGGTGTCTAAATGATGTGTTTCTTAATGGGGAATTCAAATATGAGGTCATTTTTGGGATAGGATAAATATAACCTGCATAATTTTGGATTTCAAAATGGCTGATTTTACCATTTGAACCCATTGGTATTGTATTACAAAATTGCAAAGATAAAAAATATATGGGAAATCATTTATAATGACAAAGCCATCAAATTTATTAACAAGTGAACTGTATATAACTGGATACAACTCCAAAGATCAATAATAATAATACTAACAATAATAAATTGTATTTGTAATGCACACAAACACCTAAGTGCTAAATCTCGATCTCCTGACTTCTTGAACTTTGCCAGGTTCCAATATCTTGATTGGACTCATTCTTGGATGGCAAGATCTCCTACTGTACTGCTTTAGCCACCAACCTACAAACACAAACTTAAAGTCAACGTCAGCCATAAATAGGTGAGCTCTTTCCAGAACTACTCAGCAGAAACCTCTGTAACCATTTTAACAAACGTCTCAATGTATTGAGAAAATCCATGGGGCTCCATCAATCCTCTATCTTCTTAAAACATTGGAAAGGCAGGGGATGGAAAAGAAGGCAGAGAAAAGGAGAAGGGGCAAAGAAGAAAGCTTTGCAGCAGCAGACAAGGTTGCCAGGAAGGATGTTGAGAGCTTCCTTACAGTCCCTGAAGTTGAGCTCATTCCTGAAACTGACCCTGCAGCTTCAGCAAAGCTACGGAAAAATTATGATGAGATTCCAAACATCGCCCTTGCTAGTGTAAGGTATGGCATAGGTCTAAGGCCAACTGCAGCTATAGCAACTGCAGCTCTGATTGATGCAGGACTCATCTTAGAAGATGACACAAGTAAAGTGATTGATAAGAACAAGGTTAATAGAGCACAAGAAAAGTTGATGCAAGAGCTGGGGGAAGAGTTTGAGGAGAAGTGCAGGGAGGAGGGGGGGGATCTCCTGTATCCTCTTTGATGGGCGGATTGACATGACCAATGTGATGATGGAAGCTGAGGGCAGTGACCAATCTTTTCCTGCAAAGATCAAGGAAGAACACTATAGTGTTGCTAGTGAGCCTGGCAGCAACTATCTGTTCCACTTTACACCAGAGAAAGCAACTAAAGAGGAGTCCCATGCAGAGAAGATTGCTAAGGTCCTGTTTGCCTGGCTGAAAGAGAGAGGTTCTGATAAGACCTTGTGGGCCATTGGAGGAGACTCGACCAATGTCAACACTGGAGTGAAGGCAGGTGTAATGCGGAAGCTGGAGCTGCACCTGGGGAGAAAGCTGGTCTGGTTGGTGTGCAACCTGCACACTGGTGAACTTCCACTGCGCCGTCTCATTGTTGAAGTTGATGGGGCTACTCTGTCAGACAACAAATTGTCTGGGCCAATAGGACAGCTCCTTGATTCTGTTACAGACTTGGAGATCAATCCTAACTTCACCAGGATCTTTCTTGGCCCTCCGCTGATCAAGCTGCCTGAGAAGATCATTCAAGATCTCTCAACTGATCAACACTATGGCTATAAGCTGGTCTGTGCAATCAGGGATGGAGTGCTTTCTGCAAGGCTGGCTCTGCTGGAGATTGGACCGGTAAACCACAGCAGCTGGCTCACCACAGCAAACAGACTCCTCAGGCTCTGGGTGTCAAAGCATCAACTTAAAGAAAGAACCTGAATAATCTACAATGCATTGTGGAATTCATCATTAGAGTGTATTAATATCCATGTTGGTTCAACATGAAGGTCAAGCACTCCTGGATCGAAGGGCCTAGGCACATCCTGTTTCAGCTGGACTGCCTCAAGTCTCAGAGGAAGGAGGTGCTGGATGTTGTGATGCCAACTGTGAGAAGATCTGCTTGGTATGCCCACAGTGAAGCCATCCTCCAAACACTGCTGTGCTCTGAGGATCAAAAAGAGAGAATTGAGGGGGTGGAGAGAATCCTGGCCATCAGGGGAGAGGGGGATCCAGACACTCAGCTGGGAGACTCCTGTGTCAGGATCAGAAGAACACCTAACATCAATAGTGACGCTTCCAGCATTGGTGGCTTAATCAGCTGGTCAGAAGATTTGTCAGAGCCACCTCTCACCTGCTCCCTAAGCACCTCCGAGGTGAATAACTTAATCAACACCCCCATGGAGGTTCTCGACTGGCCTTGCCACACACAAAGCATCGAGAGGGTTGTTAAAGTGGTGACTGAGGCCTCTGCTAAGTACTTTTCACAAGAAAAAAGGGATGGAGGGATCAGGGCTCAGGAGACCAGCAGGAGGCTGATGTCCAAGAATGAATCCAAGCAGGACTTGTGCAACCTGATCAAATTTAAGAAGATAGAGGATTGATGGAGCCCCATGGATTTTCTCAATACATTGAGACGTTTGTTAAAATGGTTACAGAGGTTTCTGCTGAGTAGTTCTGGAAAGAGCTCACCTATTTATGGCTGACGTTGACTTTAAGTTTGTGTTTGTAGGTTGGTGGCTAAAGCAGTACAGTAGGAGATCTTGCCATCCAAGAATGAGTCCAATCAAGATATTGGAACCTGGCAAAGTTCAAGAAGTCAGGAGATCGAGATTTAGCACTTAGGTGTTTGTGTGCATTACAAATACAATTTATTATTGTTAGTATTATTATTATTGATCTTTGGAGTTGTATCCAGTTATATACAGTTCACTTGTTAATAAATTTGATGGCTTTGTCATTATAAATGATTTCCCATATATTTTTTATCTTTGCAATTTTGTAATACAATACCAATGGGTTCAAATGGTAAAATCAGCCATTTTGAAATCCAAAATTATGCAGGTTATATTTATCCTATCCCAAAAATGACCTCATATTTGAATTCCCCATTAAGAAACACATCATTTAGACACCTTGCATGTTAGGATTTCCTTCAGATTCATGTTGGCATCCATGTATGGCCAAGGGGTGAAAAATGGTAAAATCGGCCATTTTGAAATCCAAAATGATGTAGGATAGAGTTATCCTATCCCAAAAATGAACTCATATTTGAATTCCCCATTAAGAACCACATCATTTAGACACCTTGCATGTTAGGATTTCCTTCAGATTCATGTTGGCATCCATGTATGGCCAAGGGGTGAAAAATGGTCAAATCGGCCATTTTGAAATCCAAAACAATGTAGGTAGGAGTTATCCGATTAGAAAAATAATCTCATATTTGAATTCCCCACAAAAAAACACGTATTTTAGACACCCCACTCGATTGATTTTCCAAAAAAAAAAAAGTATGGCCCGCCCTAGCGCGTTATGGTAGCTTGTTACATGCTAGGTAGCTAGCCGGCTAATGTTGTTGACTTGTCATTCTCATCCGACTCGAAGGAGACGCGTCGCGTGCTGTTGTTCGCCCCCATGTCAGACCGCACCGATATCCGAAAGCGACGACTCTACATGCAATTATTTTCATCCACTCATGTGTTTTTGTAAGTTTGTCTACGTTGTCAAGCCGGCTGCCGGTGGCAGGAGTTTGTAGGTCTGCGCGCAGTCAGTGGTCTGTCCACTTCCCCTAGATGGGCGGCATCTTCTAGAAAACGAGTGTTCATTGGAGGAGCTTAGAGCGCATCTGTACAACGATGATGTTCATTGGTTATGGTCTGATTATTATGTGGCGCAAATTGGAGGAATCAAGGGGGGAGTCAGAGTTCGGTTTGTGTCAGTGAGCGAATCAGCAGATTGCAGAATGATTTTTTTGTTTTGTTTTGTAATTACTAGTACTCGCCAGACTGGCGAGTGCTCTTCATGAATTACTCGCCAAACGTAAAAAATACTCGCAATTGGCGAGTAAAGTGGCCTAATTTCCTCCCCTGGTTGTCCTCCTTGGGTTCCTATAAGTCCCAGGTCAATGTCTGGTAGCAGTCGCTGTCGCTGCCCCCTGTTGTGGAGCCTGGAGGCTGCTAGTCGCTGCCCACTGTTGTGGAGCCTGATGGCCGCTGGTATGAAGGACTGTCCGAGGCGGTTAGTTGAGTGTCGGGGGGGGAATGAGTCTGTGGCTGAACGAGCTTCTCATCTTGACTAGCTCCTCGTAGAGGGGGTGGTAGGGGTTCTCCATGATGGCAGCCAGCTTCCTTATCATCCCCCTCTCTGCCATCACCTCAAGTCTAGGTAGCTCAACTCCCACCACGGAGCTAGCCTTCCTCACCAGCTTGTTGAGCTTGTTGGTGTCCCTTGAGTTGATGTAGCCTCCCCAGCATGCCACAGCATAGAAGAGGATGCTGGCCACAACAGACTGGTAAAAAGACTGCAGCAGTCTGTTGCACACATTGAAGGACCACAGGAAGAACAGCCTGCTCTGTCCCTTCCTGTAGAGGGCCTCTGTGTTATCCGACCAGTCCAGTTTATTGTTCAGGTTCAGGTGTACCCCAAGGAACTTATGAGTCCACCATCTCCACATCCACCCCTCGGATGGAGATGGGAATCGGGGGGGGCCTCTTCTTGCCCCTCCGGAAGTCCACCACCAGCTCCTTGGTCTTACTGGTGTTGAGTTGGAGGTGGTTGCTGTCGCTCCACCCCACGAAGCTCTCCACCAGGGCTCTGTACTCCTCCTCATCATCGTCTGTGATGTAGCTTACGATGGAGGAGTCGTCTGAGAACTTCTGCAGGTGGCACCCGCTTGAGTTGCGGCAGAAGTCTGAGGTGTAGAGGGTGAAGAGGAAGGGTGACAGCACAGTTCCTTGGGGGGCGCCGGTGTTGCTCACCAGTACGTCAGACTGACTGTCCTTTAGTCTGACGTACTGTGGCCTCTCAGTGAGGTAGTCCTTGATCCAGGCCACCAAGCCGTGCTCCAGCTGCATCGCAGAGAGCTTCTCCGCTAGCAGTGACGGCTGGATGGTGTTGAACTTAGGCGCTGGAGAAATCAAAGAACATAATCCTCACTGAGCTGCGCGGCTTCTCCAGGTGCGTGTACGCTCTGTGGAGCATGTAGATGATGGCATCCTCCACCCCGATGTTTGCCTGGTATGCAAACTGCAGGGGGTCGAGGGAGTCACGCACCAGGGGCTTGAGGTGTTGCAGGACCAGTCTCTCAAACGTCTTCATGACGTGTGACGTCAGAGCGACTGGCCTGTAGTCGTTGAGGGTGCTGGGTCGTCCCTTCTTGGGCACCGGGACAATGCAGGAGGTCTTCCAGAGCTGGGACACCCTCTCCAGCCTCAGGGAGAGGTTGAAAAGATGCTGGAGCGGTGCTGCCAGCTGCTCCGCACATACTTTGAGCACCCTGGGATTGGTGTTGTCTGGTCCTCTGGCCTTGTTTACACTAATCCTGGAGAGCTGCCTACTGACCTGACTGATTGTGATCGTCAGGGTTGGGGGTGGTAGGCAGTCTGCTGATGTTGGCGGTGGGGTGCCGGTGCTGATGGGTGTGGGGGGGCTGCTTTGTAGGTGTGATCTGGTGCTGGTGTCGATGGGTGGGGGAGGGGTGTGGGGAGGCCACTCTGGTCAAAGCGGTTGAAAAACGAGTTGAACTCGTTTGCACGCTCTGGCAGGCCTTATTCAGGTAAACATCTGGAACAACCCCAACCACCTCCCTTTCTCACTTAACATCAAACCCTAGTTTCTAGGTCAGTGCTCACCCTAATTTACAGCCTGGGATTAACCAGGTTATGGATATTTAAGGAATTCATAATAATAGTTCCACTTCCACAAGATTCTTTGTATTTGTAAATGTCACATGGACATTATTTTGATTATTACGTATATAAGTGGTGGAAGTACACAGTTCCTTTACTTAAGTCCAAGTAGGAATACCCAGATCAAATAGTATTTGATATTGAATGTACTTAAGTATCAAATGTAAAAGTATGCATTCTACATTATGTTACAATTTTATTTAACAGATTGCAGAATGGGTACAATATAGTACAGCTCAATACACACAATTGTTAAGGGGATGCAGACCAGATAAAGACTTTCGTCTTGTTTACATCAGGGTCCCCCATTTTCAATTCATCATAACATATATGACATACAGATAGACAGTCAGTAACTGCTACATCTAGACATTTATGACATACCAGATCTACAAATACAGTACTGTTTGTGATACAAAAATAGTCTAAAAAAGAGAGTATACATTTGAGGGGGAATAAACTGTACATTGGAGGTGGTTAGGTGGGGTGGGGGGGAACTGTACATTGGAGGGGGTTGGGTTTGGACATTTACAGGGGCTAGTTTTGAATTGCAGTCTCCCGTAGGTGCTCTTTGAGAGTGGTTTTGAAAGTGGGTAGTGATTCGCATTCCTTTACAGCTGTGGGTAGGGCATTCCACATTGATGTGGCATAATTGATAAATGTGTTTAGTCCCTTGTTTGAGCCGAATCTGGGTTTGACATGATTTGTGGAGCTCCCTCTGGTGGCGTGGTATTCACTGACCTTTGGGACGTATTTTGACATGTACATGGGTACCTTAGTGGTGTAGTGTATCTTGTAGACCAGGCCCATTGCAAGTTGATGTACTCTGTCATCTACTCTAAGCCATCCTAGGTTGTCAAAATGGGCAGGGTTGAGGTGGGTTCTAGGACTAAGGTCAAGCAGTAGTCTGACCAGTTTGTTTTGGGATGTTTGTAATTTTGTTTTTAGCGCAGTTTGAGGTGCTTTGGTACCATGAAGTGCAAGCATAGTCGTAATACCCTTGAATGAGTGCTCCTGCCAGTCTTCAGGGTATTCTTGTTTACCAGAGAGGAGATCCGGTACAAGAATCGAGTTCTTTGGTTGACCTTTTTTATTACATTGGATGCCATTTTGTCACAGGAAAGATTTGCCTCTAGGATGGAACCCAGGTATGTAATTTCATCTTTCCTTGTGACAATATTGTCACCCACTGTAACTGATAAGCCGTCGGTCTTGCTGAGTTTATTTGAAATTTTGAACCGAAGAGAATGGACTCTGTTTTCCCCAGGTATAATGATAGTTTTGTTATCAGCGAGCCAGATTTTGCCGAGTTCCGAGCTGAGGGTTTTTTCAACCTGTAACTTGTTCTTGTCAGAGACCAGCAGGGCTGAGTCGTCCGCGAACAGGAACAAGTTGCAGTCACAAGCTGACGACATGTCATTTGCATAAATTAGAAACAGTAACGGTCCTAGTATGCTTCCTTGTGGATTAATAATGTTTTCAATCAATTCAATCAAAACTCTATGCTACCTGGCCACGCCCCCCACTAAATGTATTGACAGAAGATTATGACAGAGGAGGTGCCAGTCAGATCCTATCAAATAGGTGCCGGTCTCAATCTGGCAGGTCCTGGCACAAATTAAGTCCTGCATTTATGTAATCGGCTTTGAATAAAAGCATGTCAACTAATTGGCCTACAGTTCTCATTCTTTTCCCCTCCATACTGTGATGTGATTGGTGGAGAGAAGCCTCTATATATGTCCTGGCTGACCAGTCAGTTCCAGACTTGGATCTACAGCAGTCGTGCCCAGGGAGCGAAATTAAAGCCCGCCAAGCGCCATTTGCGGGCAGATTTTACGTTTGACGGGTGGGACTGAGAGGTCTGTCCGCCATGTGGCGGGCAACGAAATAGTCATGTGAAAACCGATCGAATAACATGATCCAATTCTTAGCGGAGTTCTCACTCGCTGTCTCAAGCACAGACATGCAACGCGCTGCTCCTCCCTCCTCCAGCCCCTCCCAACCCCATGTAAACAGAGAGGCTAGAGTCGAGCCGGGCAGTCTGCTGACTGCTCTAACGTTAGCTACCGTTACAAAATGACCCAGTCAACTATTCACTTTTAGTTTAATAATGAGGCATTGTCCGTTATCTAGCCGGCTAGCTACTGATAGCTCCCGATATCAACAATTGCTACAGCAAGTCTAGTAGTGCATAATACCTCCGTTGGATAGGTAGCTATCTAGTACACGTTCCAGTAGGGTCCAGCTGCAGCGCCGGAGAATCCTTGCTGGAGCTGGAGGCTACAGTATAGGGTCCAGCTGCAGCGCCGGAGAATCCTTGCTGGAGCTGGAGGCTACTCGAGTATACACAGACAGTGGAGCTGTTTGCAGATAGCGAGCATTTTGACTTGTTGCGTGGTGGCGATGTCTCGCAGATAATACAACTACAAGTATGATTATATAATATATTTTTTTTTATCCACTTTTTCTCCCATTTTCTATATTTTCTCCCATCCCAATTTCCAATTCAACCCTCCCCTGTCACGAACGCTGTTTCTTGCCTCCCACAAGCCGGCTGCAATGTGGACTAAGTCATACATAGCACAAGTCCCCTCCGGTACTTGAGGTAACAGCAGTCGCATCTTTTCACCTGCGCAGCTTGATCTCTCAGTGGCGAGGAGTAACGCGTGGGAGGCTCACGCTGCCCCCGACACTTCCTGATTCTACTGCGCAGGCGCACCAACCGACCTGTAGGAGTCGCTGTCCACAACGCCCGATCCCCACCCATCAGTTTCCCACCCCCTAATACGGCCAATGTGTATTAGTACGGACGACCAGCTAAACTGAAAGCAAATGTGGAGCGCTGGGCTCGAACAGGCAAGCCCAGCGTCTCCAGTATTCGTGGCGAGCTCCTTGCCCACTTCGCCGCGTAGCCGCCCAATGATTATATAATATATATATTTTATTAAAAAAAAAAAAAAATTGACTGGTAAGAAATATGCTTGGCGGGTCGATTTTTCTCATCTACCAGCCACTGGCCGGTGAGTCAAAAAGTTAATTTCGCTCCCTGGTCGTGATCGACCGGTAGATCGCACGCTGGTTTCAAGTAGGCCGCGAGATTATTTTGGAAAATCATTTAATTTGATTTGATTTGGAGGGGAGGACAACACACGTTCGAGCAGTCCTGTGTATAACAGGCAGTCGGCAGCCTGAGCCAATCGATACCGTCTACATTCCGTACATTCCGGACAGCGAGCTTCACCCATAGGGATGCAAATTGATGCCTTTTTTTTCATGGAGTGGCATGAGTGGGGGTCGGGCCCATCACCTGGCAGGTACAGTATAAACATGGCTCTGAGACCAGCCTTGAGTCACTCGAAACTGCAAGATGAATGGAACACCACCAGCTAAAAAGAGGTTCATTCAGAGGACGCTACTTTTCAACAACGCAAGCAAGACTTCACTGCCGCCAGAGCCAGGACCCTCCGACGAGCTGCCGCCGCCAGGAGCAGCTCCAACACCGCCTCCGACGAGCTGCCGGCGCCGCCAGGGAGCTGCTCCAACGCCGCCTCCGACGAGCTGCCGGATAGCACCAGCGTCAGCGCCGCAAGCAGAACCGGAGCAGCCAAAAGACCAAAAACATATAATTTCCATGAAGAGTGGGAAGAGGCTTACTTTTTTGTTTATTTTTCAACGCAAAATCAGTCTGTCTGATTTGCAAACAAACCGTGGCTGTGCCGAAAAAGGGTAATTTGGAGCGGCATTATACAACGATGCACAAGAAACACTGCGCGCAACTTTCCTCACATGCAAGCAGAACTTCAACGTCAGGGTGAGGACACAGCACAGTTTGATTGCACACATTATGAGGAGCAAGTTCAAAGCATCTCGTCAGAGTTTGATAAGCGCTTCACATACTTTTTAATACTTGAACCTGTTGCAAGCTATGTGTTTTCCATTTGGAACTGTAGATGTGGATGACATCACATCCAAAGTGGCCACACTGTTTAATCTGGACAGCCATGCTGTGGAGAACGAGATCCTCACACTTCAAACTGACATTGAGATTAAAGCCAGGGCAACACAAGGGATGAAGGCAGAGTTCTGGGAGCTACTGCTGCCTGAGAAGTACCCCAACCTCAGGAGATGTGCCATGAACTTAACAGAATTTTTTGGATCAACCTGTGTGAGTCTGCTTTCTCTCACATGAAGAGATCATCAAGTCCCAAGTACAGAACCACATTGACAGATGACCATCTTGTGGACTGCCTGAGGCTTGCAACCAGCTCCTACAACCCAGACTTTGAAAAACTAGCTACCTCTTCCCAGTGCCAGCGTTCTCACTAAGAGACATTTAATAATAATTAAAAAAAAAAGATAAAGGAGAACTATCAGTGACTGTTGACAGACCTTTTTGTGGAATTGTTTTTTGATTGTATTCCATTTTGCAATGTGACAGCTCTGTTTACACATCATTCCTATTCCCTTTTAATTGTACATATATTTTCGTTTTGATTGTATTGTTCCACTTTTGCTTTGGCAATGTAAACGCATGTTTTCTCATGCCCATGTCAGTGTGTATGCAGAGTGTGAAATAAACGTGAGAAGTTACAGTTACAGTCTTGTCATTCTTGTAATTCCTACACTACACTGTTACAATGATATATAAAATAGCATATTTGTTCTGAAGGATCAGATTAAACCGAATATATATATTTATTTATATATTTAATTGTATTTGTATATCCCCTGATATCCCTTGTATATTCCTTGTACAATATGCATTGAATATCCCTTCTAGTCTACTGAACATCCCATAATAGTCTCCATTCTACCATTGGACGAGACCTTGGTGCCAGGTCGCCATACCCCTCAGACCAGGTTCAATCGTACCGCTCAACATGTATGGACAAGTCCTAGTTCCGCGTAGGAATATGTCTACCGCACCACTAATGGTACTATTTGTTCATAGTGCGTATATATACTGCGCTATTAAAGTAGAGCTTTCTTTTAGTCCAGTTCCTTACTGTTGTGAAGGGCCAGATTAAACCGAATATATATATTTATTTATATATATATATTTAATTGTATTTGTATATTCTCTAATATTCCCTGATATCCCTTGTATATTCCTTGTACAATATGCATTGAATATCCATTCTAGCCTACTGAACATCCCATAATAGTCTCCATTCTACTATTGGTCGAGACCTTGGTGCCAGGCTGCCATACCCCTCAGACCCAGTTCAAACGTACCGCTCGACATGTACGAACAAGTCCTAGTTCCGCGTAGGAATTTGGCTACCGCACCACTAATGGGACTATTTGTTCATAGTGCGTATATATACTGCGCTACTAAAGTAGGACTTTTTTTTCAGTCCAGTTTCTTACCCTCCAATAGAGTCACAGACAGGGGAGGAAATTAGGCCACTTTACTCGCCAAATGCGAGTATTTTTTACGTTTGGCGAGTGATTCATGAAGACCACTCGCCAGTCTGGCGAGTATACAAAAAAATAAAACATTCTCCAATCACTGCACTGGCAAACGGTGCGCGTCTTCTGAGTGTTCGCTTTAGTTGACAGTGCCACGAGAGCACTGCACAAGACCACCCGCGGACATATAATGTTTAATAAACGTTTGCGCAGTACTGGCCAACTCGCGGACATATAATAATAATAAAAGTCCCGCGGTACTACTAGGCTAGCCATCAGGAGCACTCGCAAACAGATAACGTTAAACACAGCAGAATATGGAAAACAGACAGACTGACCAACGGGGAACTGCATCCAACCCTAGTACAACCATCGAGTATAATTACTAAGGACGCATTTAAATCAGAGGTGTAATGTTGTCTACTGGAACTGTATACGGTGGTTAGCTTCTAGTTAGCGTTTTAGATATAGGTGCTTGCTAGCTAACGTTAGCCCCGTGTGCTCAAAGCAGCCAGCTAGGTGTATATCTGTTATGACTATAATGTTTCCAAAAAAGCACCGGACTACGACGTAAGGTTAGACATTTTATTTCATGCTCAAAAGCCCCTGGCTTGCACATCGCAGTCACGAAAGGGGCTAGCTCAACCAGTGCACTGTGCACACAACGTCAACAGCACACCAACCCAACTGACGTTACCACAACACTTGACAGCACTGTCGTAAGACCACCGTGCTGTCTTAAAGGCACAGTGTGCCTACCCAGATGCATACACAACATTGACGCGGCTTGACATACAAAGAAGTAATTATCACAATTAGCGATTTTTTTTGTCTGGTAAAAAATCTGTTTGGCTGGTAAAAAAAATCAGATACTCGCCAGTTGGCTGGTAAGCCAAAAAGTTAGTTTCCTCCCCTGGTCACAGACGTAAAGCCTCCCCGCGTTGCCACGTGTGGGAGTAAGGCCAAGTTCGGCCTACCATCGGTATTGAGACATCGTGTATATTAATATTTGAATAGTCATATTTGGCACTATATCGTCGAGTTGGACGTAGTCTATTAAGCTAATAATAGTCTGTTAATATATAGTGCTTCGTGCGGTGAGAATACTACCGTAGTCAGTACCCCATCGTTTCGGGCAGAGAACTGGCTGCTTACCCAGGGTGGTTGACCCTATGTGAAGCTGCACCCGAGGAGCCCCAGAGCCGACGAGCGAGTGGACCTGTATACCGGATTATTCTACCGACGACAGCCCGCCTTCCCAGGCACGGATTATGCTTTGGATACTTTGATTATTCTATGGATAAAGACCCCCGACACTACCGTGTGTTGGAACCCCCCCCCCCTGGAGAGGACGCAAGGTGAGGAGACGCTCTGCAAGACGAGGTCTCTCCACATCTCTCCCCCGTGGACCGGAGAGAGCCGGCCCACAAAGAGTCCACCTGCTTTCATCTGTGGTCCAAGGATCGCCGGCGCATTGAACGGCACTACAGTGGGTTCACCTGGGATACCCTTGGCCGGACGAGGCAGCTGGATTCTACCCCCCCCCCCCCTCCTACTCCTGTCGGCTTACAAGCGACCGGATTAACCCCCTCTAGTGTATCCAGCCTATAATCATTAAAGTATCATTGCTGTTATTCCTTAACTATTCCAGGTCGTATATTTACCACCTGCGCCTTCAGAGATTGGACATTATCTATTGATATACCGACGAATACTCCTTGCCATAAAAGTGCATACTATTTCAATTCATAAATGTAATTAAGTGATTAAGTGCTTATTCTACACACCATCGCTGTGTAGGAAATAAAGACCTGTTTCTAATTTGTACATTTGTGTTGGATCCGTTTCATCTACGTGAGAGTGTTCATGATAATATATTTATGCCGTGTACTGGGTGGCCGAATATTAAGTACAAAGGTAGTGGTAGTAAGTATCATATCTAGTAATACAGTCAGGGAATTGTACCCCTCAGTTACACTTACCCTCCAACAGAGTGACAGACGCAAAAGCCTCCCCGCGAACCACGTGTGGGCAGTAAGGCCAATTCGGCCCAGTATCGGCACTGAGACATCGTGTATATTAATATTTGAATAGTCATATTTGGCACTATATCGTCGAGTTGGACGTATTCTATTAAGCTAATAATAGTCTATTCATATGTAGTGCCTCGTGCGGTAAGAGTTCTATAGTAATCAGCACCCCCATCGTTTCGGGCATCAGCTGGACGCTTATCCAGGGTGGTTGACCCCACGTGAAGCTGCACCCGAGGAGCTCCAGGCCAAAGAGCGAGTGGACCTGTATATTGGATTATTCTACCGACGACGGCTAGCCTTCCCCGGCTTGGATTATGCTTTGAGTACTTTGATTATTCTATGGATAAAGGCCAACACTGCGGTGTGTTGGAAATACCCCCCCCGGAGAGGACGACAGGTGAGAAGACGCTCTACACGACGAGGTCGCCTCACGTCTCTCCATCGTGGACCGGAGGACGCCGGCCACAGAGAGTCCAACTGCTTTCATCTGTGGATCGAGGATCGCTGGGCACCGGGTCGCACGACTGTGGGCTCTCCCAGGATACCCTCGGCCAGACGGGATACAGCCAGACTCTACCCCCCCCCCTCCAGCTGTCCTACAAGCAGTCGGAACCTTCCCCTAGTGTATCCAGCTATATAATCATTCAAGTATCATTGCTATTGTTCCCTAAATATTCCAGGTTGTATATTTGCTTCCTGCGCAATCAGAGATTGGACATTCGATATTGATCTACCTACGAATACTCATTTGCCATAAAAGTGCATACTATTTCAAATCATAAATGTAATTAAGTGATCGTTGTACATACCTTTTGCTATGTATTATTATTAAACGCAGACTTTCGACTTGGTACATTTGTGTTGGATCCGTTTCATCAGGTGGGAGTGTTTATCATAATTATTTATACCTAGTACTGGGTGGCCAGAGTCTAAAGTACAAGAGGTAGTGGTAGTAAGTATCATATCTAACAATACAGTCAGGGAATTGTACCCCTCAGTTACAATATTATATTATATACCCATTCAATATGCACATGACAGAAAATATTATATGCCATATAATATTTTCTGTCATGTGCATATTGAATGGGTAATACTATTACTACTAATACTAGCCTTATGCACCTTATGACACTGAATATATTTTTCAGTTAGTTAGATATTTGTTTACACTGCTTGTGTTGTTTTTACTACCTGTACCCCCTTCCCCCATGCTGCTATTATGCCTGAATTTCCCCAAGGGGATCAATAAAGGAATATCTTATCTTATCTTAGCCGAGAGTAGGACACATTTGGGCTGGTAGCTCTCGGCTAGGTGGCAAATTAAAAAGTAGATCTTGGTTCAAAAAAGGTTGGGCACCCCTGATCTACAGTATGGGCTCTATGTGACCATCTGCATTTATCCTTGTAGCAAAACTCCAGTTCCAGTAGAAGACGTCCAAGAGCACACCTACTAGAATGAAAGAGGGATCGGACCAGCAGGACCTCTGTAAGTCAGAACAAGACTTCCTACTGAAGATACTTTAGTTTACTCTCCAGACCCAGAAGTAAATAAAGACTAGTATGTTGAGTTGTGTTTCCCTCTGTCCCAGATCCACCTAGAGACCTACTGATTGTTAAAAAAGAAGATCAGGACACACTAGAGCCACCCAAGGATACTTCCTTTGAGATGGAGGAGCCCACAGACCACCAGGATATCAGTATGTTGTTTCTTTCTCTTATCTGGATTTAGTCTTCTCCTTCCTCTGCTCCAGCATGTTTGTATGTCTCAGTATTTGTCGCCATTGCTTTCTCTCCTCTCATTCTTTAATTTGATCAAACTCTTGTTCACATTCAGCCTAATTCTTTGGAGCACTTTATTCTGGTATCTCTTTTATAAATGGAACACCTTTGTCCTGGTTCCCCTGCTGAATTGAATAGCAACCAGGATAACTAAGCTGATAGAAGGGATCCCAACTGTGATGTATTATTAAGCCTTAGCTAAAGGGGTCAGTGGTCTTGTTTAACTTAAAGAAAATGTAATGGAGGAAAAGGAAGTGTTTGATTTTAAATAAAGTTCACTATATAAATATAATAATTTGTCAAATAATACTGTAAATACTGGAGTATTTCCTTAGTTGCTGTCTCCCTCTGCCCCAGATCTACCTCCAACTTCCTATCAATCATGAAAGAAGAGGCTCAGGACTCAATTACATCCTGTTTTAGATTTTGTATAAAGATTAAAAATAAAAATAAATCTGTAATTACAGAAGAAAAAATTAGAGAGTGGGCAAATACTTTTTCATGCCACTGTAAATACCTTTTCTGTCTCCCTCTGTTCCAGATCCACCCAGTGACCTACTGATGATTAAAATAGAGGAGGTTCAGGACACGCTAGACCCACCCACAGATATGTCCACTGGGCTGAAGGAGGAGCCCACAGACCAGGAGACCAGTATGTTACTTTTCTTTTCCTTGTCTTTTTTTTCTCTTGTTGTCCATCCTCTGTTGCAGCATAGTTATATGTCTCTGTGTCCACAGCTTTCCCTCCTCTTTCTTTCCATGAAGCCTCAATCTATTTGTTTTACCATAACAAAGTGTGGTATTTTCAAATGCTCATTCTTGTTCTATGGAGAATCAAATTACTCAAAGTACACAGTAAAAGTAGTTCATATTATTTGTGCAAGTAGTCTTAAGAAGTATTAAGTACAAACATTGCAGTGTCATAAACTACTTATGGAAGAAATGTTTTTTATCCAACATCAAATGCTCCTTCTCTGGAGGGAATTTTGCCATTCTCAAAAAGTACACAGTAAAAGTAGTTCATAGTATTTGTGCAACAAGTTTATAAAGCAATAAGTCCTAACATTATTCTCATAAATTACCCTGTTCCTCAATCGCAAATAATAGAAATGAACCACATGCCATCCTTTACTTTGAAATCCTCACCGGAAATGTTCCTTGGTGGGATTTCCTGTAGCTTTAGTGGTCGAATATATTATACTGCACACACGAAACGTCCTATTGATTCGATGTTCAATAATACTGCACACACGAAACGTCCTATTGATTCGATGTTCAATAATACTGCACATACGAAACGTCCTATTGATTTGATGTTCATTCAGTTCATTACCGGGAATAATTAAAGTATTTATGTAAGATCAACTTGTGAGACTGTATTCTAAAGTCACTTCGGTAATTACAACAGCTTCCCAGGGTTGTTTTATTGCATTACCGTAAACCTGTAACTAATCGCGCACTCGAAATTACAGGGGCGGCTGGTTTGACCATGCAAAAGTGAAAGACGGCTGGCTTGACCGCAGTAGTCAAGTCAAGTCAGTAGTAGACGAGGAGCGAAGATAAGAGACCTGTGTGTTGGAGCTACAGAGCTAACGAAATAAATATACTCACAACAAATGCAGAGGACTCGCGTAGTTATACTTGTGGAATAACACGACTACCGGTACACCATCCTCTATATTATGGCCAGTCCTGTCTCACTACCAGACATCTTACACTACCCTTCAGTGTAATGCAGCGCACGTTGGGCTAATGCTTGGTACGGTATAATTAGGTATTTAGCTAACATTAGTTGTAATATTAGATGGCTAGCTAACATCAATGTTTTGTAGCCAGGGGAGCAGCAAGCTAATGCCAAAAGCGGATGTTTTCTGACTGACTCTGCTTACACTTCAGGGTCACGTTAGATCAGGTCAGGAGGATACTAAAATGACGTAAAATTAGACAAATACACTGCCAACAAAGCAAAGATGAAGATGCCTATTAGTCAATCCAGGGCTCCAGACTAACTTTTTACATATTAGTCAATAAAATACTGAAAACAAAACATGCAGACAGACAAGCAGCTCTAATGAGGCAGCGCTAGAAAGCAGTAGTTTGTTACAAAGATGTGAGGAGGAGCATACAAATGTATTCTAGGAATCCCTAGAAAGGGAAGAGGAGAGACGGCAAACTGAAATGACCAGAATGTAGAAACATATCAGGAAAGTAAAGATGAAAATGCCGCCCCCCCCCCCCCCCCCCCCCCACACCTACAGAATCAAAACAAGCATGTGGAGAAGACGAGCAAAAGACAGAAAGAGAGCAGAGAAACTTTGAAAACTTTGTTTACAGACTTTATGAAATTACATGACTACATTTGTAGTGTACAATTGCTATAACCATGCAGCCTAACCTAACTGAACATTTTCATCTGCTTTAAATTATGATTTTGTCTGTATGGACTTTACAGAGCTGTGTCCACTGAAGATGTCCCAGGGAAAGAATGACCTCAGTGACGACCCCAACGAACATGTCAGAGCTGTTTCACCGGCTGCAGACAAGAAAGATGACCACATAGCCGGTCCTAGCCAACACCATATGCTCCCTGAGGTAGTATTATGCTTCAGTTGACATTCAGTTAGGGTTGGGCTATATGAACAAAATCTCATATCATTATCACCAGATCTTTCTTAGGTTTGACTAGTAGAGGAACAAAATCTTATATCACCATATCTTTCTTAGGTTTGACTAGTAAAGGAACAAAATCTCATATCACCATATCTTTCTTAGGTTTGACTAGTAGAGGAACAAAATCTCATATCACCATATCTTTCTTAGGTTTGACTAGTAAAGGAACAACATCTCATATCACCATATCTTTCTTAGGTTTGACTAGTAAAGGAACAAAATCTCATATCACAATATCTTTCTTATGTTTGACTAGTAAAGGAACAAAATCTCATATCACAATATCTTTCTTATGTTTGACTAGTGGATGAACAAAATCTCATATCACCAGATCTTCCTTAGGTTTGACTAGTGGATAAACAAAATATCACATCACCATATCTTACTTAGGCGTTGACTAGTGGATGCAGGACTCCTTGGCCATTTTGGCGACAGAGCTGCATCTGACTTGATCATTAATTCGTTATCCACACAAAAAAGGATCATGGTAGTTTGATGGTATTTTCAGTTTTACTATGTTACTGGCCATGGTAAAAGTCATGTATCGCCCTGGTACCACTTTTGTACTTAATGCTACCATGGCATGGTGGCATCCAATTTGAATCATGATACAGATGGTAATATCATGGTATTTCCACCATTCTTTGGTCACTATACCATGATCACTTTTTATAAAGGTTGGAAAGGGCTTCGAAACACTTTCGATTCAGGGGTGAAGAAGTTGCAACATGGTTGCATTTTTCATTTGGTTCGGTTAGCTTTTACACTGCACTTTGTCAACCAAACCTTCTAAACAAAGCCATGTGATCATGCAGGGCAGCCTTTTATTGGACATAATCCCATACCTGCCAACTTTATGCTGTGAAAAAGGGGATTCAAACTACAAACTGACAGGATGAGCAGGAATAATTAAACATAATGTATGGGGATCCAATGGTTCATCAATATAATCTGGCAACATTAGAGTTTTCTGATCTTTTCCTGCCTTTGGTCCGATTTACTTTCACACCTCAAACAAACCTCACCAGGGTTCACTTGCAAGCGAACCGAGACCAACGTTTTCAGGGTGGACCAGAGTTCACTTGTTTGGTCCACACCAGGACCCTCATTTATCAATGGTGCGTACGCACAGATATTATGTGCGTAACCCGTGCGTACGATCATTTCTAAGCAAAGTGTGGGACTTTGAACGTGTGCTTGACCGTGTGCGTATATCTATGCACAGCTCAGAGCATGCGTACCTGGCACCCAGCCATGGAGCGAAATTAACTTTTTGACTCACCGGCCAGTGGCGGGTAGATGGGAAGAGTCTACCCGCCAAGCATATTTCTTACCTGCCAAAATTTTTTTGATTAAAAAAAAAATATATATATATATATTTTATATAAATTTTTTTTTTTAAATAAAATATATATTATATAATCATACTTGTAGTTGTATTATCTGCGAGACATCGCCACCACGCAATAAGTCAAAATGCTTGCTATCTGCAAACAGCTCCACTGTCTGTGTGTATACTTGAGTAGCCTCCAGCTCCAGCAAGGATTCTCCGGCCCTGCAGCTAGACCCTATATTCAGCTAGACCCTACATTCAGCATGCAAGGATTCTCCGGCGATGCAGCTGGACCCTATTTTTTAACGTTACGGTTATTTTGTCAAATCACATTCAACATGCCCTCAGCTAGAATACGCATTCAATCAATGTTATAAGACATTGATATCAGGAGCTATCTGTAGCTACTGCTAGCCCGGTAGATAACGTTAAGACAATTTAGTTTACTGGGACAGATCGATCTAAGTGAGCTAGCTAACGCGAGCTAGCTAACGAGGGAACAGAGGTATTATGCAGCTCATGGAGGTCCGATCTAGACTAGAGCAGACTGCTACCATTCTGAGAGCTTAACGTTAGCACTAGAGCTGCGGGCGAGCTGCTATCATTCTGAGAGCTTAACGTTAGCACTAGATGCTGCAGGCGAGCTGCTACCATTCTGAGAGCTTAACGTTAGCAGTGGCACTAGAGCTGCGGGCCGCTCTGTGTTGATACGAGCAGAAGCCAATAGTATCCCGCTGCAGGGCGGATATGACTCGTTGCCACGTTTTTTTTCAAAATAAGAATATCATACGAACCGAATGCTGCTAACTGCCGGAGCCATCGATATTATGACTCTAGCTGCGCTTGGGCCGGAAATGAGACCCGCACAGATTTTCAAAATAAGAGTATAGTTATGAACTACACGTCCACACGCCACACGCCACACGGCGGGCAGGGCTCTCAGTGGCAAGCGCCAAAGGTAAAAACTGAGCGCCCCTGGCGGGCGGCGGGCTTTAATTTCGCCCCCTGCACCCAGCGGTAGAATATGAAGACTACAACACGGAAATAAGCTTCCGTGCATTAGTTTCAACACTGGTGTGTTCTGTATGACCCGTAATTCATTATAGTTCATTGTAAAATAGCGACGGTAGTGTAATTATAACGGGCTCACGCGCGAACAAGAGATTGGCCTGCTTGTTTGGCACGGGGGGGGGGGGGGGGGGGGGGGCAGGCAGACACAGAATACCCACCTCCAAACGCGATTAAATATTGTTTAAAATAAAAAGCGAAATACTATTATTTTGTGTGTCATGTTTCCAAATAAGATAGGTCACAACGAAATGCTTTCTACTTCAATTTGTTGGTTAGAATAGATGACCTCAGTTCACTGAGACTAACACAGTCTATTTGTGAGCTCCCGCACAGATGTGATAATAATAATAATAGCTTCATTTTATATAGCGCCTTTCAAGAGCCCCACGGTCGCTTTACATACGGGGGGAAATAACAAAGTAACAAACATAGTGGACAGACACAACATATAAATATGATGATGGAATTCAAGTTCGTGTTTTTATTGATCACATAGGCAGGCTATACATGGTGTAGGCTACATGGCAGTAAGATTCATTGTTCTTGTACTCTCGTATTATTGTTATAGTACCGTACTTTTCGCACTATAAGCCGCACCTGACTATAAGCCGCAGCAGCTAAATTGAATGATGTGTACATATATAAGCCGCACTGGACTATAAGCCGCAGGTGTTTTAATGTTTAATTACCATATGTAATTAGCATTGGGACACAATACTGTCGGACAAATAACAAGCATTAACTCATTTACAAGTTGTATTAAGTTTAGCAAATAAGGGAACAGATAAATAACATTTCAATGCAGTCAAAAAAGCAATATTTAGATGTTTACACTTTCGAGTTTGGTCACGTCGAGTTACATATAAGCCGCACCGTTATATAAGCCGCAGGGTCGAAAAATGGGGGGAAAAGCCGCGGCTTATAGTCCGAAAAGTACGGTATATGCTATTGTCAAGAAGGAAGTACATTATTTTCAATCATGGCTTTAATTCGTATAGCCGAGAAGCAGTCTCCTATCAGCTTCATTAATCCCGACCCATCTCAGCCACAGCATAACTGAGACCGGCTATGGAAACAAATCATAAATAGATATAACATTATAAAGGATAGGCTATAGCAGGGGTTCCCTTTCTTCCCCGAGCCCCACGATTCCTTGGAGACATATAGGAATATGATATAGGCTATACATGGGTCCGTCAGCGAGGAGATTTGGCCATTTGAGAATAGGCTATTATGGCCAAATGAGGGCATATAGCCTATAAATATTATTTAATGTTTTCATAAGCGTAAAGATACAAGGACAACAGTTATATTAACGATCAAGTTAGTTTACTGTGTGCATGCTTCGCGGGGCTCCGTGTGACATGTCTGTGCCATGCTGCGTTATGCGCAAATTACTGTTGCATAATGTAGGCTATGCATATATAATTTATATAGGCTATACCTAATACCGACATCAAAATAGATTGTATGCCTCTACAAATCATATTAAACCATGCAGGTAGAAAATTTACGGAAAATCCGTCGCGATTTGGAATCAAATTGACGGAGAACTTTAATCCCTGGGTAATCGAACTTTAAAAGAACGAAACGAAAAAGGGCATTCATATTCCAGCATGGTTATTATTAATGACACCAACGCCAAACAGTGGTTAATGGTCTTTATTAGTGTTTGCGCTGCCCAGGCAGCAATTTGTTCAACTTTGTCAGTTCTGTAAAGTTTAAACCTTTTTAAATCTTAGACAAACAAAACACTTTGCTTTCATGAAATATTGTAAGCAGTCATTTGAGGCTTTATAAAAGCAGCATAATGAACACAAATCTGTCAGTGCCGAGTCCGACCTCATCTTAAATAACAAACAGCAGTGCTTGTTGTAGTTAACAAAGAGAGGCAGAGTTGATTTTGCAAAAAAAAATAAAAAAATCTTTATTTTTTTTTATCTGATTTTATTAATCGAGATCTACTTGAAATCAGCCCGCGATCTACCTGTCGATTGCGATCGACTGGTTGGGCACCACTGCCGTATATGGTTAATTACGGGCAGTTCTATATGCTAATACTTAAAATCGTGCATGAGCGCGGAGCGTAGAACAAATGGTATTTATCAACACGGAGTGTGCGTAGAACCTGTGTACGCACGTTTGATAAATCCCGATTTTTCTGTGCGTACACACATTCTAAATTCCGTGCGTAGGAATGGAAATACCGTACTTTTCGCACTATAAGCCGCACCTGACTATAAGCCGCAGCAGCTAAATTGAATGATGTGTACATATATAAGCCGCACTGGACTATAAGCCGCAGGTGTTTTAATGTTTAATTACCATATGTAATTAGCATTGGGACACAATACTGTCGGACAAATAACAAGAATTAACTCATTTACAAGTTGTATTAAGTTTAGCAAATAAGGGAACAGATAAATAACATTTCAATGCAGTCAAAAAAAGCTATATTTTGATTTTTACATTTTCGGGTTTGGTCACGTCGAGTCACATTTATATAAGCCACAGGGTCGAAAAATGGGGGGAAAAGCCGCGGCTTATAGTCCGAAAAGTACGGTAGAACACTTTCTACACATTGTTGATAAATGAGGGCCCAGAATTCGAATGAGCTTTCACACCATCCAAAACCAACCGGATTAGGAAACGAACCAGGGTTAAATTAAAGCAGTCCAAAGAGCTTAGGTGTGAAAGTGACCTTAGACTGTAGGAGTTCAGGAATTTTGGGTAGACTATTTGCTAGTTTTGACATTATTATGGGTATTGAGCTTTCCAATACCAGTTACAATGTGATATGCAGTGATGGGAATAACAGCGTTACTTTTTTCACTAACGATTAATCTAACGGATTACTCTTCTAATTTTAATAATGCCGTTAATGCCAAAAAATGCGGCGCGTTACTATAATTTAAGCTGTTTTTTTTTTCATCAGACCAACTAGATCTCCGAGCCGAGAGGCGAATACTTTTTTTTAACTGTTCTTCATTGGTTAGTGGGCAGTGCACGAGACAAGCGCATAAATGCTGACGATTGCCTGAGGTTGCCTGAGGAAGAAACGGCCTTGTTTCATGACACAGATAACGGCATAAACACAACAACCCAATATTTCAAATACCTCAATGACAACCCAACCAAAACGTGGTGAGATTATGGAAACACCTGAAAACAAACAAATCCAAACATACATGGCATTTGATTGGAGGCTAGTCTCACTTTGTCCCACAGCAACATTAAAATAGTTTAGATTTGTGTACATTGTTTGTTAATAATGTATTGTATTAAGTGTCCATTTCATTATAATATTCAGATTTATCATAAATAATTGAACATGCACATGTATTTTATGTTCTGTGGAGGTGGAGGTGGGGTCACATTTGAGCATTTAAAAATGTATTTGAAAGTAACACAATAGTTACTTTCTGAAGTAACTAGTTACTTTTATAATTTGTAACTGAGTAACTAATTTAGTTACTTTTTGAAGAAGTAACTAGTAACTAACTAATTACTTTTTCTTTTTTTTATCCACTTTTTCTCCCATTTTCTATATTTTCTCCCATCCCAATTTCGTATCATCCAATTCAACCCTCCCCTGTCACGAACGCTGTTTCTTGCCTCCCACAAGCCGGCTGCAATGTGGACTAAGTCATACATAGCACAAGTCCCCTCCGGTACTTGAGGTAACAGCAGTCGCATCTTTTCACCTGCGCAGCTCGATCTCTCAGTGGCGAGGAGTAACGCGTGGGAGGCTCACGCTGCCCCCGACACTTCCTGATTCTACTGCGCAGGCGCACCAACCGACCTGTAGGAGTCGCTGTCCACAACGCCCGATCCCCACCCATCAGTTTCCCACCCCCTAATACGGCCAATGTGTATTAGTATGAACGACCAGCTAAACTGAAAGCAATGTGGAGCGCTGGGCTCGAACAGGCGAGCCCAGCGTCTCCGCATTCGTGGCGAGCGCCTTGCCCACTACGCCACGTAGCCGCCCTTAACGAATTACTTTTTTAAAGTTACTTGCCCAACACTGGTGATATGACATCTTTTTGATATCTGTGTAACGGTTGTGGCATCGTCACCTCAAACTTTACCCGAGGGAGTTTCGAACCCGGGTCTCCCATGCCGCGGGCAACAGCACAGGCCGCTATACCATGAGGTGAATTCACTGCTTTGCAACGTGTCCATCTGTCTTATGAGGATGAGAGTGAGTTTACCCATAGCACTGCTACTCACCCAGCCCTTCGTGACTGCGCTTCGTGGTACCATCCGTTACATCTGTATCAAAATAGATCCTAAATAATTTCCAAATGTATGAATATCTGGTTGATTTCAAATAAGTGGTTAGCTGGCAAACCAGTTATCTGTGCACACACCCCTTTATTACAATCCAAACAAAGTGTATACTCTTCAATACATTGGTTGAGCATAAGTGAATATGTTATGAACAAATTCTAAGTTTGACCCAGTGAACGATTGTCTTCCAAATCAAATCAAATTTATTTATAAGGCCCGACAACACACGTTAATGTCCCCATGGGCCGTACAGGTCTTCTTTAAACAAGTCAAGAAGAAAACATAACAATAAGTCAAGAACAGAACAAGAACACCATAAGGTCCAAACATTTTTAGATGAATGCAAATAAATGAAAGAATGCAAGCACTCCCAGACATACCCCACGCGAAGGTAAGGAAAAACTCACTAAAACCTAACAATAGGCAGGCAGTGTGGAGGAGAGAAACCTTAGAAGGGCCATTCAAGGGGGGATCTCCCTTCTTAGATGTTGGTGATAGTAGTGTTGCAGACGGACAGTTGGTAAGCATGCACTCATGTGTGTAGTGAAACACAGATGAGTGCATGCAATAGCAACTGAACATTTTGAAAGATTAAAGATAGAGCTAATAGCGATAGCAACTGAACATTTTGAAAGATTAAAGATAGAGCTCATAGCGGATCTATTTGAGGCACAGGGGCGGCGCAAAGAGGGTCACGTCCTCCCCGTCTTAGTCACGGGACATTCAACACTCCGGTCATTGCTCAGGGACAGCCGGAGACAGGGAGATAGGGGGCGGCGCAGAGAGGGTCGCGAACTCCCCGACATTATCGCGGGACGTCCGGCACTCCGGTCACCACTACGAGACCTCCGGAGACAGGGGGGCATGCAGAGGGGGTCGCAACCTCTCGGCCTTCATCACGGGACGTCCGACACGCCGGTCAGCACTCCAGGACAGCATTGTATTGGGACAGCATTGTAATACTCCAGGGATGTATTGATTAGGGATGGGTTCGAATATTAGAATTTTCGAATAGTCGTGCCAGTCTCCACATTTGATTTTCATTTTCGAGTTGAAGAAATATTTTTTATATAATAATAAAAAAATATATACGGTATAATTCTTTTTTTTAAGTGAAGCAAACCATTCTTATTTAATGAATTTTTTTATTTAGAGGCAGCATACTTTTCATAGCCTAATTGATCTAAAAGATGCACATGCTACTGTCTGTTTCTGTTTGTTTATTAACACATTGACTGCCGTTCACGTATATCTACGTTTCTGTGGCCCGACCGTTGAGTGCCGGAAATGTAGATCTACGTTTCTGTTTCGTTATTTCTTTTATTCGCTATTGCCATTCATAATCCATCGAGGCACCTTGTGCATGCTGTCCTGAATGTGTCTGAGATCGCATACGGCCAATACTAACGCCTTGCGGCCGCTATTGCACTCCATTTGAAACGATCTGGTTTGCTTTCTCTGCCGAGCTGCGGCGTGGGGCGGGTTCTAAACACTCCGGCAAGACAAGTGGCCCGCCCGCCCGTTCATGTGCAATGCTGGATAACGTCGGACAAACGATCGCAATGAATATTTGGAATGGCAATCAGATAATTGGATTATTCTTTTTGCAGTACATCAGAGACAAGGTAAGGACTATATATTACCAATCTTGCGTTGATCCGATATTTTCTTTCCCGCGATCGAAGCGTGTCTGTGTGGTATGTGTGTGTTGTGTCCCGTTAATAGTAATCGCAGCACGGAGGTGCGCCCCGCTCCAACCCCCCTTTCATGCGTGCATGATGAAAGATAATACCGATAATCTAGCGTTGATTTCAGATTGATTGTTGATCCAAGCGAGGAATGGCAACGTGTTTAGTGAATTCCAATAAAACGCTGTTTTCGCGTCTTTTCCTGGGATTACTCAGAATCACTCAAACTATACTCATATTCACCACGGTATAAAACGGAATTGTGCGGATGAAAAAATGATCAGTTTTTTGCATGTTGACTGGAAGAAACTCACTGACAATCGACAACGTTATTAGATCCATAGCTATAATAATAATGATTTTTTTTATCTACTTTTTCTCGCATTTTTCTATTTTTCTCCCATCCCAATTTTGTATCGTCCAATTCTACCCTCCCCTGTCTCGAACGCTGTTAGGCCATGCCTCCCACAAGCCGGCTGCAATGTGCACGAAGCCTTACATCACGTGTCCCCTCCGGTACTCGAGGAAGCAGCCGTCGCATCTTTTCACCTGCACAGCGCAATCTCTCAGCGGCGGGGGTCTGCGTGGGAGGGACACGCCGCCCCTGTCGCTTCCTGATTATGCTGCGCAGGCGCACCAACCGACCTGTAGGAGTCGCTGTCCACAACGTCCGATCCCCACCCACCAGCTTCCCACCCCCTAATACTGCCAATTGTATTACTAGTATGAACGACCAGCCAAGCTGGTAGCAATGCCGAGAGCTGGGCTCGAGCCTAGCGTCTCCTGCATTAGTGGCGAGCGCCTTGCCCACTGCGCCACTTAGCCGCCCTCATAGCTATAATATTTAATATAGTTTTTAGCACTGAAAACACGGCATTCTCCCCATGAACATAGCACTGGCATTGATGGCCCACAGTGCCCCTTGCTGACTGGCACTTGATGTGTTAAAGGTAGGGATGATCGATATTGGCTTTTTTTTACCTATACCGATATTGTCCAACTCTTAATTTCCGATACCGATATCTACCGATATATGCAGGCTTCCCCCCCCTCCAAAATGGAATAATTTTAGGTAATTAACATTACATATCTCTTGTTGTGGAATTAACACAACATTATGCATACTTTTGACAATAAATAAAATCAGAATTTGTTCTTACTTGCTTGCCTGGGTAAATAAAGGTTATAGAAATGTAAAAAAAAAAAAAATTATCCACTTTTTCTCCCATTTTCTATTTTTCTCCCATCCCAATTTCGTATGGTCCAATTCAACCCTCCCCTGTCCTTGAACGCTGTTTCATGCCTCCCACAAGCTGGCTGCAATGTGGACTAAGTCATACATAGCACGAGTCCCCTCCGATACTCGAGGTAACAGCAGTCGCATCTTTCCACCTGCGCGGCTCGATCTTTCAGCGTCGGGGGTCTGGGCTTTGGAGGGGCCCCGCCGCCGTCGCTTCCTGATTCTACTGCGCAGGCGCACCAACCGACCTGTAGGAGTCGCTGTCCACAACGCCTGATCCCCACCCATCAGTTTCCCTCCCCCTAATACTGCCAATGTGTATTAGTGCAGATGACCAGCTAAACTGAAAGCAATGTGGAGTGCTGGGCTCGAACAGGGATATGATCTGTTTGAGCCAAGCCTCCAGTATTCGTGGTGAGCGCCTTGCCCACTGCACCACGTAGCCGCCCTACATTTTTTATTTTTATTTTTTTTTATAAGCGATACCGTTATTTTCCGGTATCACATTTTAATGTTGATATCGGCCGATAAAATCGGTAGGCCGATAATATCGGACATCCCTAGTTAAAGGGGAACTGTAACTGAGGGGTACAATTCCCTGACTGTATTGATAAGTATGGTATCATTAAACCACTACCGCTTTATGTACTTTAACTACTGGCCATACAGTACACGATATCTAAATATGATGAACACTTTCCCACAATGAAATCGGTTCCACACAAAGGTAATAATCAAATATTTAATATAGCAAAAGGTACATATGATAGTTACTATTACATTTATGATTTGAATGCACTTGTAAGGCAAATGAGTACTCGTAGGCAAATCAACACTGAATGTCCAATTTCTGGTTACGCAGGAAGCAAGTATACAACCTGGCTCTTAGGGAATTAAATCTATGGTACTCTTAATGATATAGCAGGATATTCTGGAAGGGGTCCTCCCGGTTGTAGGCCGGTAGGGGGGGTAGGAGAGCCGTCGGTAGTAGACCGTCTGGTCAACGATATCTAGGGAGACTTCAAGTACAGAAGACAGTGCAGTAGACTCTTGATCCGCAGATGAATACACCTTGGTTCTCTTGTAGGCTGTAGCTCCACAGTGAAGAAGAAGCTAGGCGACCTCAGTCTCTCTGAGCGCCGACTCAACTTGACTCCTCTCGGGGGTAAATCCAACACTCACAGGCGTCTGCGATTATCCGCTCCACAAATCACAGTACCAAAGCAAATATATTCCAGCCGCATAGGGCTCAGCAGTCGTCGGGTAGGTAATCCAGTGTACATGTCCCTCGGTCCTCGTCTAGATCTCCTCGGATGAAGGCGCCATGTGGTCGGCCCAACCTGGTTAAGACTCTAGATAACACGAGGAAGCGTTGGAGATGCTGGTCACTTTAGAACTCTAACCGCACGATGCACCATACACGATAGACTATTATTACTGAATAGAAATACGTCGCACTCGACGGTACAGTGCCAAACTCTGACAATTCAGCTATTAATTCGCACGAGGTCTCGATGCTATTCTAAGGCCAAACAGGCCATACTACACCGCACGCGGTATCGTGGGTGAGGCTTCACGTTCTGTTACTTAGTTGGGTAGAAGGGTAAAGGACTAAGGGATAAGAGGACTTCTACATTTACTTGCGCCATATTTATATGCACGGTGAACAAATAGTGCCACTCTCCTTTCGGTAGCCGTATCCCTGAGCGGAGCCGGGGCTAGTACGGACATGTCTCGTCGGTACCTTTGAACTTGACGTCAGGGGCTGGTCCCCTGGCGCCTGGTCCTTTTGTCCAATAAGAGAATGAACTATTATGGGCTATAGTAGGCTAAAGGGATATTCCGTGTATATGTACAAGGAATATACAAGGGATATCAAACGATATACAAATACTATTCAATATATATCCATAAATAAATATATATATTCGGTTTAATCTGATCCTTCGTAACAGCCGCCCCCTAATTAGTCCCACCTAATTAGCTAAGCAGAGACAGATTAACCGCACTGTCCACTACTCAATGTCCGCTGTGAGGGTCAGTCAGTTCACAAAGTCATGGGGTCATGGTCGTCATCGATAGTATCAGGGAGCCTTGGCAGTTCTATTAGCCTCGCCACGGGTCGGGTGTAGGTCCGCCCTTGGACGAGCACTTCAGCTGCTCGGACCTTTCCATCGGCACCGGTGATCACTTTGCTTACGCGGCCAGCCGGCCACATAGCTCGGGGTAGTGACTGGTCGATAATCATGACGACTGTTCCTTCTGTCAAATTGTCTCTCTCTTTCACCCATTTCTGGCGGGTCTGTAGAGACGGTAGGTAGTGGAGTAGGAAGCTGTTCCAAAACTTGTCAGCCAGTACTTGACTGTACCTCCACATTCTTCGGCCGTTCGCTTCTTCAGGCCTGTACATTGTCTGGGGTAGCGCGGGGTCCAGCCGCCCCATCAAGAGTGTGTTGGGGGTGACTGGGTCGACATCTGCTACATCACTTGAGACGTAACCGAGGGGCTTTGAGTTCAATACTCCCTCGATCTCCGTGAGGACTGTCATTAAGACTTCTTCCGCCACGGTCTGGGCCCCAAGCACGGCGTACAGGGCTGTCTTTATGGAACGTACTTCTCGTTCCCAGGTTCCACCGAAGTGAGGTGCGTTCGGGGGATTAAACTGGAAGTCAATCTGGGATGGAGCGAGGTGGGTCTTAAGTTCTGGGCCCATAGCTTGGAAGCTCTCTCTCAGCTCTCTTTCTCCGCCTTTGAAGTTTGTCCCGTGATCAGACAATAATGTAGACGGTTTTCCTTTCCGTGATGTGAATCTTCGGAAGGCCATAAGGAATGAGTCTGTGCTCATGGTTGGAAGGAGTTCGATATGTATCGCTCTGGTTGTCATGCATTTGAATACAATACCCCACCACTTCTCGGTTCCTCTTCCTTTCTTTATATACAGCGGGCCGAAACAGTCCATACCGGTGGAGTGAAAAGGCTTGTCGCCGAGTCGGAGGCGACAGGGAGGTAGGTCAGCCATCCGGGGTATACTGGGCTGGGCTCGCCACTTACGACAGTCTAGACAGGTTCGCTGGAAGCGCCGCACTGCTTCTCTCCCTTGCAGTATCCAATAACGACGTCTGATCTCCGCGAAGACTCTCTCTGCCCCTGCGTGGTGCACATCCTCGTCGTATTTCTTTATGATCAGCTCTGTGACCTTGTGTCGGCTGTTCAAGACTATCGGGTACTTGACGTCATCCGGTAAGTCTGGGGCTCTCCGCAGACGACCACCCACTCTGATGAGATTATGGGCGTCGCTCTCGGGGGCTAGGTGGAGCAGTCTGCTGTCTGATGGGACGGGCTTTGCTCCCTGTAGACAGGCTAGCTCATCGGGGAACGAGTCTCTCTGGGCTCGTTGTAGTAGAAGAAGTTCTGCTTCTTCGTAGTCAGCTGCTGAAATGTCAGTCGTGGGCTGAACCTCTGGGTGGTGCCACAGGAATGTCTTTAGCTGCGCACTCTGTAGGGTGAGGCAATCGTCTATGTCGGGGTCTGTGGAGACGAGTGTGTTCAATCCACAGAACATAGGTTTCTTGTTTTCGGCCTCCTCTTTACTCGCCTCCCGTGGGGTGGGTGTAGGCCACTCTTCTTCCGGGAGCTTGAGGAACTCTGGCCCGTCACTGTAGAGGTTGTGACGGGTGAGGTCATCCAGGGACATTCCCCGGGTGATGACGTCAGCTGGGTTGTGTTTGGTGTCCACATACCTCCAGCTCGCTACTTCTGTTAACTCTTGAATCTCGGTGACTCTGACTCCCACGAAGACCTTGTATCTGCACGAATCAGACCGGATCCATGTGAGTACTGTCGTGGAGTCTGACCACAAGATTGTTCTTTGCACCGGGATGGTGAGTTCACGTTGGATTAACGTGGCGAGCTGCGCTCCTGCTAGGGCTGCGCAGAGCTCTAGACGCGGGATAGATTGTTGCTTTCGTGGGGCTATTCTTGAGCGAGCCAGGATGAAAGCAGTATGTATTTCTCCTCCCTCCTCTCGGGCACGCAAGTAGGCCACCGAACCGTAGGCTACTTCGGAGGCGTCGCTGAATACGTGCAGGTCGATCTTGCATGTCTCTGGCCTCACTGTGGGTGGGAAGTAGCTGCGGCGTATATTAACACCTGGGAGTGAGCGGAGTTCCGTCTCCCACTCTCTCCATGTGGATGCAAGGTGTTCGGGTATGGGATCGTCCCAGCCCTGGTCCTTGTCCCATAGCGCTCTTACAATCATCTTTGCCCTGGTGGTGTAAGGTAGAATACATCCCAACGGGTCATATTGTCTGGCGAGTGTTCTGTATACACTCCGTCTGGTGGTCGGTATTGCCGTCGACCTTCCCTGCTCCTTGGTCAGGGGTTTGTGTCTATAATGGAGCGAGTCTGTTTTGAAGCGCCAGACTAGTCCTAGTGTCATTTCTTGGGCTTCTCCTGGGATGGTCGCCATCCAGGTGTCGCTGCTCGCTGCCTTGTCCTCGGGGGAGAGGCTGCGCAGTACTTGCGGGTCGCTGCTGGCCCACTGCCTGAGATCAAAGCCGTCTTTGATCAGGGAGGCGCGGAGCAGCGCACGACGTCGCCAGTCAATTTTCTTTATGTGTCCCGCTGTGATTCGCTTGTTAATCTCAGCGCGGTACACAGCCTCTTGAGCGGGGTCTTTTGCTAGGCGCCGCTCTGTGTTCAGTAGATACTGCTCCGTCGCCTCTTTTGTGGCGTGAAAGGTGGGCATTCCCTCTCGCCTCAGGAGTGGAGTTGCGTATCTCATCACTCCGTTGACTGTGACTCTCTTTGTCCCTTGCTCGAGGAGGGCTATAGCGTAAATATCTTCCTTAGAACGAATGTCTTTCTTTTCGTTCTTAAAGGGCATTGTCTCTAGTGTCCATAGCCTCTCGACATGCTGCAGGAGTGTGGTGTCTTCTTCTGTCGCTCCGGAGTGGAGGCAGCTAGTGGCTGCTGTTCGGTTAAGAGACTTGGCGAGGGGGCCTTGTAATGTCCATCCTAGGCGGGTCTCGACTGCTGCAGGACAACCTCTGGGTCCTGTATGGACCCGGTCTATCGGGACTATGAGGTCTGCATGGTCGGAGCCTATCAGCAGGGTCGGGGTGGCACCGTCTATGAGCGGGATAGGGAGTTGACGCAGGTGCACATACTTATCCATCAGCTTGGCGATGGGGTAGGTGTACTGCGATAGTCCTATTTCTTGGCTGGTGAAAGCATTAGTAATCCTATACCGTCTCTCTGGCTGCCCGCTTGCTGCGATAGTGAAGGAGACATTCTCGCCCTTTATCGTCTTTAGATCTCTTCTTATTGTCCGAATCGTCATCTGGTTCTTGCTCCCCCGCAGCCCCAGCTGGGCCGCAGCGGACGCGAGGAGAAGGGTCTTCTCTGACCCGTCATCAAGGACGGCGTAAGTGTCCATGACCTTATCTTGGTAACTCAGTGTTACGCGGACCACCTTTAAGAGCACCTGGGCGCCGCTGCTGCTAGCGGGGTCAATGTACATAACACTTGCCTTTGTGCTGCTGGATGGTGCAGGCTTTCTTCTGTTACTGTCGTGTAGGACATCTAGGTGGGCTCCGTCACACCGACTACACCTCTTCTTGAGGCGGCACTCGGCTGCCATGTGACTGCGCGCACATCGGTAACAGCGCCTGTTGGACTTTATCCAGTGACTCACTTCTTCAGCGGTCATCTTCTTGAACAGGTCACATTGTGACAACCAGTGTTCCTTTTCGCAGTACTGGCACACCATCTTCCACTTCTCTTTCATCGAGGGGGTACTGTGGTTCTTGCTGCTCGGTACTGATTCTGATTGGTGCATGACAGTCACCGATCTTCGGCCATCGTTTGCTCTCCTAGGTCCCTCTCTGGAGCTTGGTGTGCTCCGCACGAACGTATCCAGCCGTAGGCTGCTGACTTCTCTCGCCAGGAAGTCGGCTAGGTCTAGGAGGGATGGCTCGGGACCGTTAGGATCACGGTGGTCTCTTTGCCGCCTGAAGCGCTCCTGTCGGGCGGGCGGCAGCTTCTCTAAAATCCTCGATGTTCGAGTTTGCGTATAGTTCATGCATACCCTTTTCTCGTTGCGCCCCCAGCATCCCTACCAGGGATTGTACTTTGATAGACAGGTCGTCTAGTGAGCGATTGTCTGTTGCTGGGGGTAGGCGGTCAATATGCCTTATCTCTTGTATTACGTAATCCCATATACGTCCATATCTTTGGTCTAGTGCTGCTAGAGCCGCTGTGTATGGGGTAGTAGAGGTGGCATAGGCCAGCGCTATGTTGTGCGCTCTGGGCACTTTCAGGTGCTTCAATAGGATAGCATACTTGTGGCGTTCATCAGCTACATCCACCATCATTGTCTCTAAGCACATCCGTAGCTCCGTGTACTGTGCTCGGTTCTCATGGGTGAAGTCTGGAAACGTCGGTGTGCCAATGTATGACGCCGTGGATGGCTGGCACATCGGTGAGCGTTGGAAGAGAGGCCTCCTGGGCGAGTCTCCTCTTACGCCTCTCGGTGGGCTGGTACCGGCAGGGTACCATGGCCCGCTGGTCCAGGTACTATTCCTCGGGACTGGTCGTGCGTCATGCTCACCCGTGAATAGAGTCGGGGGTCTGTAGCGCAGAGCCGCGGGGGTATAGCCTGGGCTGTACTGGACCTCCTGGTCCTGTGGAGTAATGTGCTGTTGTCGGGCTTGACTCTCCTCTTCTCCCTCTTCTTCCTCTGCCAGGTCTTCTAGATCCTGTAGTCGTCTATTTAGCCTCTCCGCGGTGTCCGCCGTTCCTTCCTTGTAGCTGGGTCTCACTTGGACCGGTCGGGGAAGGAGTTCGGAGGGGGGTGTAGGCTCTCTCTGGTGGTCGGGCTCAGGGTCGCTTAATCGGTTAGGGGAGGGTGCCCTTGACCCGTGTCTTGACGAGGCCCTGGAACTCCTTGTGGAGGGAGGGGGTGTTGCCCTGGTGATCAGCTGCTCCATTAGCTGCGCTTGTAGTCTGTCGCGCTCGGCTTGTAGTCTGTCGCGCTCGGCTTCGCGCTTGGTGAGATCTGCTTCTCTTTGGGCACCGGCTGCGGCACGCTGGGTGTCGGCCCGGTCTCTTGCCATATTCTCTTCCGTCTGAAGGCGTCTCAGCTCCAGACGTATGCGCTCTTCCTCGCTCCGTTGCTGCGCTTGGAGGCGTTCTCTTTCAATGGTAGAATGTTCGCGCTCACTAAGCATCTGTGCTTGGAGTTGTTCGCGCTCGCTAAGCGTCTGTGCTTGGAGTCGATCACGCTCCGTAGAGGCTGCTAGGCTGGCGAGGAACGCCTGTGCCAGCATCCTCTCCGCCTCGCTGGGGGAAGACGCTGGTTGAGGTGAGCCGCTCCTGGCAGTACCCGTTGGGGATGCGTTCCCCTGCGGGGAGTCCTGGAGCTCTATCTCCTCGGCGCTCTCCTCATCTTGTTCCGTGCAGAGTTCCATCTCTGGAGGGTTGTCTTCCTCCCGGAGCTCTTGGGGGACTACTTCTTCGGTCTTGGCGGGGGGTAAAGTCGTGTCAGTTCCCTCCTGGTCCCCACCGTGAGCTTGGTCAGTTACATTAGAACCCACTAGGGCCTCTGTGGTCGGGGTATCCTGGTTGATAGGGTCGGACATAATTTTACTTTCTACTTTTACCGCGTTTACCGTTTGTAGAAGGCTAGGTAGTATACTGGCAGCGTAATCCTCTAAGTACTGAGGTGGCTGTCGTCTACGCTGCGGGCGTTCTACTTTAGGAGGACCGTTTCGTGGAGTGTTCATCATAGGCCATTTCAATATTAATACCACTATATTAATATTACACTAATTACCATCCGGCTCGAAGGACCAATTGTAACTGAGGGGTACAATTCCCTGACTGTATTGATAAGTATGGTATCATTAAACCACTACCGCTTTATGTACTTTAACTACTGGCCATACAGTACACGATATCTAAATATGATGAACACTTTCCCACAATGAAATCGGTTCCACACAAAGGTAATAATCAAATATTTAATATAGCAAAAGGTACATATGTTAGTTACTATTACATTTATGATTTGAATGCACTTGTAAGGCAAATGAGTACTCGTAGGCAAATCAACACTGAATGTCCAATCTCTGGTTACGCAGGAAGCAAGTATACAACCTGGCTCTTAGGGAATTAAATCTATGGTACTCTTAATGATATAGCAGGATATTCTGGAAGGGGTCCTCCCGGTTGTAGGCCGGTAGGGGGGGTAGGAGAGCCGTCGGTAGTAGACCGTCTGGTCAACGATATCTAGGGAGACTTCAAGTACAGAAGACAGTGCAGTAGACTCTTGATCCGCAGATGAATACACCTTGGTTCTCTTGTAGGCTGTAGCTCCACAGTGAAGAAGAAGCTAGGCGACCTCAGTCTCTCTGAGCGCCGACTCAACTTGACTCCTCTCGGGGGTAAATCCAACACTCACAGGCGTCAGCGATTATCCGCTCCACAAATCACAGTACCAAAGCAAATATATTCCAGCCGCATAGGGCTCAGCAGTCGTCGGGTAGGTAATCCAGTGTACATGTCCCTTGGTCCTCGTCTAGATCTCCTCGGATGAAGGCGCCATGTGGTCGGCCCAGCCTGGTTAAGACTCTAGATAACACGAGGAAGCGTTGGAGATGCTGGTCACTTTAGAACTCTAACCGCACGATGCACCATACACGATAGACTATTATTACTGAATAGAAATACGTCGCACTCGACGGTACAGTGCCAAACTCTGACAATTCAGCTATTAATTCGCACGAGGTCTCGATGCTATTCTAAGGCCAAACAGGCCATACTACACCGCACGCGGTATCGTGGGTGAGGCTTCACGTTCTGTTACTTAGTTGGGTAGAAGGGTAAAGGACTAAGGGATAAGAGGACTTCTACATTTACTTGCGCCATATTTATATGCACGGTGAACAAATAGTGCCACTCTCCTTTCGGTAGCTGTATCCCTGAGCGGAGCCGGGGCTAGTACGGACATGTCTCGTCGGTACCTTTGAACTTGACGTCAGGGGCTGGTCCCCTGGCGCCTGGTCCTTTTGTCCAATAAGAGAATGAACTATTATGGGCTATAGTAGGCTAAAGGGATATTCTGTGTATATGTACAAGGAATATACAAGGGATATCAAACGATATACAAATACTATTCAATATATATCCATAAATAAATATATATATTCGGTTTAATCTGATCCTTCGTAACAGGAACTATTTAGCTTTTTTTTCTTTTTCACTATTTTGGCAATTTTACACAATTCCTGTGAGTCTATGGAACACATCTGTAAGTTCTTCAAAAAAATTCATTGTTTTGTAATTCTAATCAAGTACTTTGGTGGACCACTTTCTGCCCTTCCAGATTCCAAGCTGTTTTTGGCTGGGCTCCGCCCATACTGCAATGCGCTTTGAGTGACACAGTCACCCACCTGCACTGGTGCACATAACATTTACATTTAGTCATTTAGCTGACGCTTCTATCCAAAGCGACTTAGGATAAAAAGGGCACAACTCTATCAGCTGAGTAACAATGTACATCAAAGTGTTGAGTGCTACAGTGTAGGTTAGTTTATTAGGACAAGTGCATGACAGTAAGGTTAGTTAGGGTTAGATATTTTTCTTTTTTTTCTTTTTTATTTCAGATAATGGTTGGAAGAAGTGCATCTTTAGTCGGCGGCGAAAGATTGGACGGGTTTCGGCTGTCCTAACTTGGGTGGGTAGTTCATTCCACCATTGTGGGGCAAGGACTGAGAAAAGGCAGGTTCTCTTTGATGACCCTCCCGGAGCTCAGATAGGAGTGGGTCTGAGACGGCCAGAAGATGCAGAGTATAGGGGTCTTGAGGGTGTGTTGTTAGAGACCATTGACCGGAGGTAGGCGGGAGCGGTTCCCTTTGCCGCATGGTATGCCAGGTCGAGGGCCTTGAAGCGGATTCGTGCGGCAATGGGGAGCCAGTGCAGGTCCCTAAGAAGTGGGGTGACATGGGCCGACTTCGGTAGGTTTGAGATCAGGCGGGCCGCTGCGTTCTGAATGAGTTGAGGCTTGGTGGCAGTGGCTGGGTGGCCAGCAAGGAGTGCGTTGCAGTAGTCGAGGCGGGAGATGACTGTTGATTGGATGAGGAGTTGGGTGGCTTCTTTTGTCAGGTAGGGGCGGATCCTTCTGACGTTGCTCCGGAGGAATCTGCAGGTTCTGGTTGTTGCTGCGATGTGAGCAGGGAAGTTCAACTGGTCGTTGAGGACAACACCAAGGTTCTTGGCGGTCGGGGATGCGGTCACAGCTGCATTCTTGACTGTGATGGAAAGGTCGGTCAGGGGGGAGGATTTGGCCGGCAGGTGGAGCAATTCGTCGTCATCCAGGCGGAGATGTCGGACAGACAGGCCGAGATCCACTCAGAGATGTGGATATCTGAGATCACTTTGAGAGAGAGAGAGATCGCTCCGAGAGCGTGCATGGTTTCCCTGTCAGACAGCACTTCCCCAAAAGAGAGAGAGAGCGAGAGAGGGAGAGACAGATAGAGATAGAGGCTCATACCACAGTGTGATCTCTCCTCTGTCTCTACTTTCTTTTTTTGCGACTCGAGCTGCTAAGGGGGAGAGAGCTGAGGAGAGATCGCTAACGTCCTCAATTTGTAGATTGTGGGCAGTGGCTACAACCACAGAGGTGGCTTAGATATGCAGATCAGTGCCTAATTCACGTCAGCGAACTAGTCAAATCAGAATGGCTTGGTTCAGTGGGGGAGGATCTTGTCGCATATGAACTGGACGAAATGCACAAAAATGAGAATCTGAGATATAGACAGTGTGATACAACCCCACATTGCTAGAAAACAATGCTAAACACTGGAAAAGGCAATTTATAAGATAGTTACCCTTTAACACTTTGAGTGCAGGCGACGAGATCGTTTTTTAAATTATTATCGATTTCCATTCATTTTTCATCAATCTAGCCTCACGTTACCAGTGGGGATCTGTCTGAACTCGAACAGGGAAAATACCGCCCCCTATCGTCTCTCCGGATGGTACTGCACCCCTTTGGATTGGATTGAATGAAACGCATTGAGAATTTTTTTTCCTGCTTCCACATTTGACTTGTCAGACAAGTAACCGGAGACGATCCAAGTAATCGCCTACCACCAGAACAGCGGAGAATGTGTGTTTCCAGTACCCAGCGTTGGATCAATGAACGCGATCGATATATGGAATGGCGATTAGGAATTGGAATAATCTTTTTGGAGATCATCTGATCTGAGGTAAGGAATCTATTTTACCAGTCTTGGGATAATCAGAGTTATTTTCACCTATATATCTGTGTGTGTGTGCGATCAGGAAATAAGATAATCGATTTTTCAGCCCGCATCTATAGCGTGCATAAGTACACATATACTATCGATAATCTAGCATTTATTTGAAAACTATTCATAAATAGGCCAAAAAATTATGTGTTTTGTGTATTCCAGTAAAGGGCGTTTATCACAGAATCTTTATTTTCTTCTGGAACTTTCAAAAAACGAGCGTTTTTCAAAATGGTATAAAACGGAAATGAACCGATTATTAAATCCGTTTCGACAATGTTGACTGCAAACAAGTTATTGATAAGCAACGGCCATATTAGACACATAGCCATAATTTAAGATATAGTTTATGTGTTCGCAAATATGAGAGCTCTGTCATTGAAGTGGGTGGTGGCACGCAACAGGGTTCTGGGCCACCGGAGGCGTGGCACTGAAAGTGTTAAAACTGGTTGATAGGCCAATGCAATGCTGTTATTATAGGCTGTGATGGTGAATGGTGTCATTTTGATTTATTGTCGGTCAGCTGAGCCGATCAACGTTCTGATCTTCAGATTCTGAAGTGCTTATTTATGTGCAATACCCTTTGATTTGAATGATCCATCAAATCGAATATTGGGTCTTTAATTGCCAATGATGAGTATACTCGTTATAGCCTGCCAATCGTTTGACGCCAACAACGAGTATACTCGTTATTATGATCGTTATTTATTTTATTCATAAACATGCAGGCAGCTGTGTGTTATCACTGGGGATGGGTCTGAGATTGCAAAAGTCCAATACTGTCGCCTTGCTGCCGCTATTGCACTCTATTTGAAACTGTGGCTTGGTGTCTGGGCCGATCTGCGGCCAGTGGGCGGGGTCTAACTACTCAGGCAGGGCAAGCGCTTATAACGCATGCATCGACGAGGGTCGGGCCCCCCGGGTTCATGTTCATTGCTGGATTACGTTGGAAACACGATCGCAATCAGTACTTGGAATGGCGATCAGATAATTGGAATATTATTTTTGGGACAGATCCTGGTCAAGGTAAGGGCTAAATGGTATCGATATTGCGCTAAAGCACGGAGGGGCGCCCCCCCCCCCCCCCCCCCCCTTTCATGCATCCATGATGAAACATAATACCGATAATCTAAATTTAACTGGGGAGAGTGAACATTGTACATTGCAAGACTCTTATTGTCGCTGTTTTTTATCTGGTATTTTTAGGCCACAGCCCCATTGATATGCAGTACAGTGGAGGAGATGGCGTCTTGCAGTCACCTCTCTCATTTGGAACTAAAGGAGCTGTCTGTCTACTTGGTGGACTGCATTAAAACACCAGGACTTAAAGGAACTGTGAATGAAGGAGGAGGTAAGGCTCTAAAGGGTAAATCCATCTTCAGCGTTCATACAGATGCTTGAAATAAATGTTTTTCCATGATTCTCATTACCATAATTTTCAAGGTGACATAATACTGTGATGCATCTGAAGAAAATCTCCATATTCCAATAAATCTATCTTTATTTTAAACCTCACATGAAATGCAAAAATAAATCTATAAGATCACCAAAAGAAATGGCCCATCAGTCATTTCCAGCCATTTCAATTTCCAGCCATTTCCAATTCCCCATTACTACTAAATGGACCTGTGTCCCATTAAAACATAAGAAAAAAAATATATGTTACCAAAAATGTATGTCCCATGATGCTTCAATGAAAAGAGAAATTCAGGATATATATATATACAGTAATGTAAACTACTATGCTAAATCCTGATTAACAGGATTAACACAATGGAGGCCAAGTCGGGTTAACTCGCCAGCGGTTGGGCGCCAGACCCGAGATATCTCTGGTTTTGGGAGCCTGTGTTATCATTGGGAATTTGTCTGAGATCGCAAACGTCCAATACCGCCGCCTTGCGGCCGGTATTGCACATCCTTTGAAACTCTGTCTTGGGCTGTGCTTCTATCTAAAGTGTCCGGGCGGAGTTTTCCTTGTCGGGCAGGACAAGCGTTTATAACGCATAGATTGAGGATAATCAAGCACTCCTGGTTCATGTTCTTTGGTGGATTATGTTGGCAACACGATCGACATCAATACTTGGGAATGGCGATCAGATAATTGGAATATTCATTTTGGAGTTCATCCTAGTCAAGGTAACGGGATGGGGGGGGACGTGTCGGTCCGACTGCCCGGTCTGCACTACATATCAATGTGTTGGAATTGAAGGCAGTCCTTCTGGTCCTCAAGCGGCTCGGCCATTGGAGCGGCTCAGCTGTTGGAGCGTGTACGTCGGGAGCGCAGGACTTTGATCCTGGTCGCGCCGGACCGGGGCTCAGCTGTGTGGTTCCCGGCCCTGATTCAGCTTTTGGTGGCCCCGCCGTGGCCTGTTCCGTGGTCACCGCGGGCCCTCTCTCAGGCATGCAGAACTCTGTTTCTGCCTCCTGTTCTGGGGCAGCCTTTGATGGTTTGGCTGCTGAAAGGGTGAATCTGGAGGGGATGCGTCTTAACCCTACTGTGGTTAACACCATCCAGAACGCGTGCGCTCCGTCCACTACCGCGGTTTACGCAGGGAAGTGGCGTATGTTTCAAGAGTGGTGTGAGGTTGGGGGCCTGGCCCCGATGTCATGCCCCCTGGACTCTGTTCTTTCCTTCCTCCAGTCTATCCTGAATAGGCTGTCGGCCTCGACAGTGACGGTGTACGCCGCAGCTATATCTTCTTGTCATCTGGGCTTTGAGGGCAGACCGCTGTTCAGCCACCCTCTCGTGAGACGTTTCCTGGCTGGCGCACGGCGTCTCAAGCCTGTGGAACGTTCTCTGTCTCCGAGTTGGGACCTCCAACTGGTCCTAGGACGGTTGTCGGAGGCCCCGTTTGAGCCTCTTGAGCAGGCGCCGTTGGATCGACTGTCTTTTAAGACCGTGTTCCTTTTGGCCATCACCTCCGCTAAGCGCGTGGGTGAGCTGTGTGCTCTCTCGGTGCAGTCTGAGTGCCTGTCTATTCGGGCCGATAGCAGTGCGACTCTGAGGCCTAATCCGGTCTTCATGCCAAAGAATACGTTAGTGAGTTGGAGGTGAGCCTTCACCTGTCGTGTCCTGTAAAACTGAAGGTTTACCTTAGTTTGTTTGTTACGGTGGCTCTCGCGCGGGTAAAGGCCTCTACATGCTACAGCAACTTCAAAGCAACTTCAACACAACATCAGCGCGATTTCAACACGCTTGTTTTAGAGGGTCTTGTAGACTGTGTTGCGAGGACGTTGCGTACCTTTCACCCAAATCTAATCTAAACAACCGTTGCGTTGATATTGCGTAGCAGTGATTGGTTGGTAGTGAATGGGGGCGGGGCTGTCATATAATAATATTGGTCCCGCAGCGAGGAATACCATCCGCCATTGTTGTAGCCAGCCAGCTAGCGTTGAACTTGATGCTATTCAATGCTCTATCATACACAACTAACGTTAATGCCATTCAGAATTTATTAACATAGCTACAACAACACACCGTAACGTTAATATAATTACATGCATCATTGTTTACAATGAACGGACGGTGGGGCAGTTCGAAAGGACTGGACACGGACAAGTTGTTAAACAGCGATCAATTAATTTAATATAACGGGTAGTTCGAGCTGCATTTTCGTGCCTACAACCACAGCCACAGGGATATATCCAGCTTTGACGAGCTCTCTCTCCTCCTGCCGATTAAATTCAGCAGCTCTTCCTCGACCTCGAGTGCCTGTAGCTGCCAGCAGCTAACGTTAAAACTAACCTAAAGTTACACAAGCAGAATACATCACAAATACTTCCGGTCGGGGGATTTCAAAATAAAAGAGCAACGTCTAAAAGCACCGGAAATACATTTATTTTGTACATTATCTAACGTTAACACGAACCTAAACTAACTTTAGTTAAACTAACTTTGCGCGTCGATGTTGCAGAAGCATAAATGCAGAGTGTCTACAACACCGTTGCTTTGTCGATGTTGTGGTGCAGTTGCTTTGAAGTTGCTGTAGCATGTAGAGGCCTTAAGGCGCTGTCCAAGCAACGCCTGTCACATTGGTTGTGCGAGGGCATTGCCCTTTGCTACACGTTGGCTGGACAGGTTCCTTCCGGGGGCGTCAGGGCACACTCCACTCATGGTGTGGCGGCCTCCACTGCCCTGTTGGGAGGGGCCTCTGTGGAGGACATCTGCGCTGCGGCCTCCTGGTTTTCCCTGGGGCCTTTTGTTAGGTTTTACCTCTTCGACATGACTGGGGGTTCTGTCTCCCAGGCAGTCCTGAGGTCCGGGACCTCTCCCTGGCGGGGGCTTACGGGCCCTCAGGGGGTGCATTTGACGTGGCCACGCGTCCGCTCTGCCCCTTTTGATCTCATAATGGCAAGACGCGATGGCCAGTATGATAATATAACGAAGGTTATCCTATAACCCTAGTTATATGAATACTGGCTGAGCGTCTCGCTCTTCAGCGCCCTGAGGTCCCTTGGATGTTTTCCACGTATGGAATTCGAACTTGGAAGGGCGTGGACGTGACCACTTCCTGTGTCTTGTAGAGGCACGCACGGGAGTAGGCGTGGTCACGTGCAAGTGAGGTGCATGTAAAAAATGTCCACGGGCACAGTAGGTGCTGGAGAGATGGTATCTCATAATGGCAGAGCGAGACGCTCAGCCAGTATTCATATAACTAGGGTTATAGGATAACCTTCGTTTTTCACATGATCTAGCATCCCAATAGGCCTCTCTGTTTACGGTTTCATTCAGTAATACAAATAATAAAATAGAATAGACAGAGTAAAAAAGTGCGGTTTGATTTAGTTTAAAAATAGGCTAAAAATAATCAAATAGAACGGACAGTAAAAAGTGTGATAAAATAGTTAAATAAAAATATAACAGAGCAGTGCATCGCTCTTAACACTTTGAGTTTCTTTACAAAGTTCTAACATACAACAGAGCAGTGCATTGCTCCTAACTTTGAGTTTCTTTACAAAGTTCAGTTTTGAATTACAACAGAGCAGAGCTCTTAAAATTACAGTGCATAGGAGGTAGACCAATGGATACTCAAGTAGTGTGTCGGGGGCACAGAAGCTAAACACAGATTTTCCTAATTCAGTGCAAACTCTGGGGACCTTATGTGGTTTTATAGTAGAAGCAGCAGCATGTCTATAAACGGTGTCCATAATCCAAAACAGAAATAGCTTCAACCCTCCTTCTGCTAAGCATAGGAAAATAGGTTTTGTTTCTGTACAAAAAGCCAACCTCCTGTTGCAGATTATTTGCAAGGTTATCTACATGGCATTTAAATGTAAATTTCTCATCAAGCCAGATGCCAAGGTATTTATATTCTTTTAACCTATTGTCCCACATCTGAACCTTCTTGAACTTGACCTTCATGGGTTTGTGATGGACTATTTGTTAGTGGGTATTTCAAAGTACCTCATATTTGGTACCATTTTGAAGCTAACAACTAGGGCTTTCCAATGATATAAAATATGTGTATGATTATCATCATTATTATTATTATTTTTCATATGTAGTTGAACTTGAACTTGTTGAAATTTAACTTGAAGATAAAAATGAATTTTCAAGCACTTTCCTTACTTGGAATAAGAAGAATTAGAGTGTATGATATTTAGCCAACCTTGTTGGCAATATAGAACAGTTGACGGATTAGAAATATCATCTATTGTTCAAAAGTAAGCTCATAGCGTGCACCAGCTCATGATCACCAAGAGGGGGCTCCGTATAATTATTATCAAACAAGTGACCGGCTTCAGAAAATGTGCCTATTAATTAAAGGCCAAACAAATCTTTCTGCTCAGATATTAGACAATTAAATTCTACATGCCTATGTGAATAAGTAGTAATCTTGCTCTTGTTTGAATTCACCGCCTTCAAAACATTTGAGGCATCTAAATATGAGCTGGTGATAAAATTCAAATAGTAGTTTGATTTGGCATTACCTCAGATACACATTTATTTCCAAATTGCCGCAATAATGACAGATGGGAAGCGTCTCCAGAGTGTCTGTGTTCCTTTCTCTAAATAAATCACATAGTTCAGGTGAGAACCACAGGGTTAATCTATCTTCTATCCTAATTTATTTAAAAGGAGCACGATGCAAATTCAACATCAGGGGTATCTTTTGTAGGGATGCCCCGATCACGTTTTTTGCCACCGATACCGATCACCGATCGTCGTGAGCCATATCGGCCGATACCGATCCGATACCGATCGTTTTTGATTAAAAAGAAATTAAAAATTATTTTATATACATTTTTTTTTTTTTTTTTATAAAATATATATATTATATAATTAGACTTGTACTTGTATTATCTGCGAGACATCGCCACCACGCAACAAGTCAAAATGCTCGCTATCTCCACTGTCTGTGTGTACATACTCTGCTTTGATCAAATCACATTCGGCTCTGCAGATTTACCCTAGGCTCTGCAGATATACCCTACTCCCTCAGCTATCCCCGTTAATGACTGCGACGCAAGCCGGGCTTCGAATATGCATCGAATGAGTGTTATAAGACATTGATATCAGGAGCTGTCTGTAGCTACTGCTAGCCGGAAATATAACGTTAAGACAACGCCTCAGTGAACTATTTAGTTGAATGGGACATTTCGTTTTGAACAGTGAGCTAAGCTAACGTGAGCTAACAGAGGTATCATACACTAGTACTAGATAACTAGACTATTGCTGGAGCATTTGTTGATATCAGGAGCTATCAGTAGCTAGCCGGCTAGATACCGTTCAGTTAGACAATGCCTCATCATGTATTAAACTAAAAGTGAATAGTTGACTGGGTCATTTTGTAGCGGTAGCTAACGTTAGCTCATGGAGGTCCCGTCCCACTAGACTAGACTAGACCCGTGTTTACATGCGTGCGGGAGGAGCTGGAGGAGGAGCAGACGCGCAGCACTGTGTGCAGCTCCCGGTGTCTGAGACAGAACTCAGCGAGTGAGATCTGTTTTGACGATCGGCGAAAATAAAACAGTAACGATAGCTAGGTAGCTAACGTTAGCTCAGGTCGAATGCACTATCTAGACTCAGCGTGTTTACAAACTCTACACGGGTACGGGCGGGGCTAGGGAGGAGGAGCAGTTTGCAGGTCCTGTGCGTCTGAGACAAGCGAGTGAGATATCCACTTGATCAGTTTCCGCGATCGGCGAATATGACTCATTATCGGAATTCCCCGATCGCATATTTATACTGATTATCGGCCGATAACGATCGATGGCCGATCGATCGGGGCATCCCTAATCTTTTGGAAATAGTGTGAGATTTAGTTTTCTGTAGTCTGGAGTTTTTGATACATGCTGTGGGGCAGTGATCACTGATTCCCAACTCAAATACTGCAAGCTGAATTATTATTACATCTATTTGAGAAAATCGAATCAATTGAGGTGGATTTAGCCATGTTTTTCAGGTTTGGCCTGGTGGGTTCAGTAACCAGCTGGGAAAGATAGAAAACTACCACTAACCTCCTTGAAGTAGTTGTTTCAAGTTAAAGTTTCTTTATTATTTATCACAATAAAATACAGATTTTTTACGATGAAATGCTTGTTTCTGTATGAGCCCCTGAGAGTGTGCTTCATGCAGTAAAAAAAGTAAGTAAAAAAGTAAGTAAAGAGGAATATACAATATACAATACAGAGTAACAGTGAGGTACAATGCCGAAATGAGGTACAAAATTTAGGGTAAGGTGCAAATGAGGTATGAATGTAGTGTAAATCTCTTAATAATAGATAAATATAATGTAGTGTTAAAGTGTCTAAAGTGAGTGTTAAGGTGAGTGTTTGTTTAAAGTGAGTGTTTACATGTGGATGTGTGTGCAGTGAGTGTAGATGATGGGTTGTTACATAGTGTCATTGAGCATCCTGATGGCCTGGGGATAGAAGCTCCTTCTGAGTCTCTCTACTGGCCATGAGACTCCGGTAGCACTTGCCTGCAGTTCAAAGAGGCAGTTGTTTGGGTGACTAGAGTCTTTGGTTATTCTCTTAGCCTTGGCCCTGCAACCCTGGAGAGTGGGAAGCCCACCTCCAGTTGTGCGTTCCGCTGAACGTGCCACTCTCTGTAGTCTGCTGCGGTCTTGTGCGGTGCTATTCCCAAACCAGGAGGTGATGTTACCAGTCAGGATGCTCTCTATTGTGCATGAGTAGAAGTTCTTTAAGATCTTCTGACTTCCTCGATAGACGCCTACTATTTATATGAATGATATTGTCTCTGATATTGTCAGGATTATCTATGCGGATGACACTATCGTCTACTGTGTTGTTGACTCTGTACAACTAGCCATTAAAAATGTACAACTCTGCTTTAATACTTTGCAGGATGCGCGTGTTAATCTTAAACTGGTACTCAAACCAAACAGTTCATGCTCTTCTCTAAAGGTACTGTCTGTGATCATTTGCTTATACTGTATCTACTGTGAATGGGTCTATTATTGAGAACTCTTATCAACCGACGGTGATCGGGAATGACTGCATCGTCACTCTGTCAATCAAACTTCCGTCACGCCTCCAGTTCTCGTCCAATCGACACCATTCCAACAGCTTTTTTCAAGCCAAGAACAGTACCTTTATTATGGTAGTCCCGGATTTCAGGCAAACTTGACAATTGTGTTGCTGTTCCGCTGTGCCACACAGTCATGTGTGTACAGCGAGTAGAGGAGGGGGCTCAGAACACAGCCCTGGGGGGCCCCTGTGTTGAGAGTGATGGATGAGGAGGTGCAGTTGCCTGCTCTCACCACCTGGGGTCTTCCTGTCAGGAAGTCCAAGACCCACTGGCAGAGGTCATATTTCAAGCCCAGGTCCCTGAGCTTGGCTAGGAGTTTGGAGGGGACTATGGTATTGAATGCTGAGCTGTAGTCGAAAATAGCATTACCCTGATGCTGTGTGCAGCACATGGGCTATGACGTCCTCCGTGGACCTGTTGGGGAGATATTCAAATAGAAGGGGGTCCAATGTGTTGGGGAGGGAGGAACAGATGTAGCCCTTCACTAGCTTCTCACATAGCTGTAGCTATGTAGCGGCATGGTGGTGTAGTGGTTAACACTGTCGCCTCACAGCAAGAAGGTCCAGGGTTCGATTCCCGCTTGGGGACCAGGTTTCCGCGTTGCCAGTTACCCAGGTGGGGTATCTCCCGGGCCTTTCGGTGTGGAGTTTGCATATTCTCCCCGTGCTCGCAAGGGTTCCCCCCCGCTAAGAGAGGCCCAATGGAAAAACATGCAAAAACAACAGATCGCTAACGCTGTCGCGTCCATGACGAAGACGGGCAGGAGCACTTGGATTGTCACGGCTGCCCTTGGGGGGGAAGGACGATGGGATGGGTTAAGCGCAGAGGAGTATCGCTTCGGCGATCCTACAAAAACAATGCATGCGTGTGTGTTCCGGTGTGTGTGTATGCTAACCGCTAACATTGAGGATAATTGCATGCCAATTAAAGACCTCTGCGACAGGTCCTGCATTATTATTATTATATTCTCAAAGCACTTCATGGCTATGGAGGTGAGAGCTACAGGGCGATAGTCGTTGAGGCAAGCGGGCCTGGATTTCTTGGGTACATGGATAATGGTGGACTTTTTCAGACAGGTAGGGATGACAGACTGTTCTAAGGACAGGTTGAATATGTCCGTGAATACCGGGGCCAGTTGGTCGGCACAGACTTTTAGGACACGGCCGGGGATACCATCTGGTCCTGCTGCCTTCCTGGTATTCACTTTCGTAAAGGTCCTCCTCACCTCCTGTTCTGTTATCCTGAACACTGAGTCTCCATCGGCAGTGGCTCTGCTCTTCTTTGCAGTGGCCTGTAGGCTGTTGTTGTTATTCACAGCCTCAAACCTTGCATAAAAGGTATTGAGCTTGTTTGCCAGTGAGATATCTTTGTTCAGCATTGGGTCGGGGGGGTGCCTTTGTAGTCGGTCATTGTTCTGAGGCCCTGCCACATACCTCTGGAATCATCCTGTTCAAACTGAAGTTCTACTTTATCCTTGTATCGCTGTTTTGCCTCTATTACGGTCCTCCTTACGTTGTATCTCGCCGCCTTGTGCTCGTTCATTTTGCCTGTCACGAGCCCAGCGTTAATGGCTGAGGTGCGTGCTTTCAGAGCATCACGGATGGATTTGTCTACCCAAGGCTTTTGGTTTGGGAAAACTCTAATTGTGGTGGAGGGGATTGTTTCTTCTACCAGAGTACCTTCTTCTAACAAAGTCCAGCACTGTTTCAGTGTAATTGTTTGTTATCTGTGTTTTCACGGAACATGCTCCAGTCTGTGCACTCGAGTGCAGCTTGCAGCGCGTTCTCCGAGTCCACAGACCAACGCTTCGCTTCTCGCGTTACTACGGGAACGTGCTTGAGACTTTGTTTGTACTTTGGTATAAGAGAGATGGCGTCATGATCAGATTTACCGAATGGGCTGTGAGCCTGTGACTTATACCTGTCCTTAAATTGCGAGTAGCAGTGGTCAATATATTCTCACCTCTAGTGGGACAAGTCACATGCTGATAGAAGTTAGGCAAAATTTTTTAAGATTCGCCCTGTTGAAATCTCCCGCGACAACAATAGCAGCGTCAACGTTAGCTGTTTGGAGTTTATTTACCTTGTCATGTAGCTTTCTCCAGTATTTGTTTGAGGTGGGATGTACACTCCAATCTAAATGACCCAACGTTAATTCTGGAAGAATGGTCGACACTTGATGGATATGTATTCCAGGTTTGGGGAGCAGTGGTTTGATCATTTCTTCACGTTGCCTGGATCGCACCATCCATTGTTCAGCATGAAGGCTATACCACCACCTCTCTTCTTCCCGGAGTCTTCTTCCGTTCTGTCTTTACGGTGAACGTAGAAGTTCTCGGCCGGCTCTATGGCGTGATTCAGGACATCTGGCGTCAACCAAGTCTCGGTGAAACAAAGGACGTTGCAGTCCCGAATGTCCCTTTGGAATTGAATTCTTGCTCTGATGTCGTCCAGTTTATTCTCAATGGACTGGACGTTGGCCAATAACATGCTGGGTAATGGTGTTTTGAGCCCTGGATCGTAGTCTTTAAGATTCCGGCTCTATTTCCCCACCGTCTCCCCTGCTTGGGGGGGTTGTTGTTCCTCAAGATTTCACCCGGCCATTGCTGGAGGCATTACTTAACCAATTAACATTAAAATCACCAAAGACAATCTCGACGTATAATGGGAGAGTAACTCTGCTAGTTTATCAATGGAGCTGATGTCACGTGATTCAAACATATCAGAATCAATCTGAAAGACCAGAATCTTCAGATGATCCATATTATTTTTTTTTTTTACCAGACTCCTTGCATTTAAATTAATTAGTCCCAGGCCTTTCCTATGTTTAAAAGAGTGTGGACTAATAAGGCTGATTCAGGTGATAACACAGTGGCATGGGGGAGGGGTCAAGAGGGGAGGGTCTGGGATGTAAACGGTCAATCACGTGACTGCACAGCGTGCTGTAAGTTAGCCACTAGCATACACCTGCTGTTGCGTTTATCTGATCATCTTCAATAATAAAAGGTAGAATTAATCTTTCAGAGGTTTATTCAAAAGTAAACTACAAACGGGAAAAGAATACGTTGCAACTTGCAATGGAAAAATAATACATTGCAACGGGCAGAATATACAGTAGCGTGGAGACGCCAAGACATTCTGCCCAGAACAGAGAAAACAAGCATCCTATATATTTTCACTAAGCCAATGAAATGGCTTTTCAGAAAATAGTATCAGACCAAACAAAGACACAGTCTTGGGTTTTTTAGAATAGCAGACTTAAAAGAGGGTCTAGAATTTCAGCTGAGTTCAACAGTTCTTCTTTTTAGAACACACTCTCGTCTCCTGCCACAACAGGTGGCTGTTTTTGATGACATTCCCTGTGTGAGCACAAATAGAATTGCCTGTGTTAGCAAAAATAGTCTCTCACTACCCAGTCTGTTTGGATGGATTCTGTCAGTTCTAAAAAGCGAGGAACATTCCCAAAACGGATTCAAATTGTCAATAAAAGCCATGTTCTGAGCACTGGAGCCAGGTGTGAAGACTGAGGATTCTATTCAACAGGCCTGTGTGGGAATGTGACCAGAGATGAAAACAGACTTTCCACATTTACATAAAAAGTTAAGAAGAATAATCTTTGGTCAGCTCAGACTGCTGGCAAGCTAGCATAGACTGTAAACATAACAAGCATAGACTGTAAAAGATGAGATACTCATGTACATGTCTTTATATCCTTATGTAATATGTAAAATCAAGAACCATTCTGGAGGAAAACTGAGAACCTTTTCCTTCTCCTCTGATGTTACCGGAAAAGGAAGCTTTATGACAACTTGGTAATAGATCTGACCAACTGTAGTCGATACAGATAAATCAAATGTAGCTAGTATCACCCTGATGGCGATATTGGGTATAATGATCTGTGCATCCCTATACAGGCCTATTCGTTCAACATGTTACTTTCCTGGCAAGAGTGTAGTGTTTGTTACTTTCAAAAGTAATGGTTACAACAAATTACATTTAACATACATTCTTCTTTCTAGACTCTCTTGCCTTACAACAGTTTATCTGTGAAGAGGAGGTTCCCTCTGAGCAGCAGGAGAGGAGCTCCAGTCTGGATGGCCAGCTCCTCTCTTCAGACTGTTTGGGAAATGAGACTGATGACAGTGATGATGACCGTTCTGAAACTGACACCAATGGCGGCGATGAATGGAAGGAGAGTGGAGGACCAGGTTTGATGACTCTGAAACCAAAGAAGACCCAGAAAATATTTAGTTGTTCAGTTTGTGGAAAGGGGTTCAGTATGAAACACATTCTGAAGACACACATGATAACTCATACAGGAGACAAACCATTTCTTTGTTCAGTTTGTGGGAAAGGGTTCAGTGGGAAGGGAGGTCTGAAGAGTCACATGATAACTCATACAGGAGACAAACCATTTCTTTGTTCAGTTTGTGGAAAAGGGTTCAGTAGGATGGGAGATCAGAAGACACACATGATAACTCATACAGGAGAGAAACCATTTAGTTGTTCAGTTTGTGGGAAAGGGTTCAGTATGAAGCGAGAACTGAAGAGACACATGATAACTCATACAGGAGAGAAACCATTTAGTTGTTCAGTTTGTGGGAAAGGGTTCATTAAGACGGGAGATCTGAAGATTCACATGATAACTCATACAGGAGAGAAACCATTTAGTTGTTCAGTTTGTGGGAAAGGGTTCATTAGGACAGCATATCTGAAGATCCACATGATAACTCATACAGGAGAGAACCCATTTAGTTGTTCAGTTTGTGGGAAAGGGTTCAGTAAGATATTTTTTTTGAAGAGACACGCAATAACTCATACAGGAGACAAACCATTTAGTTGTTCGGTTTGTGGGAAAGTGTCCAGTAGGGAAGACAGTCTTAAGACACACATGAGAACTCATACAGGAGACAAACCATTTCTTTGTTCAGTTTGTGGGAAAGGGTTCAGTCAGATGGGAGAACTTAATGTACATCTGAGAACTCATACAGGAGAGAACCCATTTACTTGTTCAGTTTGTGGGAAAGGGTTCAGTAGTAAACAAGTTCTGAAGAGTCACATGATAACTCATACAGGAGACAAACCATTGCTTTGTTCAGTTTGTGGGAAAGGGTTCATTAGAACGGGAGATCTGAAGAGACACATGAGAACTCATACAGGAGAGAAACCATTTAGTTGTTCAGTTTGTGGGAAAGGGTTCATTAGAACGGGAGATCTGAAGGTACATCTGAGAACTCATACAGGAGAGAAACCATTTAGTTGTAAAATTTGTGGGAGAGGGTTCATTGCGACGGGACATCTGAAGGAACATCTGAGAACTCATACAGGAGAGAAACCATTTAGTTGTTCAGTTTGTGGGAAAGGGTTCAGTAGGAGGGGAGAACTGAAGAAACACATGATAACTCATACAGGAGACAACCCATTCAGTTGTTCAGTTTGTGGGAAAGGGTTCATTTGGACGGGACAACTGAAGGTACATCTGAGAACTCATACAGGAGAGAAACCATTTAGTTGTTCGGTTTGTGGGAAAGGGTTCAGTAGGACGGGAGAACTGAAGTTACATCTGAGAACTCATACAGGAGAGAAACCATTTAGTTGTTCAATTTGTGGGAAAGGGTTCAGTCAGAAAGGAAGTGTGAAGACACACATGAGAACTCATACTGGGGAAAAAAACATTTAGTTCAGTTTAAGATGAGAGTAGACTTGAAAAGAAGAGAGAACAGGTCCCAAAACAGTTGTATCTATCCTAAGCAGTATACTTGTAATGTATCAAAGCTACAGAAGATACACTCTCCAAGGGTCTGTTTTCAGATTTTATGCAATTTGGCAACCTTTCTTGACATTTGTCGGAAAAATTTAAGCAGAGAATGTAACCCCATAATATGTTTATTTCTGTACTGTATGCGTGTGTTTCTCCTCAGCAATGGTGTAAATGACTTACTTTAATCGAGTGGTAGGTACAGGTTGAAAAAAAAAACTCAGCTCTGAACTAGGCCAAATCTGCACCTGGCTCGCTGATAACAAACTATCATTACACCTGGGTAAAACAGAGTCCATCCAAACTCAGTGTAATGTTTCTGTCCATCAATGAAGAAACTGGGGTTCTTTCAATATCATTTATTTAGGTCCTGGTAGTAGTTAGGTAGCATACAACAGGTAGGTAGGTAACGTACTTGTCAACATGCAACAGGTGTCTCATTATGACATTTATAGAGACTGTGTAGTCGTGGTACCCTGGTAGATGGGGCCATCTAGTGGTTAGTATAAATCACCACATCCTCCTTTCTATGAATGCTATACCGGCATACAAGAATAAATGTAAACATTTCTGTTGACTCAAAACAGTCATCTTTTAGTTTTTTTCTACTGTTGCTATTTCCAAATACAATTATCTTTATTTACTTTAACCTGCATACCATAAATCAACATTATATATATATCATCATGCTCTATAATTATTTTCCTTTTGCCTCTTCAATTTTTCTTTTCTTTTTATATTTTTTTTAATGCAAAAGGATAGAGCTCTGTGCTGTTCTTTACAAATACTGAAGTCTGTCAGGTGGTCTAGACTGACGTGTAGATCTTCTCAGTACTGGTGTTGAAGGTGTCTGGTCAGCTGGTGGTGGCAAGTTTGTCAGCCCAGCTGTCGGTGGTGCTGCTGTGGTGCAAACTTCGTCATCAGCTGTTGACCGTTCTCCAAGTGTCTCTGGTGTTTTCAACAAGCTTCGTCGATTCCTTCTTAGGACTTGACCCTCTTCTGTTCTGACGGTGTAGGATCTAGGACCCACTTCCTCCAGAACTGTGGCTCTCCTGTCCCAGTATTTAGAATCCTGTAGTCTCACTGTGTCACGCCGTGACAGTGGTACTAGACCTTTTGAGACTTTGTCATAGTTCGTTTTCTGTCTGTTTTGCAGACACTTCTGTTTCCGTCTCACAATGTTATTCTTCTTCTGTTTTGCAGTGCAAGGAAGTGTGGTTCGCAGCCTCCGTCCCATCAGAAGCTCAGCAGGAGACAGTCCATGTTCTAGTGGTGATGCTCTGTAACTCAGTAGAGCTAGATATGGATCAGAACCACTCTCTTTTGCCTTCAGGAGAAGCCTCTTTACTATGCCCACACCTTTCTCTGCTTTACCATTGGATTGGGCATACAGGGGACTTGAGGTTACATGCTGGAAATCATATTCTTCTGCAAAGTTTTGGAACTCCTTACAGTTGTAAGCTGGTCCGTTGTCAGAAACGAGAACCTGGCAAATTCCATGTCTCGCAAAGATAGATTTCATATGTGTAATCACACAAGTAGCTGTCATGCTGGAAAGCAGTGCTATCTCTGGATAGTTAGAAAAATAGTCTATAACCAGTAGATAATTCTTTCCATCCAGGTGGAACAAGTCAGTTCCCACTTTTTGCCAAGGCACCTTAGGTAGGTCTGCAGTTACCATAGGCTCTTTCTGCTGCGTCGTATGGTGTTTCAGACAGGTTACACAGCTCGAGACCATCTTGTCAATGTCTGTGTTGATGCCTGGCCAATATATTGACGTTCTGGCCCTTCTCTTACATTTCTCCATTCCGAGGTGCCCCTTGTGAAGTCTCTTCAACATCTCTTGTCTCAGTGACTGAGGAATGACAATTGTGTTCTTTCTGAGTAACAGTCCATCTATCACACTCAGCTCTGCTCGGATGTTGTAATATTGCTGACAGTCTCCTTTAGGCCAGCTCTCTTTCATATTAGTCATAACCCTCTGTAGCAGGGGGTCCTTCTCCGTTTCTGCTGAAATCTGTTTAGATTTTCTGTCTGACACAGGAAGGGATTTTGCAATCAAGTTCACATGAAATTCAACATCAGCCTCTGTCGAGCTCACAGGTGCGTCACTCTGTGTCGTTGCCCTGGACAGAGCATCAGCCATCACAATGTGTTTACCTGGTGTGTATATCAGCTCAAAATCATAACGTTGCAGCTTCATCATCAGTCTCTGTATGCGTGATGACATCTCACTGAGGTTTTTCTTTATGATGGAGATCAACGGCTTGTGGTCTGTCTCTGCCACAAATCTTGGTAGGCCATACACATAACTGTGGAATTTTTCAAATCCATAGACTAGTCCTAAACACTCCTTTTCAATTTGTGCATAGCGACATTCAGTTACTGTCATCGTTCTTGATGCATAGGCAACTGGCCTCCAATCATCTCCATCCGCTTGTAGCAGCACCGCTCCAATCCCATTTTTGGATGAGTCAGTGGAAATCTTTATCCTTTTGGACGGGTCAAAAAATGTCAACACCGGCTCCGTTGTGAGCATGGTTTTCAGTGTTGTCCACTCCTCTTCATGACTGTCAGTCCACTTGAAGTCACACTTGTGGTGTAACAGCTGTCTGAGGTGCACTGTCTTGGTTGACAAAGTTGGTATGAACTTTCCAACAAAGTTTATCATTCCCATCATTCTCAACACACCTTGCTTATCCTCAGGTCTCGGCATCTCCACTATAGCTTTCACCTTGCGGATGTCAGGCTCGACACCTGCACTCGAAAGCTTGTCTCCCAGAAAGGTGATTTCTCTCACACCAAACTGGCATTTTGCTCTGTTGAGCTTTAGTCCATGCTTTTTGACATTTTGCAGAACCTTGATGAGTCTCTCATTGTGCTGCTCCAGTGTGGATACCCACACCACCACATCATCCACATACACTCGTGCTCCCTCTATACCTTCCAGTATGTGCTCCATAGATCTGTGGAACACTTCAGGAGCAGAGCATATTCCAAAAGGCATCCTTTGGAACGAGTAGCGGCCAAACGGTGTATTAAATGTACAGTACTTTGTGCTGTCTTCGTGCAGTTTGATCTGCCAAAAGCCCTGTGAAGCATCCAATTTACTGAAATACTTTGCACCGGCCATTTCACTCGTTATTTCCTCTCTTGTCGGAATCTGATAATGCTCTCTTTTTATGTTTGCATTTAGGTCTTTTGGATCCATGCACAGACGTATATCACCATTTGGCTTCTTGGCACACACCATCGAATTCACCCACTCAGTGGGCTCCTCCACTCTCTTTATCACCCCCAGTGACATCATTCGGTCGAGCTCTTGCTTCACCTTTTCTCTGAGCAGTGTTGGAACCCGCCTGGGAGCATGTATGACTGGCTGTGCATCCTCTTTCAGTTGGATCTTGTAGGTGTATGGTAAGACACCAAACCCTTTGAATACATCAGTATACTGATCCACTATTGTTTCTATGTCATTATGTGCATTTGTTTTGATGCTATACATCCTCTTGACTAAACCCAATTGTTCACATGCTTCATCTCCCAACAGTGAGTCATGTCCATCTGGAACTATTACAAACATGAGGTGATGCTCTTTGCCTTTAACTCTCACCTTCAGTCTGCACATTCCTCTTGTGGGGATGGGCTGTCCATTGTAGGCTTTGAGTGGAATGGGATTAGGACGAATGTGGGGCTTCACTTTCATTTTTCTGATGTGAAGTTCATTTATCATATTAGCCTTTGCTCCTGTATCCAGTTTAAAAGCAATTACAGCTCCATTTATATGCAAGGGCTCGGTCCACTTGTCCTGCTCCACTCTATTCACACTTGTCTGTTTGTCCTCATCCTGTGTCACCATGCCCACAAAGAAGGAATCACACAGGTCATTTTCCTCTACTGTGTGTACACGTTCCCCTCTGCCTTTTTTTCCCTTGGCAAAGCATTGCTTGGAAAAGTGATTTTGTCCTTGACACTTATGGCACATTTTTCCATATGCTGGGCATTGTCTTGGTGCATGACGAGTACCACATCTTTTACATTGAAAAGTGTCTGATCCCTTTTGTTGATTGTACCGCCCCCTTTCTCCCTTGTTGTAGGGCTTCCTCGTTACCATAGCAACCGCTGCTCCGTCTCTAGCGTCTCCCGCAAATGTTCTGGCATGCTGTACTGCTAATTCACTTGCGTGACATATTCTCACAGCTGATTCAAGGGTTAGCTCTGTCTCCCGCAGTAACCTCTCCCTCAGTTTCGAATCCAGTACGCCAAACACAATTTGATCACGGATCATAGAGTCGTGCACATCTCCAAAATTACACGTTCTAGCTTTTAGCTTTAAGTCCGTTAGAAACACATCACAACTTTCAGCAGACTGTTGCATCCTCGAGCGAAACACATACCTTTCAAAGGTTTCGTTCTTCTTCGGGGAACAGTGTTCATCAAACTTCTTGACAACCTCCGCAAACTTCTCTCTGTCATCTGCATCGGCGAACACAAACGTGTTATATACTTCCACAGCTTGTTGTCCCGCGATGGTCAGAAGCAGTGCAATTCGCCTCGTTTCAGACTTCCCTTCCAGTCCAACAGCCATCAGGTACAGCATGAAACGCTGTTTGAAGGTACGCCACTCATAATCCACATTACCAGTCCAATTCACAGCGTCCGGCGGCTTCACACTTTCCATCATGACGACTCGTGATTACACTCCTGGTACCATGTAATGTTTCTGTCCATCAATGAAGAAACTGGGGTTCTTTCAATATCATTTATTTAGGTCCTGGTAGTAGTTAGGTAGCATACAACAGGTAGGTAGGTAACGTACTTGTCAACATGCAACAGGTGTCTCATTATGACATTTATAGAGACTGTGTAGTCGTGGTACCCTGGTAGATGGGGCCATCTAGTGGTTAGTATAAATCACCACACTCAGCAAGACCGACGGCTTCTCAGTTACAGTGGGTGACAATATTGTCACAAGGAAAGATGAAATTACATACCTAGGTTCCATCCTAGAGACAAATCTTTCCTGTGACAAAATGGCATCCAATGTAATAAAAGAAGTCAACCAACAAACTAGATTCTTGTACCGGATCTCCTCTCTGGTAAACAAGAATACCCTGAAGACTCTGGCAGGAGCACTCATTCAAGGGTACTATGCTTGCACCTCATGATACCAAAGCACCTCAAAGGCCCTAAAAACAAAATTACAAACATCACAAAACAAACCGGTCAGACTACTGCTTGACTTTACTCCTAGAACCCACCTCACCCCTGCCCACTTTGACAACCTAGGATGGTTTAGAGTAGACGACAGAGTACAGCAACTTGCAATGGTCCTGGTCTACAAGATACACTACACGACTAAGGTACCCATGTACATGTCAAAATACTTCCCAAAGGTCAGTGAATACCACGACTACAACACCAGAGGGAGCTCCACAAATCATGTTAAACACAGATTCGGCTCAAACAAGGGACTAAACACGTTTTGCAATTATGTCACATTAATGTGGAACGCCCTACCCACAGCTGTAAAGGAATGTGAATCACTACCCACTTTCAAGACCTCTCAAAGAGCACCTACGGGAGACTGCAATTCGAAACTGGCCCCTGTAAATGTCCTAACCCAACCCCCTCCAATGTACAGTAAATGTCCTAACCCAATAATACACGAGACCCTCTTCTTGGGACCAAGTAAGGTTTCATCGATAATCCAATGTACAGTTACCCCCCCGCCCCACCCACCCAACCACCTCCAATGTACAGTTTCCCCACATACCCAACCCCCCTCCACCCCACCTACCCAACCTCCTCCAATGTACAGTTTCTTCGTCAAATGTATAAACTCTTTTTTAAACTCTTTTTGTATCACAAACAGTACTGTATTTGTAAATCTGGTATGTCCTAAATGTATAGATGTAGCAGTACTGTCTATCTGTATGTCATGTATGTCATATGTTATGATGAATTGAAAATACGGACCCTGATGTAAACAAGACGAAAGTCTTTCTCTGGTCTGCATCCCCTTAACAATTGTGTGTATTGAGCTGTACTGTATTGTACCCATTCTGCAATCTGTTAATAACATTTTCAATCAATCAATCAATCAATCAATATATCTGGTAGGTGGTTGGGTTGATACAATGTAGCCTACTGTTTTGTATAATGTGGAAATGTACAATAAAAATACCTTGATCAAAAACAAATAGTTTGCTACCTAACTAGCCACTTTTTGTTGTTTCTAAAGTGTCTTGTCAATTTTGGCCTAAGCAATTGAATGTACTACAGTAGGCTGTGGGGAAATGTATTAAAAAACACTTTTCACACTCGCATTCACGCAGTGGCTGACTCAGGCTGTTTGAAGGGCAGGGGCACCTAGCAATTGGTTGGCCAATTTAAATATTTAAGACACATTTTCGGTCAAATGAGTATTCTTGACCATGTTGGCACCGGATTCTCAGTGATAATCCAAACAATGGCTCTGCGAGCTAGTATAGCTATCAGTGAGGACTTACAAATCCATACCTTTATCAGTATCTCCTCCCTGACTGTTGTTGCTTTGGACCCAATCTTTCAAGGAGAAGCTGCCTCTCAGCATTTTTCAGCTGCTTTTTAATGTTCTTCAGTTTTCTTTCTCTCCTTGGCATTCTGTAATCATAGTATATAGGCCAATGCAGACCCCCCTTTTACATTTACTACCACTCTTAAGTTAGCTTTAAAAACCAATTCACACTGAACTTTAAAGTCCTATGGGTATATGTTGTGCTAATTATCCCTCAGAGAAGAATTTTTTGACTTCTGCCTTATTTCCAAATTGAGAACACGGGTTAGCATAGAATCAACTAAGCAAGGTAACTGTTTAGTTAGCTAGCTCCTTAGCTAGGCATCTACACTACTAGCCTCGGCTAAAACATGTGAAACTTCTATCAATAAAAGCACTTGCAGTGTACATACATTAGTATTTAGTAATGCATCATTAGTAAATCTCAATGGACCTCATGATCGAAAGTGTACGTAACTATCTTCGTAACTACCTTCGTAAGAACAAACTTACGAAAGATCTCCGGAATAGGTGTTCGTAAATTCCCATAAGTGTTCTCAGCTGTGCTTCCCTGAATGAAGAACCCCATTCATTCTTTTTTTTTGATCCACTTTTTCTCCCATTTTCTATATTTTCTCCCATCCCAATTTCGTATCATCCAATTCAACCCTCCCCTGTCACGAACGCTGTTTCTTGCCTCCCACAAGCCGGCTGCAGTGAGGACTAAGTCATACATAGCACAAGTCCCCTCCGGTACTTGAGGTAACAGCAGTCGCATCTTTTCACCTGCGCAGCTCGATCTCTGTGTCGAGGAGTAACGCGTGGGAGGCTCACGCTGCCCCCGACACTTCCTGATTCTACTGCGCAGGCGCACCAACCGACTTGTAGGAGTCGCTTGTTCACAACGTTCGATCCCCACCCTTCAGTTTTTCCCTCCCCGTAATACGGCCAATGTGTATTACTGCGGACGACCAGCCAAACTGAAAAACAATGTGGAGAGCTGGATTCGAACACGCGAATCCTAGCGTCTCCACACTGGTGGCGAGTGCCTTAGACCACTACACCACCTAGCCGCCCGAACCCCATTCATTCTTAAACTAAAAGTGCGTTCTCGTACACCTGTAGCTGCATACAGATATCTCACCAGCTCCTTATAGGGAATGCAAGGACTGTGTGCAAACTGATAAAACAGGTAGCGCAAACGCAATTTGCGACTGATCAAAATTAGATTAGATAAAAATGTATTGTCATTATGCAGCACAAGTACATTACAACAAAAACGTTAGATCCCCCTAGGCATGGTTTATTTTTCACAAATCACGACTGCAAGTGGTGTAATGCTTTTATTCAACTGCCACATTCATCCAACCTTATTGCTATACAATAAACACACATTAATCGAAGATTTATTGAAAAAAACATCTGCCACAAAAAGTTGTTCCCACAACACAAAAAAGAGAAGTTGCCTCCATGTGGAAGCAGCTCGGAAGTGCATCCAACCAACTAACACATCCAACTGTCTTTCAACTAAGACATCCAACCAACTAACACATCCAACTGTCTTTCAACTAAGACATCCAACCAACTAACACATCCAACTGTCTTTCAACTAAGACATCCAACCAACTAACACATCCAACTGTCTTTCAACTAAGACATCCAACCAACTAACACATCCAACTGTCTTGCAACTAAGACATCCAACCAACTAACACATCCAACTGTCTTTCAACTAATAAGTCTAATAAGTTTGGCATCTAACCAGAGTCCATTTACATTTTGTCATTTAGCTTCATTCTTCTGTTTTGATTGGCTAGATGTATCTCCATGCCTGACTATAGAATATTTTGACATGGTTTTCTACGACAGATTTGACGTTAAAAACTGAATTATCGGAACAAGTACCTCATGCAATGAATTCTATGGTCAGGCCTTGTGCTCTGAATGGTGATAACGATGACCTGACATTGTGATCTAGTATTGACTCACAGCCTACACAATCCAGAGTGGTTGAATAGATTTGATTAATAAAGAATTGAATTGGATTTAGATACATTTAAATAAATTGCAGAGCACTTTAGAAAGAGTCCATTCCTGCAATCTAAAATAGCTACTGCTATACATGCAGTGACCTCAAACTTATCTCTAGTAAACCACTCTTTGGGGAGTTGCATGTGTTTGGTTTTCTCAAAATATAAGTTTGTACAGTTTTATTTTATATCTTGTGGGTTTAGTGCTATATAGATCAACTGTGTGCTTCTGATCAAAACTCAATGTCAAAAGAAAGTTAAAGCTTTAATGTTTCATTAATCAAGCATCGCATGGAGAAATTGTGTACACCATACAATAATTTACAGGAAATGTATTTCTCATGAACAAGCATATAAAAAGACATTGTTTGAATTAGTGATTATAAAAAGACACATTTTGACAAAGTCAAGGATTACAATTATGAGTCCATCATTTCTGCAGTGTCCTGTTTGTTGTGAGTCAGTCTGTGTGGTGCTGCCCTCTGTCTCTGAGCTGAAAGACTGCGGTGGTGGTGTCTTCTCCAGGCTCCATCTGATGCCGGGGAGCAGGTAACAGCCTCAGGATCCACTGGGTAGGAGCTTTTCCCATCCTCCTGCTTCTTCTCTGACTCCCAGCTTCCAGCCCACCTGCCTGACAGACCGTTCCTCTGGGGAGAAGTCTTTAGTGTCCAGGTTCAGGGCAAAGCTCCAGTTTGTATGAGACTGGCTGGATGGCCACAGAGGCTGGGACACGCTCTATCTGCAGAACTCCACTGAGTGTGTCCGACTCTTAACCACCAAAACGTGCAGACTACAACGTATGACGTATATCGTGCCAGTTAGAGTACCTTGTGTATACTGTTTACTTTTACTCTTACTCAGAATATATTCAGATAAAAATTCTTAATTTCTTATATTTATTGTAACATATAATATGACCGAAAGGGCATACAGACCTTCATCTAGTTTATTTTTCTCCAATTTTTATATTGTTATTTCTATTGTTTATGCTGTTTATTTGTTCTCATTTTATTGCCTATATTTATGTCTTTACCATTACCCTGCCCATACCTCCCCTCAACCCATGCTGCTATGATGCCTGAATTTCCACAAGGGCAGGGCCGCCTCAGGGGGTATGCGAGCAGTGCGGTCGCACAGGGCCTCGCGGGAAGGGGGGCCTCGCACGCAAAAAAAAAAAATTTAATTTAATTTTTTTTTTTTTTTTTTTTTTGCGAGGCCCCCCTTCCCGCGCGGCCCTTTTTCATCACAGACCTAAAATCTAGTTTTGCTTATATGCTTATATATTTCACATTAGACACGTTTGTAGAATGTGTCTGACTTGTTCCTGGGTCTGCAGACATACTCACTATTGGAGCTCAGCCTCTGGGGCTCTGCAGCAGACATACTATTGGTTTCAACGAAGGGAGTGGTTACTTACATCATGTGTAGTACGCCGGCGTGAGTCAGCTGCGTTTGACTATTTCGCGCGTGCAGCTTTTGACTATTATGCTTAGTTATGCCAGCCAAGACGAAGAGGTCGGTCATTATCAGTCGGTCGGTCACCAAGGAACGTTGACGAAAGGCCTCTCGCTGGCGGGACAAATGGCCGGAGCCTTGTCATGGTATAGCCATGATGATGTCAGCTAGTAGCTAGCTTAGCTAAAGGCTAACTAGCGTTAGCTAACCTAGAGACAGCGCAAGCCAAGATGAAGAGGATGGTCGTTTGGCAGATGAACTTCGTCAACTCCACGCGGTTGTCTCCATCCTCTTGGACGTTTGGTGAGTTTTTAACCTATTCTATTAACTATTCTATTCCCGCCGTGGACATCTCTCTCTCTCTCTCTCTCTCTCTGGAGCTAAACTGGCCGACTAGCTGTTGTAGTACTACTAGTATCTAACGGTGTGTGGCCTGGTGTCAGCACCTGTATGTAGCCGCATAGCTTGCTTCTGCGTTAGCTAATGGTTAGCGATAGCCTGGTTGAGCTAACTGTTAGCCAGTTAGCTGTTTAGCTACGACGTTAGCTGCCGGCTGCGCTCGGCTGGGAACGTTCGTTTGATGCTATCAGTTAGCCTTGAGTTAGCTGTTAGCTTGTGCTACGACCATTGACATTAGCCGTGAGAATAGCGGGGTTATTTTTGTCCCGCCAGCGAGAGGCCTTTCGTCAACGTGGAGACCTGTGTTGCGGCCTTTCGCCCTGCGTTCCTTGGTGCAGGTAAGATTAATGAAAATCATGACATTACCCCACTCTTCCTTCCTTCCCCTCCCGAATGTTTTGTTAATAACAATGTTTTTTTCCAGGCAAAACATATGTTACTTCACAACATTTGGAGATACGACATGTGCTGTCATTGTCTTGGTCGTTTGTGTAGCTTGGGTAGCGTTGGGCCGTTGGCCAAAGCTGTGTGTGGCCTGGTGTCAGTAGCCTACCTGGCTAGCCTTTAGCTGTCGGCCATTGGCTCCTTGCTGCTTTGTTTTCTCTGGTATAGACCCTCTTCTCTTTGGATTTAAGTGTTGATCTTTGTCCTTTTGGATCTATGTATATTCATGTTGCCTTTGTGAAGTTATCTTTTCCTTCTGTTTTGTTCTTTCATTAAAAGTTGAATATCCTTTAGGGGGTCATCTTTGCTTATCTCTCTCATACATGCTCTCTCTCTAACACACATGCTCTCTCTCTCTCTCTCTCTCTCTCTTTCTAACACACACAGTCTGCCTATGGTGGCCTTTCTCGATGGCTAGGCTGTGCTCGCTGAGTCTGTACCTAGTCAAGGATCTTCAGTCACAGTGCTCAGGTATTCTGCCACTGTGTACTCTCTGTTTAGGGCCAAATAGCATTTCAATTTCTTTCCAATGTGTCTCTCTCTCTGTACACTGTATATTGACTGTAGAACGGGAGCTCTCTCTCGCTCTCTCTCATGCTATATGTTGACTGTATCATGCCCAGCCTCGGGCAGCGCTATTAATTACGAATATGTTGACTGTATAAAAAAAATATATATATATATTATATAATTTTTTTGTTTTACCTTTTGGGGGGGGGGGCCTCGCGTATAAATCTCGCACAGGGCCTCGCATTTCTCCCAGGCGGCCCTGACCGTATGTATATATTTTCTCCCACCCACCCACCCCCTCCTAATGTAGGCCTACAGTCTCCGCCATCATATGTATATATTTTCTGTTAGGATCTCTGGGTATCGTATATGTCACAAATGTAACTACTATATACCTGTATGTCATGTATGTCCCTATCGTCATGATGTCATGTATGTTGTGTACAGGGCCGCCTGGGAGAAATGCGAGGCCCTGTGCGAGATTTAAACGCGAGGCCCCCCCCCCCCCCCCCCCCCAAAGGTAAAAAAATTATATAATATTTTTTTTCTTTTTTTTTTCTTTTTTTTTATATACAGTCAACATATTCGTAAATATTAGATTTTTTTTTTTTTATTTTATTATTATTATTTTGCGAGGCCCCCCTTCCCGCGAGGCCCTGTGCGACCGCACTGCTCGCACACCCCCTGAGGCGGCCCTGGTTGTGTATGTCATAAATGTCACTATGAATTGCTAATGGGGGACCCTGATGTAAACAAGATGAAAGTCTTTCTCTGGCCTGCATCCCCTTAACAATTGTGTGTATTGAGCCGTACTGTATTGTACCCATTCTGCAATCTGTTAAATAAAGTATTCATTCATTCAGTCATTCATTCATTCATTCATTCATTCACAGCAGGGAACAGCAACAGAATGCTTTGTTTTTAAATTGCCTGCCTAACGTAACTTTAACCGTGCTACTAACATAGCTATTCCCTGCTAATAGTGTGCATTCCAGCATTTCCTATTTATAGAGGTAAAATAATCAACATTTAATCTAAAATAGAAAATATTTGCAATATGTTAATAAAGTTTTCAATCAATCAATGTTACCTCTTGTTTTTTGACGCGGCCATCTAAAGGAATGAGGGCTTTGCAGTTGTTTGGAGCCGACTGGACGTGGCTGGTCAGGTCGCGTGTAGCATGATTACTACATTAATAACATTACTATTGTCAGCATGAAAATAACAGCACCAGGATAGCTTAGCACAATAGCTTGTTGCTTTTGGGTTTTGGCACAAACCCATTTATTATTTACAAAAATATACAATAACAATAAGGACTATGGCCATACGATGCCTGGTCATACGGCATTATTCAATATACACAATATTAATAGCCATATCTTTACTGTATATACTTTATCTGTTACATTTGCACTCTGGTTAGAACTTATTTTCATTCTATTGAACTTGCGGTATTGCGGTATGACAATAAATCTGAATCTAATCTGATCTAGAACGTTTGTTGCGAGAGTCTGTGTGTCTGTTTTTAGAGAGAATGAAGCATATCCTCCAAAAATTACTTTTGTACTTAAGTGTTTTGTGTAAACATCCCATTTACTGCACTTCATTTTACACTTACTGCACTTAATCAATTGTAGCAGCCTGAATATTCTACAAAGTATTCAGAAATGCTAACTAACTGTTACTTTCCCTGTGTGTGTATAACGTGTGATTAACAGTCTTCCTTTGGATAGCTTAACAGTGTTCCTTTGGATAGCTCGCCCAGTCTAACGACGAGGTGAGGTGCTACTCTTCTCCGGCTGCAGTATGGACTACTAACAATAACATTGAGCCCTTTTTCCCTTTCTGGAGCGGTCCTTGAGTGGGACCAGTGGAGGTTGCCAGCAGGGGGCGGAGTGGCAGTGGTGGCATGTGGAGCGGTGGAGAGAGGAAAGCAACGAGGAAGATGGAGTTACCTGGGAGCGAGAGTACCAGGAAGCCCTCTTCGGCATTGGACTTGGCCGTGAACAGTCGCAGTCACAGCGGGCGTGTGCTTTGGAATAGCCCCGTTGAAGAAGTTATGAAGGGTGATGAGAAGTACTTGCTAGTGACGGGTTATCCTAGAAGTATCAGCGATAGTGTGTGAGTAAGAGATACAGAACCGAAAGACTAACGTCTAACGTTAGCGGGTTATAGTTGTTACTGTGTGCGGTGTATTAGTATGCTGCTAGCGGCTCCGTCTGACTTGAGTAGACTACCGGGCGCGCGGCGCTGAAGAACCGGTGGTATAGCCAGCCACGTTGCGTTAGTAGTACAACCAATATAGCAGGAGGGTGCATCCAGACCCGAAGCTTAGCTGTGTTTAGGGTAGCAACAGTATTAGCTCGTGCGACAGCAGCAAGCCAGCAACAGCCAGCGGTGGACGTCTCCCAGACGGTACAGAGGACGCCTCTTCCCACCAGCAGAGGACACCATCCAGCACGCTCCTCCAGCTAACCACTGCCTATACTGTTCGCCCATCCTGCTGGCTGTGCTCGCGGGATCGCCGACGCCATCTTGTCACCGGGACGAGTGGTGACAAGGGTGGGTCCGCCATCTTGGCTAAGTACTAACGGTACCACGTGTATCAACAGCAACGTCCATTCAAGTGAACGCTAACAACCAGTGTCTAAGGGGTACCCCGAACAATTTAAGCCGGCTTAGGTTAGGTTTTCTTTTGGTAACGTGGGCCCACATTTACTTGGTTTTATTTTGTTATTTGATTATTTGGTTATTTGCCTGGGTTCCCCTAGTACAAGCGGGGTGTTTTAATGTATTGAGCATGCGGTGCCTATGGTGGGAAGAGCTTCCCCTACATTATAACAGTGAGAGCACCCGGTGCCAATTATGAATAAATGACAGTGTTAATTGTAATGGATAACATGCCCAGGCTTCAGTAAAAGTAGACCTTATCATTGTCTGTGTGTCTGTTTCTTCCATTTTCCATTTGCTATTCTAACCCCTGGGTAAATATTGTGACTGCATAATTATTTAACCCTTACACCCCATTCACAGAATAGCATTTGAATGGTCTATACAGGTGGTCAAGGAAGGGTACTGCTTAAAGGGAAGCCCAATAATACTATTGAACTGACAGTCACTGGGTGTGGGAGGGCTGTCTGAGGTACTGGGGGAAGTGAGGGTGTGTGGGGAGCTACTGCTGACCGCCTTGGAAGGCGAGGGAGACCAGAGTACCAGTCCCCAGGTTAGTAAATCCTGGGCCCCCCGCCCCATCCACTCCAGCTGCAAGCCCTCCAGAACGCCGTTCCGGGCCAAAGACGGGGGTGCCATAGGCGGCGGGTGAGCTGGACATTAGGGTAGGCTATAGATGGGATGGGAGTCGTGCGGAGCGCGCAAAATTTTCCCTTTTTCTTTTTTGCTTGCACGCAAACGGTGCTGTCCAGGTTCTGATGTCATACAATACACACACCCACGTCTACTAGGCTACTACAGCGAGCCCCACTCATTTCATATAGTGCAAATTAATTGTTCAAATGAAGGCATCCAATATGATTAACCATTGTCTTACCTTAATGCAACAAGTTTCGGATGCGCCTCATTGGGAAAGGCCGTTCACAAGTTGCGGTGCCGACGGCAATGAAGGAAACATTTTCCGTAATTTGGATCTCATCATGCTTTGAAAACAATGTACATAGTAGCTCTAAAAAGTTTCCACGGTTTGATTAACTCTGACTCAGTCTCATCATGCCCTCGTAGAGCAAGCCCTTGGCCTCAGGTGATCCAGTGTTATGCCCAGGCGGCATGTAACTTGGAATGGAGTTCCAGGTCTTGGCAGCTCTCACGGGCTGATTTGCTAAATGTACTTGTCCTTAATGGAAATTAGCGTTAGGATTCTAATAGACGCCACCGGTTAGTTTGATGATGCGGCATGATTGGTTACTGCCTGCAGTCTGGAATGTTAAACGGCCACCACACCTACTGCCATTGACACCTTAGTTGGCCGACCCTTGCGTATTGTCACCACCGGGCTGCAGCAGCCCACACACACACAATATCGTAGCCTAGGCTGCCTATAATAATGCACAGACTGGGTCTGCATAGCCTCCCCTGGCCTTATATACGCGCCGCCTATGGGGGGTACATATAGGTCCAATACTATAGTATCCTACTACCCAGTGTCTGTGTACTACTACTCCCACAAGCAGGGATAATCCACCCTTCTACACAATAAATCAATCAATCAATCAAGGGGGTAGGTATACATAGTTTACACTTCATCCTGCTTGTTTGTTTTTTAATCTGTTTATTACTTGTTTTTTATTATTATTAAATTTCAATTTACGTTCGAAATAAATAAACGCATTAATTCAAGATATTGTGTGAGCAAAAGTATAGTCAATTTACTCATACAGTATGTACATCCTCGACCTCTGGCCTCGCGCGGATCTCACAGCTGTGCCCGCACAGTGCAATACTCCAATTCAGCCATTGGGTGGGTGGCGCTGCTGAGCGGTCCTACTCTGCTTCTCGACCGTCTTGAGGAAGTCCCGCCCCAGCGGAAACACGTCACGGCCCGCGCTCTTTGTGTAGCGTCGCCGTCACCTCGCTGTAGCTGCTAATGTGCTATAATGCTAACATCTAATACTGAACATATTAGAATGTAGAGATCGTGTAAAGAACGGACTAACTGCAGCTGCTGAAGATATGTGAAGTATTTTAATGGACTAAGGAGCAGTATGAACTAGAGTAGAGTTTGGTCACCACCTTGAATGTTCTGATGTCTGAACGTGAGATGAAGAAACACAAAGCAGGTTTGTTAAATCACCAGAAGGTCTTTTGGACATTATTCTTACACCACTTATCAACAGGGATATGCTTTGAGGTTACGTTATTTCACAGTTGTCTACCATTCAATGATCTATCCAACAGCTAGAGCAGCGTTGCGTCCTTGTGGACTTTGAACAGTGAATAAGAACAACAATCAATAAGATGCCCGGTATGGTTCTGTAAACTATGATGAGTCGCTCGCAGTCAACCAGCTGCTTTCTAGACTCATGTTAGAGCTACTTGGGTAACGTTCCAGACCAGAGCCCAGTTATTATAACACTGTGGGCCATAGTCATTGTCTTTTTCGTTCCTATCCTTGACTAAAGCAAATATGTGATGTAATAATCTGTATATGTTTTGTTGTCTAAATAAATACCTACCTACCTAACATTATTGCAGTGTAAATTGACCATTGTATGTAGACCGGTAGACCCTCTATATTATGGCCAGTCCTGTCTCACACTACCAGACATCTTACACTACCCTTCAGTGTAATGCAGCGCACGTTGGGCTAATGCTTGGTACAGTATAATTAGGTATTTGCTAACATTAGTTGTAATATTAGATGGCTGGCTAACATCAATGTTTTGTAGCCAGGGGAGCAGCAAGCTAAGCTAATGCCAAAAGCGGATGTTGTCTGACTGACTCTGCTTACACTTCAGGGTCACGTTAGATCAGGTCAGGAGGATACTAAAATGACGTAAAATTAGACGAATACACTGCCAACAAAGCAAAGATGAAGATGCTTATTAGTCAATAAAATACTGAAAACAAAACATGCAGACAGACAAGCAGCTCTAATGAGGCAGCGCTAGAAAGCAGTAGTTTGTTACAAAGATGTGAGGAGGAGCATACAAATGTATTCTAGGAATCCATAGAAAGGGAAGAGGAGAGACCGCAAACTGAAATGACCAGAATGTAGAAACAGATCAGGAAAGTAAAGATGAAAATGCCCCCCCCCCCCCCCACCTACAGAATCAAAACAAGCATGTGGAAAAGACGAGCAAAAGACAGAAAGAGAGCAGAGAAACTTTGAAAACTTTGTTTACAGACTTTATGAAATTACATTACTACATTTGTAGTGTACAATTGCTATAACCATACAGCCTAACCTAACTGAACATTTTCATCTGCTTTAAATTATGATTTTGTCTGTATGGACTTTACAGAGCTGTGGCCACTGAAGATGTCCCAGGGAAAGAATGACCTCAGTGACGACCCCAACGAACATGTCAGAGCTGTTTCCCCGGCTGCAGACAAGAAAGATGACCACATAGCCGGTATTAGTATTATATTTTTTACGTTTAAATATAAACATTATCTTTCCAAAGACCAGAGATGGGACGGCAACGCACACACAGAAAGGAAGAATGCCCCCTCCCCCTCAATGGAACTCTGCTGTTCTCTCTGTCTCTGATCAGGGTTAGCTTAGCTTAGTTAGCGTAAGCAGCTAACATTAGGATAGGGCTTTAATTAACGTCACGTGGGCATAAAGGAATGGCGAGGATGCAAAGCTTGTTAGATGTATTTGACCCATTGCGAGAAATAAAAAGCAAGGACTTATTTTGGATTGCCAAATAGGCGGACTCTGGAGCTATGCTGTAACCAGAGCCTTATAATCTGGCTGTAACGTCTACACACACGGAGCTACCATTGTTGTTGGGCAGCTATGCTCGCCACGGGATTTTCAAAATAAGAGTATCGATATGAACCGATGTTTTTACGTTGCATCGATCCGATTGGTTAGTTGATAATTACATCGATGTATCGTCCCACCCCTATTGCTTTCTATTATGTACTGTTTACATTTGTACAATCGTAGTTTCTGTAAATGAGGGAAACCTCAGAAGCTTATGATTTTTAAACAAAGGATGGGGGCGGAGCTGAGCGATCATGGAGTAGACGTGTTTCACGTGAGCTCCCTTCTACCGTGCAGAATATACGTTTCTCCCCATTAGTCCTTATTTTATTTTTATTTGTTTTTTGTCTGCTTGTTGAGTCGTCGTGTTTCAAATACTGTAGTCGACTTTTTTCGACTTTCTGCGATGTCGGTGGTGGAAACCAGATCCATGAGCGCCCCAGCCGGCAAACCACCACCGGGCCTGGCCGCACCATCGCCCGGTGTCGGTGAGATAAGCGAAGCTGTGCTCTTGGTCATGACCAAGCTCCATGCAGAATCTGAGACACGCTTCGCTGAAGCACAAAAGAAAGTGCTGGCGGATTTTTGTGATAACCTTCATCGAGAGATATCGGAAGAAATAAGGTTGGCGGTCGTCCCGCTGATAGACAAGATGGAGTCGCTGCACGCTGTCTCCTCGGCTAATGCTATCGAACTAGCTGCGCTATCGACGGAGGTATCATTACAGGGCGAGAAGATGGTGGATCTAGAGTCCTCCCTGCTGGCTAGGCAGGCTGAAGTTACCAAACTACAGTCGGTAATTGTGGAAATGCAGTCCCGGGAGAGACGCTACAACATCAGGATTGTTGGAGTACCGGAGGGCAACGGGGAAGGCCGTCTCTCTGAGACCATGCCGGAATTGCTGCCAAAAATACTGGGGAATGACGTCCTCTCCTCCCCTCCCGTCTGTGAGTCGGCCTACAGAGCGGGCAGGTCCACTCCTGGTGTGAACAAGGAGCCGAGGCCCATCATCGTCAAGCTGAACAGGCTTCAGCAGAGGGAACTCATCATGCGGTCGGCTCGGGCCAGAAGGGGTAATCTAAGGCTTGGCGATCACAAAGTGGCCATTTTCGAAGACTTTACACCGGAGGTTCAAGCACAGAGAGGCGAATACAAAGTGGTCATGAACAGGCTATGGAAACTAGGCCTGAGGCCCACGCTATTCGCTCCCACGAAATTATCCGTGTTGAATAAGGTCGATGGTCTGCGTTCATTTTGGTCGTTGGCTAAAGCGAAGGAATATCTCGAGGGGATACCCGAGACTGTAGCTTGATAACTATATCGGGTGAGTGACTTGGCGATGTGGGCCGGAATACAGTGTTAGGGCCGGCTATTCACAAACACTTGCTGTCATGCCCAGACATGCTAACTGCTAACTGCCCATCCAACTAGCGGGGCTTCCCAATGACTTCTGTTACTTGCTAAAGCTGACCTCATGGTCGTACTTGTGTATCGCCTCTTTGGAAGCTAACGAGCTAGCTGAACAATGTACATAATAGACTAACGTGCTATCCGGATTCATCACTAGCTTACGCGCTAGCCTCTGGCTAGCTAGCGGGCTGCGTCTAACGTCTGCGCTGATACATTCGAGACCCGTTAATATTTACGCACTTTGGTTGTTGTTGCTGTTTAAGTGTCATCGGTTCGCACAATTCAACGGTGATCGGGTCCCTAACTAACTTCTTGTATGCTTTTATTTTTATATCCAGGCTGTTTTGAGCTTTGGGCTCCGGTAGGAGAAGATCGGTTGAATATATATATAAACAATATATGATAACAGGTTGTGTCAGGTATTGTTTATTACCATCCCCGGGTTAATGAATGTGTTTAATTCTATTCTTACAAAGGTTATGTTGAGTTATTATATAATAATGACTATTTTTTCCATTACAGTTATCTCATGTTAGGGCCAAGGCTCACGGTGGTTTTCGACCGATATCTTTATTGAAACAATATATGATAACAGGTTGTGTCAGGTATTGCATTACCATCCCCGGGTTAATGAATGTGTTTAATTCTATTCTTACATAAGTTATGTTGAGTTATTATATAATGACTATTTTTTCCATTACAGTTATCTCATGTTAGGGCCAAGGCTCACAGTGGTTTTCGACCGATATCTTTATTGAAACAATATATGATAACAGGTTGTATCAGGTATTGCATTACCATCCCCGGGTTAATGAATGTGTTTAATTCTATCCTTACATAGGTTATGTCATTCCAACCGTTGTGCCTGTTCAGAGGGGCTGTTTACAGGTGTGCACTTTGACCATAATCCCCCTTTTTTCCCTTTCTTTTATTGTCGTTGTTTAAATGACATCTGTCTGCACAATTTACCTGTGATCCGATCCTGCCTTAGACTATATGCTGGTATGCTTTAATTTAATTTTGTTTTGAATTTTCCTTTATCCATTTGTGCTATAACATTGCGACGTTGTTGCGCAGACCAGCGTTTCCGTTAGCCGGTAATTACCGGTATTTGACCGGGAAAATCTGTTGAAGTCCGACATATTTAATCTCTCCGGTCTTAATGTCCGGTGAAAATAATTCCCTGAGTCTAAGCACAATTTGATTATTTGAATTGTATTAAAATAGGCTAAAATTAAATAGCCTATGCGATGAACGAAACAATCATTACATTTGTTTCATCGTTGCTTCTAATATAAAGATTAAAAATAAATCTGTAATTACAGAAGAAATCAGAGAGTGGGCAAATACTTTTTCATGCCACTGTAAATACCTTTTCTGTCTCCCTCTGTTCCAGATCCACCCAGTGACCTACTGATGATTAAAATAGAGGAGGTTCAGGACACGCTAGACCCACCCACGGATATGTCCACTGGGCTGAAGGAGGAGCCCACAGACCAGGAGACCAGTATGTTACTTTCTTTTCCTTGTCTTTTTTTTCTCTTGTTGTCCATCCTCTGTTGCAGCATAGTTATGTCTGTGTCCACAGCTTTCCCTCCTCTTTCTTACCATGAAGCCTCAATCTATTTGTTTTACCATAACAAAGTGTGGTATTTTCAAATGCTCATTCTTGTTCTATGGAGAGGACTTTGAAAATCAAATTACTCAAAGTACACAGTAAAAGTAGTTCATATTATTTGTGCAAGTAGTCTTAAGAAGTATTAAGTACAAACATTGCATAAACTACTTATGGAAGAAATGTTTTTTATCCAACATCAAATGCTCCTTCTCTGGAGGGAATTTTGCCATTCTCAAAAAGTACACAGTAAAAGTAGTTCATAGTATTTGTGCAACAAGTTTATGAAGCAATAAGTCCTAACATTATTCTCATAAATTACCCTGTTCCTCAATCGCAAATAATAGAAATGAACCACATGCCATCCTTTACTTTGAAATCCTCACCGGAAGTGTTCCTCTGTGGGATTTCCTGTAGCTTTATTGGTCGAATATATAATACTGCACACACTAAACGTCCTATTGATTCGATGTTCAATAATACTGCACATATGAAACGTCCTATTGATTCGATGTTCAATAATACTGCAAATACGAAACGTCCTATTGATTTGATGTTCATTCAGTTCATTACCGGGAATAATTAAAGTATTTATGTAACTTGTGAGACTGTATTCGAAAGTCACTTCGGTAATTACAACAGCTTCCCAGGGTTGTTTTATTGCATTACCGTAAACCTGTAACTAATCGCGCACTCGAAATTACAGGGGCGGCTGGTTTGACCACGCAAAAGTGAAAGACGGCTGGCTTGACCGCAGTAGTCAAGTCAAGTCAGTACTAGAAGAGGAGCGAAGGTAAGAGACATGTGTGTTGGAGCTACAGAGCTAACGAGATAAATATACTCGCAACAAATGCAGAGGACTCGCGTAGTTATACTTGTGGAATAACACGACTACCGGTACACCCTCCTCTATATTATGGCCAGTCCTGTCTCACTACCAGACATCTTACACTACCCTTCAGTGTAATGCAGCGCAGGTCTGGGACCGATTCGGGGAGGCCTCTGTGGACCTAGTCCACAGAGGCGAGCAGACAGTCCCACCAGTGCCCCTTGTGGTTCTCGGTCAGTCGGAAGGACAACCCCTCTCTGGGAGTGGATGCCTTCTCGGTGTATCCGTGGCCGCCCGGGATTCTGTACGCGTTCCCCCCATACACCTGATGGCTCAGCTGTTGGAGCGGTTAAGTCGGGAGCGCAGGACTTTGATCCTGGTCGCGCCGGACCGGGGCTTGGCTGTGTGGTTCCCGTCCCTGATTCAGCTCTTGGTGGCCCCACCGTGGCCTGTTCTGTGGTCACCGCGGGCCTTCTCTCAGGCATGCAGAACTCTGTTTCTGCCTCCTGTTCTGGGGCAGCCTTTGATGGTTTGGCTGCTGAAAGGGTGAATCTGGAGGGGATGCGTCTTAACGGGTGAATCTGGAGGGGATGCGTCTTAACCCTACTGTGGTTAACACCATCCAGAACGCGCGTGCTCCGTCCACTACCGCGGTTTACGCAGGGAAGTGGCGTATGTTTCAAGAGTGGTGTGAGGTTGGGGGGCCTGGACCCGGTGTCATGCCCCCTAGACTCGGTTCTTTCCTTCCTCCAGTCTATGCTGAATAGGCTGTCGGCCTCGACAGTGAAGGTGTACGCCGCAGCTATATCTTCTTGTCATCTGGGTTTTGAGGGCAGACCGCTGTTCAGCCACCCTCTCGTGAGACGTTTCCTGGCTGGCGCATGGCGTCTCAAGCCTGTGGAACGTTCTCTGTCTCCGAGTTGGGACCTAGGTCCAACTGGTCCTAGGACGGTTGTCGGAGGCCCCGTTTGAGCATCTTGAGCAGCCGCCGTTGGATCGACTGTCTTTTAAGACCGCGTTCCTTTTGGCCATCACCTCCGCTAAGCGCGTGGGTGAGCTGTGTGCTCTCTCGGTGCGGTCTGAGTGCCTGTCTATTCGGGCCGATAGCAGTGCGACTCTGTGGCCTAATCCGGTCTGAGTGCCAAAGAATATCCGGAGCTCTTATCGCTCCAGGGATATTGTGCTTCAGGTTTTCACCCTCCTCCTCACGTTGGTGAGTTGGAGGCGAGCCTTCACCTGTCGTGTCCTGTAAAACTGAAGGTTTACCTTAGTTTGTTTGTTACGGTGGCTTTCGCGCGGGTAGTGCGCTGTCCAAGCAACGCCTGTCACATTGGTTGTGCGAGGGCATTGCTTTGCTACACGTTGGCTGGACAGGTTCCTTCCGGGGGCGTCAGGGCACACTCCACTCATGGTGTGGCGGCCTCCACTGCCCTGTTGGGAGGGGCCTCGGTGGAGGACATCTGCGCTGCGGCCTCCTGGTTTTCCCCGGGGCCTTTTGTTAGGTTTTACCTCATCGACATGACTGGGGGTTCTGTCTCCCAGGCAGTCCTGAGGTCCGGGACCTCTCCCTGGCGGGGGCTTACGGGACCTCAGGGGGTGCATTTGACGTGGCCACGCGTCCGCTCTGCCCCTTTTGATCTCATAATGGCAGAGCAAGACGCGATGGCCAGTATGATAATATAACGAAGGTTATCCTATAACCCTAGTTATATGAATACTGGCTGAGCGTCTCGCTCTTCAGCGCCCTGAGGTCCCTTGGATGTTTTCCACGTATGGAATTCTAACTTGGAAGGGCGTGGACGTGACCACATCCTGTGTCTTGTAGAGGCACGCACGGGAGTAGGCGTGGTCACGTGCAAGTGAGGTGCATGTAAAAAATGTCCACAGGCACAGTAGGTGCTGGAGAGATGGTATCTCATAATGGCAGAGCGAGACGCTCAGCCAGTATTCATATAACTAGGGTTATAGGATAACCTTTGTTTTTCACATGATCTAGCATCCCAATAGGCCTCTCTGTTTACGGTTTCATTTCAGTAAAAAAGTGTGGTTTGATAAAATAGTTAAATAAAAATATAACAGAGTAGTGCATCACTCTTAATACTGAGTTTCTTTACAAAGTTCTAACATACAACAGAGCAGTGCATCGCTCTTAACACTGAGTTTCTTTACAAAGTTCTAACATACAACAGAGCAGTGCATTGCTCCTAACTTTGAGTTTCTTTACAAAGTTCAGTTTTGAATTACAACAGAGCAGAGCTCTTAAAATTACAGTGCATAGGAGGTAGACCAATGGATACTCAAGTAGTGTGTCGGGGGCATAGAAGCTAAACGCAGAATTTCCTAATTCAGTGCAAACTCTGGGGACCTTATGTGGTTTTATAGTAGAAGCAGCAGCATGTCTATAAACCAAAACAGAAATAGCTTCAACAACCCTCCTTCTGCTAAGCATAGGAAAATAGGTTTAGTTTCTGTACAAAAAGCCAACCTTCTGTTGCAGATTATTTGCAACGTTATCTACATGGCATTTCAATGTAAATTTCTCATCAAGCCAGATGCCAAGGTATTTATATATATATATATATATATATATATATATTTTTTTTTATTGATCTTTTCCCCCCTCCATTTTCCTCCTATTTTCTCCCATCCCAATGTTAGTTGTATGCCAATTCCCAGTCCCTTCCTGGTCGCTGCGCACTTACCCCCCACAGTCGGATCATCTGGGAGAGTGGAGGCTACCACGTGCTTCCTCCGACACACGTCCAGCCAATCACCGCTTCTTTTCACCTGGCAGCTCGGATTCTCATTGAGAGGGCGTAGCGTGTGGGAGGACCACACTATCCCCCTCAAGTCCTATCCGCGCTTAGCAGGCGCCCCGACCGAACTGTAGGAGTCGCTGTTTACAACGACCCGGACCCACCCCGCCAGCTTCTCCCACCCTCTAATACAGCCAATTGTATTAGTTTGAACGGCCAGCCAAGCTGGTGACAACCCCGGAGCTGTGAGCTGGATTCGAACAGGCCCACTGGATTCGAACAGGCGAATCCAGCTCACAGCTCCGGGGTTGGTGACGAACGCAATCTCCACTCGGCCACCTAACCGCCTCGGGTATTTATATTCTTTTAACCTATTGTCCCACATCTGAACCTTCTTGAACTTGACCTTCATGGGTTTGTGATGGATTATTTGTTAGTGGGTATTTCAAAGTACCTCATATTTGGTACCATTTTGAAGCTAACAACTAGGGCTTTCCAATGATATAAAATATGTGTATGATTATCATCTTTATTATTATTATTTTTCATATGTAGTTGAACTTGTTGAAATTTAACTTGAAGATAAAAATGAATGTTCAAGCACTTTCCTTACTTGGGATAAGAAGAATTAGAGTGTAAGTCCTTGGAATGGTGTCGATTGGACGAGAACTGGAGGCGTGACGGAAATTTGATTGACAGTGACGATGCCGTCATTCCCGATCACCGTCGGTTGATAAGAATTCTCAATAATAGACCCATTCACAGTAGATACAGTATAAGCAAATTATCACAGACGGTACCTTTAGAGAAGAGCATGAACTTTGTTTGGTTTGAGTACCAGTTTAAGATTGTGCATCCTGCAAAGTATTAAATGAGAGTTGTACATTTTTAATGGCTAGTTGTACAGAGTCAAAAACACAGTAGTCGATAGTGTCATCCGCATAGAGATGATCCTGATAATATCAGAGACAATATCATTTATATAAATAGTAGGCCTCTATCGAGGGAGTCCGAATATCTTAAAGGGGAACTATTTTACTATTTCTTTCACTATTTGGGCACTTTTACACAATTCCTGTGAGTCTATGGAACACCTCTGTAATATATATATTTTTTTTATTCATTGTTTTGTATTTCTAATCAAGTCCTCAAAAACAGCATTTTTCTACCTCAAGATCTCAAGCTGTTTTGAGCCTGGGCTCCTAAACCACTGCGCAGCGGCGTCGTCGCCTGAACATTAACATGCAGCGGTGTCTTTATGACATCACATATAGGGCACATTTTCAAATGACTCAGTTCAGTGAGGGTGAATATTGTGAGAGGAGAATTGGAAGAATGCGCCAATATGAGAATTTTGAGACATAGATCATATTAATATAAGTTCACATAGCTAGGAAACAATGCTAAACACTCAAAAAGGCCATTTATAAGATAGTTCCCCTTTAAAGAACTTCTACTCATGCACAATAGAGAGCATCCTGACTGGTAACATCACCTCCTGGTTTGGGATTAGCACCACACACGACTGCAGCAGACTGCAAAGAGTGGCTCGATCAGCCAAACGCACAATTGGATGTGGGCTAGGGCTGTCTTAAATGTTTCGAAGCTTCGTTCGATGGGCATGGGATTCGAATATGAAAATAAAATTCGATTATTAAAAAGTATATATGATTTTTTTATTTTATTTTTTGCAAAATCAACTCTGCCTCTCTTTGTTAATGCTGTTTGTTATTTAAGATGAGTGCTGTTTGTTATTTAAGATGAGGTCGGACTCGGCACTGACAGATTTGTGTTCATTGTGCTGCTTTTATAAAGCCTCAAATGACGGCTTACAATATTTCATGAAAGCAAAGTGTTTTGTTTGTCTAAGATTTAAAAAGGTTTAAACTTTACAGCACTGACAAAGTTGAACAAAGTGCTGTACAAGTCCCACAACATAAAAAAATTATAATAATAAAAAATACAGAGAGACTTCTATCCCCAGGCCACCCCCCATTGGCGACCAGATTTTAGGTTTGGTGAGTGCCACTGAGAGGTCTGTCCGCTATGTGGCGGGTCACAAAATAGTAATGTAAAATAATAAAAACTGCAGTGTGTTTTGGTCTTACGACAGGCCTAATTTGTGGCTTGTTTACCGATGTCACATCCACTACTCTTCTGTCCTGACTGCCCGTGGCGCCTGCTTGCATAATGTTGTGTTAATTCCACAACAAGAGATATGTTATGTTAATTACCTGAAATTATCGGTATATATCGGTATCGGTTGATATCGGTATCGGAAATTAAGAGTTGGACAATATCGGTATATCGGTAAAAAACCAATATCGAGCATCCCTACTAATTAGCGTTAGCTGCTAACCCTGGAAACGCTCAAAGCACCGTCAGTGAGTCCACAAAACCAGTTCCATTAGTGAGGAAAGGGGGGGGGGGGGGTTATATTAACGAGGCTTGACAACAGGGGTTCAAAGATAACTTCACATTTATTGACTATTTGTTTCTTTATATCGCTTCATGCATCGGGCATCCAGGTTCAGCAGCAGAGTCGTCCGCAAAATCCGACTGTGGGGGGTAAGTGCGCAGCGACCAGGAAGGGACTGGGAATGTCGTCAGCTTGTGACTGCAACTTGTTCCTGTTTGCGGACGACTCAGCCCTGCTGGTCTCTGACAAGAACAAGTTACAGGTTGAAAAAACCCTCAGCTCGGAACTAGGCAGAATCTGCATATGGCTCGCTGATAACAAACTATCATTACACATGGGCAAAACAGAGTCCATTCTCTTCGGTTCAAATAACAAACTCAGCAAGACCGACGGCTTCTCAGTTACAGTGGGTGACAATATTGTCACAAGGAAAGATGAAATTACCTACCTGGGTTCCATCCTAGAGGCTAATCTCTCCTGTGACAAAATGGCATCCAATGTAATAAAAAAAGTCAACCAACGAACTCGATTCTTGTACCGGATCTCCTCTCTGGTAAACAAGAATACCCTGAAGACTCTGGCAGGAGCACTCATTCAGGGGTACTACGACTATGCTTGCACCTCATGGTACCAAAGCACCTCAAAGGCGCTAAAAACAAAATTACAAACATCTCAAAACAAACTGGTCAGACTACTGCTTGACCTTACTCCTAGAACCCACCTCACCCCTGCCCACTTTGACAACCTAGGATGGCTTAGAGTAGACGACAGAGTACAGCAACTTGCAATGGGCCTGGTCTACAAGATACACTACACGACCAAGGTACCCATGTACATGTCAAAATACTTCCCAAAGGTCAGTGAATACCACGATCACAACACCAGAGGGAGCTCCACAAATCATGTTAAACCCAGATTCGGCTCAAATAAGGGACTAAACACGTTTCGCAATTATGCCACATCAATGTGGAACGCCCTACCCAAAGCTGTAAAGGAATGTGGATCACTACCCACTTTCAAAACCTCTCTCAAGGGACACCTACGGGAGACTGCAATTCAACACTGGCCCCTGTAAATATCCTAACCCAACCCCCTCCAATGTACAGTCATTTACCTAGTATGGTTGTCAATAGTCCAATGTACAATTTTGTTTGTTTGTACAGTGTCTCCCCCCCCCCTCAATGTACAGTTTTGCTTGTATATACAGTGTGCCCCCCCCCCCCCCAACCACCTCCAATGTAGATTACCCAGTATGGTTGTCAATATCCCAGTGTACCCAACCCCCCCCCACCCAACCTCCTCCAATGTACAGTTTCTACGTCAAATGTATATACTCCCTTTTCCTGACTCCTTCTGTATCACAAACAGTACTGTATTTGCAAATCTGGTATGTCATAAATGTATAGATGTAGCAGTACTGACTATCTGTATGTCATGTATGTCATATATGTCCTGATGAATTGAAAATGGGGGACCCTGATGTAAACAAGACGAAAGTCTTTCTCTGGTCTGCATCCCCTTAACAATTGTGTGTATTGAGCTGTACTGTATTGTACCCATTCTGCAATCTGTTAATAAAGTTTTCAATCAATCAATCCGTGTGTTGACATCCTAGTCTAGTGTGTGTGACATCATCAACTACGGCAACTCGGGGGGGGGGGGGGGGGGGGGGGGCTCGCTCAGTGGCCAATCAGATCGCACCAGAAACTGCAGTGGCCAATCAGATTCGCAAAACGCAAACGCGGAAGCATACATGCGTTAGGATAAGAATAGACGCCGCGGGGCTCTCTCTCTCGCTCTCTCTCTTTCTCTACGTTCAATATGATTTAAAGCCAAACGTTACACTATAAATACTAACTGGATAGTTGATGCATTTCATTTCATTATCTGAAATATTCTAAAATCATTAAGTCTGCTATAAGCCATTATCCCTTTGTGTGTGATTATTATTTTCTCACAGTCAAAGTCAAAAAGAAAAACAGAAACAACACGTTTGTCATCTGTAGTAAATCAATGAGATTGTGGACTCTGATGAGGACATGATTGAGGAGGTTTAAGTTAGGTTTATAAAACCTTCAAATTTTATTATGTTCTGTTAAATCCTGCAAAGAGGTTAGAGTGAGGAGTCTGATGTTTAACAGTAGGTTACAATTTAAGATTGAATTGACATGTATTGATTAATCAATCATCAATGAATATATAAAAATAATTTGCTTAAAATTTTACGCTGGCCTCTTATTTAAGTGTATTCTTCAACATAATACCCTATCTACTTGACATTTTTATATATAGGTGACAAAAAAAATTATTTTTTTTGGCCGGTAAGAAATATGCTTGGCGGGTATATTTTCCCCATCTACCCGCCACTGGCCGGTGAGTCAAAAAGTAAATTCTGGGCCCTGTATGCAACACTAATCCATCCATCTAAATTCATTGCACACACATCCACATGCACACACTCGCAGTCGCTTTAAAACAAACACTCACCTTTAAAATGAACTGTAGACACTTTAAACGCATTTGATTTTAACACCATATTTCTATATTTATTACAAAAATATTTGCATTTTCATACCTCATTTGTGCATTTAGCATTTTAAAAAGCTTGCATTTTGTACCTCATTGTTTACATTTAGTACTTTTGGTTGTACTTTAGTTTGTATATTGTATATTTTGTATAGTGTTTGGATCCTATTCTTTTTACCTTTTTACTGTAAAGCATTATCAGGGGGCTCATACAGAACCAAGCATTTTATTGTAATGTACATGTAATGTGACAAATAAAACAAAACTTGAAACTAAACTAGTAAATAAGACTGGCACCGGATTTGAACCCTGCAGTATACCTTTTTGATAAATAGCTCTGAAACCATTTGTAAGCAGATGTGTCAATGTCAAAGCCAACATTCATTAACCTTTGCAATAGAAGAGAGTGATGAACTGTGTCAAATGCTTTTGACAGATCTACAAAAAAGGCAGCAGTGTTTTCTTCTGTCAAGGTCAGCTACTATACCATTTACAACTAGAGTAGTGGCTGTTGCTCTAAACTCACATTGATGTGGGCTTAATATAGAGTGATCTGAGAGAAGAATCTTTGCAAGACAGGATAGCTTGGATATTGGTCGATAGCTATTAATACTACTTCTATCTCCACCTTTATGTAATGGAACAACATGAGCTATTTTCCAGATACTAGGAACTATACATGATGGCAACGAACAATTAAATATATGTTAGTTCTGTAATTACTGGAGCAGCTAACTCTACAGTTGATTTCCTGGTATCAATGGTCTGTAATACTTCAAAAACAACACAGGGAGAGAAGGGCTGTAAGGTAAACTGAGGCATGGCTCATAGCGTGCACCAGCTCATGATCACCAAGAGGGGGCTCCGTATAATTATTATCAAACAAGTGACCGGCTTCAGAAAATGTGCCTATTAATTAAAGGCCAGACAAATCTCTTTCTGCTCAGATATTAGACAATTAAATTCTACATGCCTATGTGAATAAGTAGTAATTTTGCTCTTGTTTGAATTCACCGCCTTCAAAACATTTGAGGCATCTAAATATGAGCTGGTGATAAAATTCAAATAGTAGTTTGATTTGGCATTACCTCAGATGCACGTTTATTTCCAAATTGCCGCAATAATGACAGATGGGAAACGTCTCCAGAGTGTCTGTGTGTTCCTTTCTCTAAATGAATCACATAGTTCAGGTGAGAACCACAGGGTTAATCTATCTTTTATCCTAATTTATTTAAAAGGACCACGATGCAAATTCAACATCAGGGGTATCTTGTGTGAGATTTAGTTTTCTGTAGTCTGGAGTTTTTCATACATGCTGTGGGGCAGTGATCACTGATTCCCAACTCAAATACTCTGCAAGCTGATTACATCTATTTGAGAAAATCAAATCAATTGAGGTGGATTTAGCCATGTTTTTCACGTTTGGCCTGGTGGGTTCAGTAACCAGCTGGGAAAGATAGAAAACTACCACTAACCTCCTTGAAGTAGTTGTTTCAAGTTAAAGTTTCTTTATTATTTATCACAATAAAATACTGATATTTTACGATGAAATGCTTGTTTCTGTATGAGCCCCTGAGAGTGTGCTTCATGCAGTAAATAAAGTAAGCAAAAAAGTAAGTGAAGAGGAATATACAATACAGAGTAACAGTGAGGTACAATGCCGAAATGAGGTACAAAACTTAGGCTAAGGTGCAAATGAGGTATGAATGTAGTGCAAATCTCTTAACACATTCGGGGCCAAGCACAGACATGTCCGTGTTTCGGATCCAACGGTAGAGGGCCGTGGCAAGGTTGTTTTGGCTTTTATTCCATTTTAACACTTTCACTGCCACTCACGAGATATCTCGGGTTTATTAATATGTGGTTGAAAGCCACTCGCGAGATTTCTCTGATTTTTTTTCTTTTTTTGCGATCTGAAATCATATTGCATCACGCGAGCCTACCCGAGTATACACGAGTGCCGCCGGCGATCATATGTGGAAAAAAGCGCCCCCTATCGTCTCCCAGATGACATAAGGGATTTTGGAATGGACTCAATGAAAATGGATGGGGAAAAAAATCCGGTACTCCACATTTTCCAGTCCACTGATCCAGCCGGGGTTACCAGAGTTCATTCTGGAGCCTCTGAGCCCCGCTGATCATGGAGTTCTACTGTATCATGTTGGATCCATACACGTATCGATTTTTTCGAATGGTGATCAGGAATTGGAATATACCAGTTGGATACCATCTGATGTCAGGTAAGGAATCTATGTTATTAGTGTTAGGATAATCAGACTAATTTTGATGAAGATATAGGCTGTTTTGTGAAATGGGCTCTTTTGGTTTCACTGTAAAAGTCGAAGAGGAAATGAACACGGCGATTATCCGTGCGCGGCCCGAATGTGCTTGCGTGCACGTATAATATTGATCATCTAGCGTTTATTTGAAAACTATTCATAAATAGGCTGACAAATATCAACGTTATGGAATATTCCAGTAAAAGACGATTATCATAGAATGCCCCAGAATGGACTGTTTTTTATCTCCAAACGGGTGCTTTTCTAAATGCTCTGAAACGGAAATGAAGTGATAAAAAACCAATCTGCCTCGACAGCACTGACTGGAAAATGAGTCTTTGATAAGCGACGGGCAGATTAGACACATAGCCATAATTTAAAACATAGATTAGGCGATATTAACGTTAACATTGAAGCGGACCGTGGCATCAAGGGGGTAAAAAGGAAAACCCGGCATGGCACTCAAAGTGTTAATAACCTACTCAATGTCACCGAGCGGCACTGCAGATTTACCCTACTCTTGGAATTCGGAAAAGTGCATTACCGGCCAGATCCTCGTAGGGGGCGCTGTCTCGATAATGCAGTGTTCCAGAAAGGTGTTTTCTTTTTTTGGATCTTGAATGGACTTTCCTGTTAGGGTGAATCTATGCGTTTAGCATGTAGCATGGAATACGTTTTGAAACACTGAATTCAGTATGCAGTAAAGGAATATATCATCAGCCAATGGACATATGGATCTACCAGATGGCGATCGATAACTGGGAAATCCCTTTTGCAGTCCAACCGGACCACGGTAAGAACTTTTTCACATAAATTACATGCTGATCAGGCCTTGTTATCATAGCCAACCAGGCGATCAGCGAATATGGCTACTGAGGCTAACGCCGTTATTGGTAATCAATAATCAGAAACGACGCCCCCCCCCCCCCCCCCTTTCATGCATTCATGGTGGAACATTATATCGATCATATGCATTTAGATTTTTAGCTCTAGCTTCTGTAGGGCCGAAACGCCATTCGATTTAACGTTATTAGCTTAGCAGCCTGTATCTCGGTTTGCAGGAGATATATCAGACCAATCCCATATAACGCTTGTAACTGAGGGGTACAATTCCCTGACTGTATTGATAAGTATGGTATCATTAAACCACTACCGTCTTATGTACTTTAATTACTGGCCATACAGTACATGATATATATAATGATGAACACTTCCCACAATGAATCGGTTCCACACAAAGTTGTAATTAAGTATTTATTGCAGCAAAAGGTACATAATATACTTCTCTATTTTACTTTGAATGCGCTTATAAGGCAAAGGAATGTGCGTAGGCAAATCAATAATGAATGTCCATTCTCTGGTTACGCAGGAGGTAATCATACAACCTGAATCTTAGGGAATTATATCTATGGTGCACTAGTAATATATAGCAGGAGATACTGGAAGGGTCCCCCCGGTTGTAAGCCAGCAAGGGTAGAAGATCTGTCGGTAATAGTGTCTGGGTCAACGATGATAAGGAGACTCCGAGTACGGGAGACGGTGCAATAAGATCTTGATCCACAGACGAATACAGCTGTTCTCCGTAGCCTGTAGCTCCACAGGGAAGAAAGCTAGCCTGCCTCAGGCTCTCTGAGGCGCAGACTCGACGTGGCTCCTCACAGGGTAAATCCCACACACGTGTGGGCGTTGGCGATTCTCCGCTCCATTAATTACAGGACCAAAAGCAAATATAATCCTGCCGTAAAGGGCTATGCAGTCGTCGGGTAGATAATCCAGTGTACATGTCCACACGGTCCTCGTCTAGGTCTCCTCGGGTGAAAGCGCCATGAAAGCAGCCCAGCCTGGATAAGCACTCTAGCTGATACGAGGAAACGTTGGTGATGCTGATCACTGTAGAACTTTAGCCGCACGATACACTATACACAAATAGACTATTACTGACTTAATAGAAATATGTCGCACTCGACGGTATAGCGCCAAACTCTGACACTTCAGTTATTAATTCGCACGCGGTCTCAATGCTCTATTTGGGGCCAAAACAGGCCATACTTCACCGCACGTCGTATCGTGGGTGAGGCTTCAACTTATTGGGTAACAACACTAAGTTTCTCCAAGACTAAGTGCTTCTGTATTCACCTGCGCCATATTTATATGCACGGCGAACAATCTAGTGCCAACCTCATTTCTGTCTCGTATTCTTGGGCAAAGCCGGGCATGTACAGACATGTCTTGACGGTGGCTTTGAACCTGACTTCGGAGGCATGGCCTTGACGCCTGTGGACCGCTGTCCAATAGGAGAATGAAATATTATGGTCTGTACTAGGCTAAAGGGATATTCCGTGTATATGTACAAGGAATATACAAGGGATATCAAACGATATACAAATATTATGCAATATATATCAATCAATAAATATATATATTCGGTTTAATCTGATCCTTTGTAACAACGCTTATATTCAAGACGCTATAAAATGGGAACGTATTGATGAAAGAATTATTTCTTTAAGTCATTTTGAATGGACGGTTTATAGTGTCAATTGACAATGAGAATGGACAGATAGCAATACTATAAAGTATAGATTTAACTCTACAAACAGCCTCATGCACAATGAAACCTTATTATGATATGCTGGCCTTATAGAGTGAGATTAGACGGATCTAAATGGCCCCGAATGTGTTAGTTAATAATAGATAAATATAATGAAGTGTTAAAGTGTCTAAAGTGAGTAAAGTGAGTGTTAAGGTGAGTGTTTGTTTAAAGTGAGTGTGTACATGTGGATGTGTGTGCAGTGAGTGTAGATGATGGGTTGTTACATAGTGTCATTGAGCATCCTGATGGCCTGGGGATAGAAGCTCCTTCTGAGTCTCTCTACTGGCCATGAGACTCCGGTAGCACTTGCCTGACCGCAGCAGTTCAAAGAGGCAGTTGTTTGGGTGACTAGAGTCTTTGGTTATTCTCTTAGCCTTGGCCCTGCAACCCTGGAGAGTGGGAAGCCCACCTCCAGTTGTGCGTTCCGCTGAACGTGCCACTCTCTGTAGTCTGCTGCGGTCTTGTACGGTGCTATTCCCAAACCAGGAGGTGATGTTCCAGTCAGGATGCTCTCTATTGTTTATGAGTAGAAGTTCTTTAAGATCTTCTGACTTCCTCGATAGACGCCTACTATTTATATGAATGATATTGTCTCCGATATTGTCAGGATTGTCTATGCGGATGACACTATCGTCTACTGCAGACCTGGGCATTGTACGGCCCGCGGGCCGGATCCGGCCCGCGGGATGATTCTGACCGGCCCGCGAAAGATTACATGATAATAAAAAAAAATTAAAAAAAAATAAAAAAAAATATTTTTTTTTTAATATTTTTTTTTTTTTTTTTTTTTAATATTTTTTTTTTCATGTCAACGTTCACACGCACAGTATACGCTTAGGAGACATGCTCAGAAGATGTTGGTTCTCTTTGGATCCACCTACATATGTGAACAGACATTCTCAGTCATGACGTTTACCAAGTCCAGGTACAGATCCTCTCTCACTGATGAACATCTGGCAGCTGTGCTTCGCATCTCCACCTCAGACATGCAACCTGACTTTGATGGACTTGTTAAAGCTCAACAGAGACTGGATTTCTCACACTGAATGAAAAAAAAAAGAACTGAAGAACACTAAAATGTGGAAATATAACAAGTGAAATGGGACACTTGATATTTTCTTTTCTTTTTTTTGCACAGTTCTGAAAACATTAAATGTTTAATATAGGCATGTAAAGTAAAAAAGGCTACAAAACGGGGACACTTTTCTTTACACAGTTCAGTGACATGTCTTGTTTATTTTTGCTATAAGATGATGTGATGTCTTTAGAAAGCTAAGAAAATCCTTGTTTCAATAGTATATGAAACTCAAAATGCCCCTTGTTATTAATGTTTCACATTTTGTTTATCATTTTGGAAATAAATTCTATTTGAATAAATTATATTTTTGAAAGCTAACCTCACCTTTTAATTGCCAAATAATAACATACACTCTTACCAGGGGTCAAAACAATGCCATTTACTGCTTTTTATATAGAAATAAAATTTATATTATGCATAATTGAGTTTGGAATTTTGGCCCGGCCCCCCAACATATTTTCAGTTGCTCATTCGGCCCCCCGGGAAAAATAATTGCCCACCCCTGGTCTACTGTGTTGTTGAATTTACAACTAATTTAATACTTTGCAGGATGCGCTTGTTAATCTTAAACTGCTACTCAAACCAAACAAACGTCATGCTCTTCTCTAAAGGTACTGTCTGTGATCATTTGCTTATACTGTATCTACTGTGAATGGGTCTATTATTGAGAACTCTTATCAACCGACGGTGATCGGGAATGACGGCATCGTCACTCTGTCAATCAAATTTCCGTCACGCCTCCAGTTCTCGTCCAATCGACACCATTCCAACAGCTTTTTTCAAGCCAAGAACTGTACCTTTAATATGGTAGTCTCGGATTTCAGGCAAACTTGACAATTGTGTTGCTGTTCCGCTGTGCCACACAGTCATGTGTGTACAGCGAGTAGAGGAGGGGGCTCAGAACACAGCCCTGGGGGGCCCCTGTGTTGAGAGTGATGGATGAGGAGGTGCAGTTGCCTGCTCTCACCACCTGGGGTCTTCCTGTCAGGAAGTCCAAGACCCACTGGCAGAGGTCATATTTCAAGCCCAGGTCCCTGAGCTTGGCTAGGAGGTTGGAGGGGACTATGGTATTGAATGCTGAGCTGTAGTCGATAAATAGCATTACCCTGCTGCTGTGTGCAGCACATGGGCTATGACGTCCTCCGTGGGGCGATATGCAAATAGCAGGGGGTCCAATGTGTTGGGGAGGGAGGAACAGATGTAGCCCTTCACTAGCTTCTCACATAGCTGTAGCTATGTAGCGGCATGGTGGTGTAGTGGTTAACACTGTCGCCTCACAGCAAGAAGGTCCAGGGTTCGATTCCCGCTTGGGGACCAGGTTTCCGCGATGCCAGTTACCCAGGTGGGGTATCTCCCGGGCCTTTCTGTGTGGAGTTAGCATGTTCTCCCCGTGCTCGCAAGGGTTCCCCCCGAGAAACCCAAGGCATAACAAAAAATATTGTTTGTTTCCGGTTGCCGACCGACCCTGCCAATTTAGGTGCGACCCAATATATTTTATGAGTTTTTAAAAAAAAATTACAAAAAAAGGATTTTTTTTTCTTTTTTTTTTTTTTTTAGAATAAAGTTTTAGAAATCTTAGTCAAACCTTTAGTATTATGGATATTAAACATGCTGGCAGAGTACATGCATCCATGTTGTTGTGAACATTTTAATTAAATAAAGAAATTCCCTATCCATAGTTGCCGTGGGAAAGAATAAAATAAAAAAAATAAAGAGAGAAAAATTCCCTGCCTACCCATGCCTTAACTGACAACCAACAGGAAACAAACAATATTTTTTTATGCCCAATGGAAAAACATGCAAAAACAACAGATCGCTAACGCCATGACGAAGACGGGCAGGAGCACTTGGATGGTCCCCGGGCGTGGCTCACGCCACAGCCCTCGTCTGCTCCCGGCTGCCCTTGGGGGGGAAGGACGATGGGATGGGTTAAGCGCAGAGGAGTATTGCTTCGGCGATCCTACAAAAACAATGCATGCGTGTGTGTTCCGGTGTGTGTGTATGCTAACCGCTAACATTGAGGATAATTGCATGCCAATTAAAGACCTCTGCGACAGGTCTTGCATTATTATTATTATATTCTCAAAGCACTTCATGGCTATAAAGGTGAGAGCTACAGGGCGATAGTCGTTGAGGCAAGCAGGCCTGGATTTCTTGGGTACAGGGATAATGGTGGACTTTTTCAGACAGGTGGGGATGACAGACTGTCCTAAGGACAGGTTGAATATGTCCGTGAACACCGGGGCCAGTTGGTCGGCACAGACTTTTAGGACACGGCCGGGGATACCATCTGGTCCTGCTGCCTTCCTGGTATTCACTTTCGTAAAGGTCCTCCTCACCTCCTGTTCTGTTATCCTGAACACTGAGTCTCCATCGGCAGTGGCTCTGCTCTTCTTTGCAGTGGCCTGTAGGCTGTTGTTGTAGAGCCATATGAAATCCGCGTTCACGGAATCGCGGACGGAATCGCGGAATTAACCAATAAAAATGGAATCGACTGCAAAACGTGGAATATTGCAGAATTTGGCCTAATCTGGACTGAAATTTCGTTTTTGGGTGGAACGTTTGGTGCACACGCGACCGGGGAGGCGGGGACGCTACAGCGTGTTACACACAACACAGCGGTGCTCAAGCGTCTGGCTGCTTCAGTGTTAACATCGTCAAGAAGCTAAAAAAATCCACAATAAGCCCTCAATTCAGAGCAGAACAGTATCCTAATGACTTTTATGCCTCCGGTGATAAGGTGTTTTGCTAATTCTGTCAACGTTCCGTGGACTGGACCCGCAAAAACACTTGCGACACTATTGTGATTAAATAGCTATAACGTTAGGACATGATAGCTTCTAGCTAAATCTAGTGCACCCATCCATTTGTTTAATGCAAACGATTGTCATTACACACTGTCCTTTATAAACTAAATACACTTAAATAGCTATGTAACGTTATAGGACTATAGATGGAAATGATAGCTTCTAGAAGTTCTAGCTAAATCTGGTGGACCCATCCATTTGTTTAATGCAAACGATTGTCATTATACACTGCCCTTTATAATCTAAATAAACTTAAATAGCTATGAAACGTTACAGTACATAGGACTATAGATGGAAATGATAGCTTCTTGCTAAATCTGGTGCACTCATCCATTTGTTTAATGCAAACGATTGTCATTATACACTGCCCTTTATAATCTAAATAAACTTAAATAGCTATGAAACGTTACAGTACATAGGACTATACAGGCCTGTACACTGCGATGATATGATCGCAAATTGCCCCCTAATTTGGTCCGTGCGAGTTTAAAATAATATCTGGGGGCAAGCTTGCGAGTGGTAATTTCAACCCTTCATTCGCATTTCACTCCTAAATTAATCCATACAAATTGTAGTAAAACATTAGCCTACAACCAGGGCTGTACAGTGCAATATAATGTTGCGGTTGTAATTTAATTAGACAGACCAGCGCGGACCTTTAATAACATGCAATTTAATTGACACGAGCAATGAGCTAACGGTAGCTTCTAACCAAGGTTACCATTAGGATTATGCTAAGCTAACTAGCGATCTCTGCTAACCCTGGAAAACGGTCAAAGCGGACTCCACAAGACTAGTTCCATTCGTGAGGAAAGGGGTGGGTTATATTGACAACGCTTGACAACAGAAGTTTAAACATAACTTCATATTTATTGGTTATTCATTTCTGTATATCATTGAATTTCCATCTCCGTGTGTCTCCATCTCTTCCTGTTTACATTCGAGTGTGACGTCATCACCTACGGCAGCTTAGACTATCAAAACGCGAAGGGGGGGGCTGGCTCTCTTGTTCGTTCTCGCTCTCTCTCTCTCTCTCTCTCTCTCTCTCTCTCTCTCTCTCTCTCTCTCTCTCTCTCTCGCTCTCTCTCTACATTCAATAATTTAAAGTAGCCAAATGTTACACACAGTATAAATACTAACTGGATAGTTGATGATATAAACATTTAATTTCATTATCTGAAATATTCTAAAATCATTAAGTCTGTGTGATTATTATTTTCTCACAGTAGTGTGTGTGTATATATATATATATGTGTGTGTGTGTGTGTGTGTGTTTGGCTAAAGTGGATAGAAAACACAGTACTGTGTAAAAGGCACCCAAGAGTTTTTATATAAATTGTCTTAGATGTAAATAATTTTTTTTATTAGTGTGTCAGTAAGTAGACTACTCTTAGTACATTTTCATTAAATTATTTTTTAAAGCATCTTCATGGTTTAATAATGCAAACATATGTTGCAGGGACTTATTATAATCATCATATTGGCGTGACTGTATGCATCAAAGGGTTAAATCAAGCATTTTTAAGTGCTTTAGAGGAAATGTCAAAATATTGCGATATCATTTAGAGGCCATATCGCCCAGCCCTACTATAATGGTAAAATAGTTATTTAAAAATGTGCCCCTAAAAAATATTGTTTGCCCCTAAATTTCTCATTTAGGGGCAAGTGTGCCCCTAGTGAAAAAGCTTAGCGTACAGCCCTGCTATAGATGGAAATGATAGCTTCTTGCTAAATCTAGTGCACCCATCCATTTGTTTAATGCAAACGATTGTCATTATACACTGTCCTTTATAATCGAAATAAACTAAACTAAAGGTGCCTAAATTATGCATTACTATATTTCATCACAATATAATAGATATAGCTAGGTTACTGACATTGTCATTGTGATAATGTCAGTAGTAGCTAGCTGTATCTATTGTTTACACTTGAAATATGTATTTTTATTTTGTCACAATATTAATTGAAAAATATTGTGTAAAATGTAACTATTTCTGAGTTGCAGCACTTAAAAACATTAAATGGACTGTTATATCTTATTCAATTCTGGACATGTATTCATTCCCACTTATTAGACACTATTTCTGATGGTAAAATGAGCATAAAAAGCAAAATACAGAATTCTGAAATATTAAAACGGAAAAAATGGAATTTGGGAAAAAATTTAATGGAATTTGGAAAATAATAAAACGGATTTCATATGGCTCTATGTTGTTGTTATTCACAGCCTCAAACCTTGCATAAAAGGTATTGAGCTGGTTTGCCAGGGAGATATCTTTGTTCAGCATGGGGGGGGGGGGTGCCTTTGTAGTCGGTCATTGTTCTGAGGCTCTGCCACATACCTCTGGAATCATCCTGTTCAAACTGAAGTTCCACTTTATCCTTGTATCGCTGTTTTGCCTCTATTACTGTCCTCCTTACGTTGTATCTCGCTGCCTTGTGCTCGTTCATTTTGCCTGTCACGAGCCCAGCGTTAATGGCTGAGGTGCGCGCTTTCAGAGCCTCATGGATGGATTTGTTGTCCACCCAAGGCTTTTGGTTTGGGAAAACTCTTAATTGTGGTGGAGGGTATTGTTTCTTCTACCAGAGTACCTTCTTCTAACAAAGTCCAGCACTGTTTCAGTGTAATCGTTTGGTATCTGTGTTTTCACGGAACATGCTCCAGTCTGTGCACTCGAGTGCAGCTTGCAGCGCGTTCTCCGAGTCCACAGACCAACGCTTCGCTTCTCGCGTTACTATGGGAACATGTTTGAGACTTTGTTTGTACTTTGGTATAAGAAAGATGGCGTCATGATCAGATTTACAGAATGGGCTAAGAGCCTGTGACTTATACCCCAACCAAGTCTCGGTGAAACAAAGGACGTTGCAGTCCCGAATGTCCCTTTTGGAATTTGTGGAATAATATAATGATTCCCCAACTCTCTCATGTAAAGACATTCCCCTCCCCTGTGTCCCCTTACCTGTGTGCCCCTCCCCCACCCAATTGACCTATCAAATGGGACCACACCCCCCCCCCCCCCCCCCTTTTAAATATATAAGGCTCCTCCCGACCACAATCGAGGTCGCTACCTTGGTCATTCAGCTGATCACCTGGGGCGCGAGCCTCAGCCATTCTCTCTCTAAATACTATGTGTAGATTTCTATCTGTCTGGATAATAAACCTTATTATCTTGATCTCGGTTGACTGAGTACATTCTTCAGGATATCCACAAATATCCCACAAATTTAATTCTTGCTCTGATGTCGTCCAGTTTATTCTCAATGGACTGGACGTTGGCCAATAACATGCTGGGTAATGGTGTTTTGAGCCCTGGATCGTAGTCTGTTTCGGATTCCGGCTCTATTTCCCCGCCGTCTCCCCTGCTTGGGGGGGTTGTTGTTCCACAAGATTTCCCCGGCCATTGTTGGAGGCATTACTTAACCAATTAACATTAAAATCACCAAAGACAATCTCAACGTATAATGGGAGAGTAACTCTGCTAGTTTATCAATGGAGCTGATGTCACGTGATTCAATTCACACTAACATATCAGAATCAATCTGAAAGACCAGAATCTTCAGATCCATATTTTGTTGTTTTACCAGACTCCTTACATTTAAATTAATTAGTATCAGGCCTTTCCTATGTTTAAAAGAGTGTGGACTAATACGGCTGATTCAGGTGATAACACAGTGGCATGAAGGAGGGGGAGGGGTCCAGAGGGGAGGGTCTGGGATGTAAACGGTCAATCACGTGACTGCACAGTGTGCTGTAAGTTAGCCACTAGCATACGGCTGCTGTTGTGTTTATCTGATCATCTTCAATAATAAAAGGTAGAATTTATCTTTCAGAGGTTTATTCAAAAGTAAACAACAAACAGGAAAAGAATACGTTGCAATGGAAAAATAATACATTGCAACGGGCAGAATATACAGTAGTGTGGAGACGCCAAGACATTCTGCCCAGAACAGAGAAAACAAGCGTCCTATATATTTTCACTAAGCCAATGAAATGGCTTTTCAGAAAATAGTATCAGACCAAACAAAGACACAGTTTTGGGTTTTTTAGAATAGCAGACTTAAAAGAGGGTCTAGAATTTCAGCTGAGTTCAACTGTTCTTCGTTTTAGAACACACTCTCGTCTGCTGCCACAACAGGTGGCTGTTGTCCATAGGACTTTGATGACATTCCCTGTGTGAGCACAAATAGAATTGCCTGTGTTAGCAAAAATAGTTTTGCACTACCCAGTCTGTTTGGATGGATTCTGTCAGTTCTAAAAAGTGAGGAACATTCCCAAAACAGATTCAAATTGTCAATGAAAGCCATGTTCTGAGCACTGGAGCCAGGTGTGAAGACTGATGATTCTATTCAAGTTTCAAGTTTCTTTAATAGTTGTCATACAGAAGTACAGAATACTTTTATACAAAATGCTTCTTACTGTTACGCTCCAGAGACTGTGCAAGACAAGATAAGTATGAAATAAAATAACATAGTATAGCATGTAAATTAGAAGTAAAAAAATGAGGTCACAGTGTTCAATATAGACATATGTACAATGTTCGATGCAGAGTAGACGTAACTGAGTTACCATATAATATACAATACTGTGTAGTGTACTAATATACAATACTATATAGTGCAAGGCAGAATAGGATGAGGTGCAATTTAGGTACAATTTACAGTAGGTGTACGAGTTGTAGTGCAAATCCTTTATCAATAAATATAAAGTGTGTTTGTGTGATCTAAAGTGTGGAGAGTGGGTGCTGCAGTGTGTTGTTTGTTTAAGTGAGTGTGTGCGTGTAGGTGTGTGTGCTGTGAGCATTTGATGGTTGTTGCATAGTGTTTATTGTTCGTTTAGCAGCCTGATGGCCTGGGGATAGAAGCTTCTTCTGAGTCTTTCTGTGCTCGCCTTAAGACTCCGGTATCGCTTGCCTGACCGCAGCAGTTCAAAGAGGCAGTTGTTCGGGTGGCTCGAGTCCTTAATAATTCTCTTAGCCTTCCCCTTGCACCGCTTGTTGTAAATGTTCTGGAGGGTGGGAAGCCCCCCTCCAATTGTGCGTTCGGCTGAACGTGTCACTCTTTGTAGTCTGCTACGGTCTTGTGCAGTGCTATTCCCAAACCAGGAGGTGATGTTGCCAGTCAGGATGCTCTCTATTGTACATGAGTAGAAGTTCCTAAGGATCTTCTGACTGACTTGGAACATCCTTAGGCGCCTGAGGAAGTAGAGGCGTTGTCGTGCCTTCTTCACAACACTGTCAATGTGTGTGGTCCATGTCAAATCCTCGGATATGTGGGCTCCGAGGTACTTGAAACTGTTCACTCTCTCAACCGGTGCCCCGTCGATGCTGAGGGGGCTGTAGTCCTTGACCCCCGACCTCCTGAAGTCCACAATCATCTCTTTTGTTTTGCTGACGTTCAGGGAGAGGCAGTTCTCCTGACACCACTGTGACAGGTTCTCTACCTCTTCCAGGTAGGCCCTTTCGTCGTTGGCAGAGATCAGGCCCACCACTACTGTGTCATCAGCAAATTTGATGATGGTGTTGTTGTTCCGCTGTGCTACGCAGTCATGTGTGTACAGGGAGTAGAGGAGGGGGCTCAGAACACAGCCCTGGGGGGCCCCTATGTTGAGCGTGATGGATGAGGAGGTGCAGTTGCCTGCTCTTACCACCTGGGGTCTGCCCGTCAGGAAGTCCAAGACCCACTGGCAGAGGTCATAGTTCAAGCCCAGGTCCCTGAGCTTGGTTATGAGTTTGGAGGGGACTATGGTATTGAATGCTGAGCTGTAGTCGATGAACAGCATTCTCACATAGTTCCCCTGCCTCTTGTCCAGGTGTGATGCTGCTGTGTGCAGCACATGGGCTATGGCGTCCTCCGTGGACCTGTTGGGGCGATATGCAAATTGCAGAGGGTCCAGGTTGATGGGGAGGGAGGAACAGATGTAGCCCTTCACTAGCTTCTCAAAGCACTTCATGGCTATGGAGGTGAGGGCTACAGGGCGGTAGTCGTTGAGGCAAGCGGGCGTAGATTTTTTTGGGTACAGGGATGATGGTGGACTTCTTCAGACAGGTGGGGATGACAGCCTGTTCCAAGGACAGGTTGAAGATGTCAGTGAATACCGGGGCCAGTTGGTCGGCACAGACTTTTAGGACGCGGCCGGGGATGCCGTCCGGTCCTGCTGCCTTCCTGATATTCACTTTTTTAAAGATCCGTCTCACCTCATGCTCTGTTACCCTGAACACTGAGTCTCCATCAGCAGACCCCCCCCCCCCCCCCCCATTGCCGTGGTTTGTGGGCTGGTGTTTTTATTCACAGCCTCAAACCTCGCATAGAAGGAATTGAGATCATTTGCTAAGGAGATGTCATTGTTCAGTTTGAGGGAGGTGCCTTTGTAATCTGTCATTGTTCTGAGGCCCTGCCACATGCCTCTAGAGTCAGCCTGTTCGAACTGAAGTTCAACTTTATCCCTGTAACGCCGTTTTGCCTCTTTTACTGCTCTCCTGACGTTGTATCTTGCCATCTTGTGTTCTTCCATGTTGCCTGTCTCCAGCCCGGTGTTGTATGCTGATGTGCGCACTTTCAGAGCCTCACGGACGGATTTGTCTACCCAGGGCTTTTGATTTGGGTAGATTTTAATTTTGGTGGAGGGGATTGTTTCTTCTACCAGAGTACAGACATAGTCAATCACCGTTTCAGTGTATTCGTTAATATTGGCTGTGTTATCACGGAATACACTCCAGTTTGTGCATTCAAGTGCAGCTTGGAGTGACTCCTCTGACGTCACGGCCCAACGCTTAACCTCTCGCGAGACCACCGGCGTTCGCTTGAGACTTTGTTTGTACTTTGGCAAAAGAAAGATGGCGGCGTGGTCCGATTTACCGAATGGACTAAGAGCCTGTGACTTGTACCCATTCTTAAATTGCGAGTATACATGGTCTAATATGTTCTCGCCTCTGGTGGGACAGGTCAGTGTGGGAATGGGACCAGAGATAAAAACAGACTTTCCACATTTACATAAAAAGTTAAGAAGAATAATCTTTGGTCAGCTCAGACTGCTGGCGAGCTAGCATAGACTGTAAACATAACAAGCATAGACTGTAAAAGATGAGATACTCATGTACATGACTTTATATCCTTATGTAATATGTAAAATCAAGATCCATTCTGGAGGAAAACTGAGAACCTTTTCCTTCTCCTCTGATGTTACCGGAAAAGGAAGCTTTATGACAACTTGGTAATAGATGTGACCAACTGTAGTCGATACAGATCAATCAAATGTAGCTAGTATCACCCTGATGGCGATATTGGGTATATGATCTGTGCATCCCTATACAGGCCTATTCGTTCAACATGTTACTTTCCTGGCAAGAGTGTAGTGTTTGTTACTTTCAAAAGTAATGGTTACAACAAATTACATTTAACATACATTCTTCTTTCTAGACTCCCTTGTCTTACAACAGTTTATCTGTGAAGAGGAGGTTCCCCCTGAGCAGCAGGAGAGGAGCTCCAGTCTGGATGGCCAGCTCCTCTCTTCAGACTGTTTGGGAAATGAGACTGATGACAGTGATGATGACAGTTCTGAAACTGACACCAATGGCGGCGATGAATGGAAGGAGAGTGGAGGACCAGGTTTGATTACTCTGAAACCAAAGACTGATGACAGTGATGATGACAGTTCTGAAACTGACACCAATGGCGGCGATGAATGGAAGGAGAGTGGAGGACCAGTTTTGATGACTCTGAAACCAAAGAAGACCCAGAAAGTACAAAGTTTGTCTAACAGCAGTCCTGGGTTCAGAAAGAAGGGAGATCTGAAGATACACATAAATAAGCATATTGGAGAGAAACCATTTAGTTGTTCATTTTGTGGGAAAGGGTTCAGTATGAAGCGAGCACTGAAGAGACACATGATAACTCATACAGGAGAGAAACCATTTCTTTGTTCAGTTTGTGGGAAAGGGTTCAGTAGGACGGAACATCTGAAGAGACACATGATAACTCATACAGGAGAGAAACCATTTCTTTGTTCAGTTTGTGGGAAAGGGTTCAGTAGGACGGAACATCTGAAGACACACATGATAACTCATACAGGAGACAAACCATTTCTTTGTTCAGTTTGTGGAAAGGGGTTCAGTATGAAACAAATTCTCAAGAGCCACATGATGACTCATACAGGAGACAAACCATTTCTTTGTTCAGTTTGTGGGAAAGGGTTCATTAGAACGGCAGATCTGAAGATCCACATGAGAACTCATACAGGAGAGAAACCATTTAGTTGTTCAGTTTGTGGGAAAGGGTTCATTAGAACGGGAGATCTGAAGACACACATGATAACTCATACAGGAGACAAACCATTTCTTTGTTCAGTTTGTGGAAAGGGGTTCAGTATGAAACAAATTCTGAAGAGCCACATGATGACTCATACAGGAGACAAACCATTTCTTTGTTCAGTTTGTGGAAAGGGGTTCAGTATGAAACAAATTCTGAAGAGACACATGAGAACTCATACAGGAGACAAACCATTTCTTTGTTCAGTTTGTGGGAATGGGTTCTATCAGATGGGAGAACTGAAGAAACACATGATAACTCATACAGGGGAGAAACCATTTAGTTGTTCAGTTTGTGGGAAAGGGTTCAGTAGGATGGGACATCTGAAGGAACATCTGAGAACTCATACAGGAGAGAAACCATTTAGTTGTTCAGTTTGTGGGAAATGGTTCAGTAGGAGGCGACATCTGAAGAAACACATGATGACTCATACAGGAGAGAAACCATTTAGTTGTTCAGTTTGTGGGAAAGGGTTCAGTAGGAGGGAAAATCTGAAGGTACACATGATAACTCATACAGGAGAGAAACCATTAAGTTGTTCGGTTTGTGGGAAAGGGTTCGGTAGGACGAGAGAACTGAAGTTACATCTGAGAACTCATACAGGAGAGAAACCATTTAGTTGTTAAATTTGTGGGAAAGGCTTCAGTCAGAAAGGAAGTGTGAAGACACACATGATAAGTCATACTGGGGAAAAAAACATTTAGTTCAGTTTAAGATGGGAGTAGACTGGAAAAGAAGAGAGAACAGGTCCCAAAACAGTTTGCAGTTCACATAATAGTAACCCTATGTACCTATCCTAAGCAGTATACTTAACACTTTGAGTGCCACGGACGCGTTTTGTCGTTAGTTCATGCCGACTGTTGAATGCCACCAACGCTATATAGCGTTTGTTTGTCGATATAGCGTTTGTTTGTCGTATTTTTATTTTTTTAAACAATTTTTTAGCGTTTATCGCTTTTCTGGTCAAGCATGACCGACAGATACAGGGTGAAACGGGATATAGAGCAGGGGAAGACATTCGGCAAATGACGCAGCACGGTTTTCCCCGACGCAGAAATAGCGCCGAGATATGCGGTGAGCTACTGGAGCCCCCCATGTCGTATTTTTTTTTATTAGCGGCCTGTCTTTCTTTTTTTCTCTCTCTCTCTCTCTCTCTCTCTCTCCCACCCCTCCCTCTCTCTCTCTCTCTCTCTCTCTATCTGCCGCGCGGACTCATCACCGAGAGGGAGAGAAAGGAAGAGGGAGAGAGGGGGCCTTGTCAATAACTCTCTCTCTCTCTTCCCCCTCCTCCCTCCCTCCCTCTACCAGTGCAGACTGTGTGGACTGACTGTCACTCAAAGTGCTTATGAATTCATCGATTGATGAATTCATATTTCATCAATCGAGCCTCACGCTAGTGCTGCAGAAGCCAACTGAAGGATCGAAGTGATCGCCGAGCTGCAGAACAGCATGGAATACATATTTACAGTACCCGGCGCTGAATCAATAAACGCGATCGATATTTGGAATGGCGATCAGGAATTGGAATAATCTTTTTGGAGAACATCTGATCTGAGGTAAGCAATTTATTTTACCAGTCTTGGGGTAATCGGATTAGACTGAGGGGGGGGGGGGGGGGGTCCAGCCTCCTCATTTAACTTTTCCGTCAAGCCAACTGAAGGATCGAAGTGTTTGCCGAGCCGCAGAACAGCGTGGAATACATATTTACAGTACCCGGCGCTGAATCAATAAACGCGATCGATATTTGGAATGGCGATCAGGAATTGGAATAATCTTTTTGGAGAACATCTGATCTGAGGTAAGCAATTTATTTTACCAGTCTTGGGGTAATCGGATCTATTTTCACAGAGATGTGTGTGTGTGCGATCAGGAAATAAGAGAATATATTTTTCAGCTCGCTTCTCTAGCGTGCATAAGTACACATATACTATCGATAATCTAGCGTTTATTTGAAGACTATTCATAAATAGGCCGAGAAATTACAACGTTTTTTGTGTATGCCAGAATATTCCAGTAAATGCCGTTTATCACGGAATCTTTATATTTTCCTGAAACTTTCAAGAAAACGAGGGCTTTTCAAAATGCTATAAAACGGAAATGAACCGGTAAAAAAAAAAAAAAAACTATCCGTTTCGACAATGTTGACTGCAAACAAGTCATTGATAAGCGACGGGCAGAATAGACACATAGCCATAATTTAAAGGGGCTATGTACTGCTATTCCTAGCACTATTTGGGCAACTTTACACAATTCCTGTTAGTCTATTGAAGACATTTGTAAGTTTTTTTTCAAAAAAATGCATTGTTTTATATTTCTAATCAAGTACTCAAAACCATCATTTTTCAGCCTCAAGAAATCAGGCTGTTATGGCCTGGCTCCGTCCATAAGCACTTTGAGTGACAGTCAGTCCACACAGTCTGCACTGGTAGAGGGAGGGGGGGGACGAGAGAGAGAGAGAGTTATTGACAAGGCCCCCTCTCTCCCTCCCTCCCTCTTCATTTCTCTCCCTCTCGGTGATGAGTCCGCGCAGCAGAGAGAGAGAGAGGGAGGGGGTGGGAGAGAGAGAGAGAGAGAGAGAGAGAAAAAAAGAAAGACAGGCCGTTATTGACAAGGCCCCCTCTCTTCCTTTCTCTCCCTGTCGGCTCTCGGTGATGAGAGTCCGCGGCAGCTTGTGGTTTTTTTCTTTTTCTTTCTTTCAATCTCCCGTTTGCGGGTGTGTGGCGCGCGGCCGGCAGGTACCCCCCCCCCCCCCCAAGTGCTCTCTATCTCTCTCTTCCCATGCAGAGTATGAGGAAATGGTTTCCACTCGCTGTGTACAGTCAGTCTAGGTAGAATGTGGGCGGGCATTAGCTACAACCACAGAGCCAATCGCATCACTGTCTGCTACCCAGCGGCCGTATGACGTATATCAGCCGTTCAAATAAAAATGGCCTGATTTACTGGAGGAGGAAAGGGGCTGAGCTGAATCAGAGCAATCCGCCAATATGGTATTTAGACACTAAAACACATTGATACGAACTCCTATTACTATAATACAATGCTAGAGACTGAAAAATGACATTTATAGTACATGTCACCTTTAAGACAGAGATTATGTGTTCACAAATATGAGAACGCTATCATTGAAGTGGGTGGTGGCATTCAACCATGTTTTACCATGTTAACCAATGGCAACCAAAGTGTTAATAGGATCCCCACGTACTCGTACTAAACCGTATACTCAATAGGATCCCCAGGATGATTATGAGGTAACTATCACCAGAGCCAGACTCAGAGGATTTGGAGTAGCTGTTGTGTATTAAGCCAGTGGTTCTTAAACCAGGATTCCTTCCGGTAGTTCCAGAGGGTCCCCAGAAAATGGGGCCAATAGTCCAATGAGAGAATACAGTATATACTGATTATTCATTCATTCATTTTATTTTGTTTCGTACATGGGGGTACAGTTAATCTTTGCACAATATCACCAACATTTTTTTTTTTTTACATGATACACCCATGGCCGAAAAGGAGCAGGATGAAGAAAACGTATGTTTCCTGCTCCCTTCCAAACTTCATATTTATTTTAACATAATGGTCAGCTCAACTGCACCTTACAGCTTCATACCATATAATAATATAATAATAATCATTACCATAACTATGATAACAATAATCATAGGTTTCACTTACTACTGTTATCTCAGCTATATAAGCTAATATCTGGACTAAATCACATCCAACAACAAAGATCTTCTCAGATGGAGGGTCCCTCAGACAAAGTCTAATCAAATAGATCAATACGCTTGAATTAATCCCACTGGACTAAAGACATTATGCAATGTTCAAAGCTACAGAAGATACACTCTCCAAGGGTCTGTTTTCAGATTTTATGCAATTTGGCAACCTTTCTTGACATTTGTCAGAAAAATGTAAGCGGAGAATGTAACCCCATAATATGTTTATTTCTGTACTGTATGCGTGTGTTTCTCCTCAGCAATGGTGTAAATGACTTACTTTAATCGAGTGGTAGGTACAGGTTGAAAAAAAACCTCAGCTCTGAACTAGGCAAAATCTGCACCTGGCTCGCTGATAACAAACTATCATTACACCTGGGTAAAACAGAGTCCATCCAAACTCAGCAAGACCGACGGCTTCTCAGTTACAGTGGGTGACAATATTGTCACAAGGAAAGATGAAATTACATACCTAGGTTCCATCCTAGAGGCAAATCGTTCCTGTGACAAAATGGCATCCAATGTAATAAAAGAAGTCAACCAACAAACTAGATTCTTGTACCGGATCTCCTCTCTGGTAAACAAGAATACCCTGAAGACTCTGGCAGGAGCACTCATTCAAGGGTACTATGCTTGCACCTCATGGTACCAAAGCACCTCAAAGGCGCTAAAAACAAAATTACAAACATCACAAAACAAACTGGTCAGACTACTGCTTGACCTTACTCTTAGAACCCACCTCACCCCTCCCCACTTTGACAACCTAGGATGGTTTAGAGTAGACGACAGAGTACTGCAACAGCAAAATGGTCCTGGTCTACAAGATACACTACACGACTAAGGTACCCATGTACATGTCAAAATACTTCCCAAAGGTCAGTGAATACCACGACCACAACACCAGAGGGAGCTCCACAAATCATGTTAAACCCAGATTCGGCTCAAACAAGGGACTAAACACGTTTAGCAATTATGCCACATTAATGTGGAACGCCCTGTAAAGGAATGTGAATCACTACCCACTTTCAAGACCACTCTCAAAGAGCACCTACGGGAGACTGCAATTCGAAACTGGCCCCTGTAAATGTCCTAACCCAACCCCCTCCAATGTACAGTAAATGTCCTAACCCAATAATACACGAGACCCTCTTCTTGGGACCAAGTAAGGTTTCGTCGATAATCCAATGTACAGTTACCCCCCCGCCTACCCAACCACCTCCAATGTATAGTTTCCCCACCTACCCAACCTTCTCCAATGTACAGTTTCTTTGTCAAATGTATATACTCTCTTTTGTAAACTCTTTTTGTATTACAAACAGTACTGTATTTGTAAATCTGGTATGTCCTAAATGTATAGATGTAGCAGTACTGTCTATCTGTATGTCATGTATGCCATATGTTATGATGAATTGAAAATGGGGACCCTGATGTAAACAGGACTAAAGTCTTTCTCTGGTCTGCATCGCCTTAACAATTGTGTGTATTGAGCTGTACTGTATTGTACCCATTCTGCAATCTGTTAATAACATTTTCAATCAATCAATCAATAGATCTGGTAGGTGTTTGGGTTGATACAATGTAGCCTACTGTTTTGTATAATGTGGAAATGTACAATAAAAATACCTTGATCAAAAACAAATAGTTGGCTACCTAACTAGCCACTTTTTGTTGTTTCTAAAGTGTCTTGTCAATTTTGGCCTAAGCAATTGAATGTACTACAGTAGGCTGTGGGGAAATGTATCAAAACACGTTTCACACTCTCATTCACGCAGTGGCGGACTCAGGCTGTTTGAAGGGCAGGGGCACCTAGCAATTGTTTGGCCAATTTAAATATTTAAGACACATTTTCGGTCAAATTAGTATTCTTGACCATGTTGGCACCGGATTCTCAGTGATAATCCAAACAATGGCTCTGCGAGCTAGTACATAGCTATCAGTGAGGACTTACAAATCCATACCTTTATCATTATCTCCTCCCTGACTGTTGTTGCTTTGGACCCAATCTTTCAATGAGAAGCTGCCTCTCACAGCATTTTTCAGCTGCTTTTTAATGTTCTTCAGTTTTCTTTCTCTCCTTGGCATTCTGTAATCATAGTATATAGGCCAATGCTGACCCCCCTTTTACGTTTACTACCACTCTTAAGTTAGCTTTAAAAACTAATTCACACTGAACTTTAAAGTCCTATGGGTAAATGTTGTGCTAATTATCCCTCAGAGAAGAATTTTTAGACTTCTGCCTTATTTCCAAATTGAGAACACGGGTTAGCATAGAATCAACTAAGCAAGGTAACTGTTTAGTTAGCTAGCTCCTTAGCTAGGCATCTACACTACTAGCCTAGGCTAAAACATGTGATACTGCTATCAATAAAATCACTTGCAGTGTACATACATTAGTATTTAGTAATGTATCATTAGTAAATCTCAATGGACCTCATGATCGAAAGTGTAGGTAACTATCTTCATAACTACCTTTGTAAGAACAAACTTACGAAAGATCTCCGGAAAAGGTGTTTGTAAATGCCCATAAGTGTTCTCAGCTGTGCTTCCCTGAATGAAGAACCCCACTCATTCTTAAACTAAAAGTGCGTTCTCGTACACCTGTAGTTGCATACAGATATCTCACCAGCTCCTTATAGGGAATGCAAGGACTGTGTGCAAACTGATTCAACAGGTAGCGCAAACGCAATTTGCGACTGATCAAAATTAGATTAGATAAAAATGTATTGTCATTATGCAGCACAAGTACATTACAACAAAAATAAGTTTGGCATCTAACCAGAGTCCGTTTACATTTAGTCATTTAGCTTCATTCTTCTGTTTTGATTGGCTAGATGTATCTCCATGCCTGACTATAGAATATTTTGACATGGTTTTCTACGACAGATTTGACGTTAAAAACTGAATTATCGGAACAAGTACCTCATGCAATGAATTCTATGGTCAGGCCTTGTGCTCTGAATGGTGATAACGATGACCTGACATTGTGATCTAGTATTGACTCACAGCCTACACAATCCAGAGTGGTTGAATAGATTTGATTAATAAAGAATTGAATTGGATTTAGATACATTTAAATAAATTTAAACGAGTCCATTCCTGCAATCTAAAATAGCTACTGCTATACATGCAGTGACCTCAAACTTATCTCTAGTAAACCACTCTTTGGGGAGTTGCATGTGTTTGGTTTCCTCAAAATATAAGTTTGTACAGTTTTATTTTATATCTTGTGGGTTTAGTGCTATATAGATCAACTGTGTGCTTCTGATCAAAACTCAATGTCAAAAGAAAGTTAAAGCTTTAATGTTTCATTAATCAAGCATCGCATGGAGAAATTGTGTACACCATACAATAATTTACAGGAAATGTATTGCTCATGAACAAGCGTATAAAAAGACATTGTTTGAATTAGTGATTATAAAAAGACACATTTTGACAAAGTCAAGGATTACAATTATGAGTCCATAATTTCTGCAGTGTCCTGTTTGTTGTGAGTCAGTCTGTGTGGTGCTGCCCTCTGTCTCTGAGCTGAAAGACTGTGGTGGTGGTGTCTTCTCCAGGCTCCATCTGATGCCGGGGAGCAGGTAACAGCCTCAGGATCCACTGGGTAGGAGCTTTTCCCATCCTCCTGCTTCTTCTCTGACTCCCACTGACTCTCAGCTTCCAGCCCACCTGCCTGACAGACTGTTCCTCTGGGGAGAAGTCTTTAGTGTCCAGGTTCAGGGAAAAGCTCCAGTTTGTATGAGACTGGCTGGATGGCCACAGAGGCTGGGACACGCTCTATCTGCAGAACTCCACTGAGTGTGTCTGACTCTTAACCACCAAAACGTGCAGACTACAACGTATGACGTATATCATGCCAGTTAGAGTACCTTGTGTATACTGTTTACTTTTACTCTTACTCAGAATATATTCAGATTAAAATTCTTAATTTCTTATATTTATTGTAACGTATAATATGACCGAAAGGGCATACAGACCTTCATCTAGTTTATTTTTCTCCAATTTTTATATTGTTATTTCTATTGTTTACACTGTTTATTTGTTCACATTTTATTGCCTATATTTATGTCTTTCTACCATTACCCTGCCCATACCTCCCCTCAACCCATGCTGCTATGATGCCTGAATTTCCACAAGGGGATCAATAAAGGAATATCTTATCTTATCCTAGTTTGTGGAACTGCTGCATCTTTCTCTGCAGTCGATCCCACTGGCAGAGAAGAGGTGCGACCTCTGGCCAGAGACTGGAACATTACAATTACATTTAGTCATTTAGCTGACGCTTTTATCCAAAGTGACTTGCAAGTTGTGTACAGCAAGTCAGCAGGAAGGGTACAACTCTGGCAGCTAAGTAACATTGTTCATCAAACAGTGTTGAACTTGGGTGCTACAGTCTTGGGTGCATAGTAGTATAGACAGATTAGCATAGTAGATAGATGACTTCATAGCAAAGTGCATGATAGTAAGACAGGACGAATGTTAGTAAGTAATAAAAAAAAAAAAAAATCAGATATTGATTGAAGAAGTGTGTCAGCGGTGGACAACTGGGCGGGTTTTGTCATTCCTGAATGGTGGGAAGTTTGTTCCATTATTGTGGAGCGAGGACTGAGAATAGCCTGCTTCTCTTTTATGACCCCCCTGGAACTCGGGTGGGACTGGGTCTGAGGCGGCCAGAACATTTAGAGTGTAGGGGTCTTGGGGGTGTGTAATTAGAGATCATTGACCAGAGGTAGGAGGGAGCTGTTCCTCTCCTGCATGGTATTCCAGGTCAAGGACCTTGAAGCGTATTTGTGCGGCAATGGGAAGCCAGTGCAGCTCTCTAAGAAATGGGGTAACATGGGCTGACTTTGGTAGGTTGGAGATCAGGTGGGCTGCTGCGTTCTATATGAGTTGAAGTGGCTTGGTGGCAGTAGTCGGTAGACTACTCCTTCTGATGTTGCTCAGGAGGAATCGGCAGGTTCTGGTTGTTGCAGTGATGTGAGCAGAGAAGTTCAGCCGGTCGTCAAGGACTATATCTGTATGAATATATCTGTATACCAGAAACACTGCAACACGGTATATACTATCTAGGGTTTTAAAGTGGAGGGAGATTAATGCATATACAGACATAATTGTTGATTGTACCGGCAGTAGAAAAGCATGATTTGTTTGTATACAAGAATAAATGTTTTACCTCGCATTTCTTTTAGAATGTACACTCAGATGGGTGTAAAACCAAGTGTCTTTTTCACCTTCTTAGCCAGGTTCCCTGGTCATTTTGTGCAACTATTTAACAATATCTGCCAAAAAGATCACACAATTTCTGTAATCTTATATCAAAAGCCAATCACTTTTCCCCTCTGTAAAACAAAATATTGTCAGTTCTTACATAGGCTTGTACTACTCACACATTCCAACCAATAATATGGCAACATATTTTTCAACACACTACCCCTCCAAAGCTAGCTAATGCCGGAGCCTTGTGGCCTCACCAGAAAAGTGATGCCTGAAATACTGATATGTGGCTTTTTTCAAACTTATAACAAAATATTCCATCTAGAAACACAAAACTGCTTAGCTAACTCAGCCTTGTTGTAACCTATATATTCACTGAAAAACCATTTACTTCATCTAAGGATTTATCCACTAGTTGCAAGGTCTGCACTTGATTTAATGCAGGCTAACACTAGCTTATTTTAGCCAGCACATAAAAAAAAGAAAATATTATTAAACACCAACACGGTATCACACTCAAAGGAAATAAAAAGAAAGCAAAAGGGTGGGCCCACAAAATACCAATAAAAGTCCTATCTTAATGCCGGCATATATTGTTTGGGGTTCCCCTATTGAACGGTAGTAGCAACGTTAACTTCGCCCACGGGCTGCACCACACTGTATACTGTATAATAGCTCGGGAGCATCAATGCCCATTTGTACTCATCCGAAATGGCCGCCTCGCCGCGCCACTGTTGTCCGGAAAGCAAGATGGCGTCGAACGCTCTCGGTGAGGATACTAGCAGGCGGAGCTGGGGCAGAGAGGCAGCGCCGGCTGAGAGCGTGTGCTGGGCGATGACGACCCCTGCTGGACGGGACTAACTCCCGTAGGCTGCAGGCAGCCGGGTGCAGATCTGGTCGCAGGTAGGCGGGGCGCTTATAGCTTATCCGCAACAGTAAGTTACTTCCGGGGTAGGCCTGATTGGCCCCGACAGGCACGTGACGCGCAACTTTCTCTGCCGCGCGGCACGCTCCGCGGAGCCGAGCGGCAGAGCTTGCGGAATTACGTAACCGTCCAAATACGCCATGACTTTCATTCGGCGCTTCAGCTCACCTGGCAGAGCAGCGGTCCTGCGATCCTGCGGTCCGTTGTTGGTGAGTTCGAATCCCATCAAATCTTTTTTTTTTAACGTGATTTTTTTTTTAACGTGTATTCTTTCGCCGGTTAAGGTTAGGCATGGTTAAGGTTAAGGTTAGGCATTGTTTCGGAGTTGGTTAAGGTTAGAACGGTTAAGTTTAGGCGCTGTTAAGGAGCTGGTTAAGGTTAGAGTTTGTGTTAGAGAATGGCAATAGACAGCCTATTTCCGCGCGACAGCTCTCAGCAGCCTCGTTGCGCGTCCTGAGTTTGCCGCGTCACGTGCCTGTCGGGGCCAATCAGGCCTACCCCGGAAGTCACTTACTGTTGCGGAACAGTTACAGGCAACCGGGGCAGACAGATTGCAGGCAGACTGGTTGTAGGTCCACGCGCGTCTCGGGGCTCGCACTCTATACCGTCACACTGTAACTACTATAACCCGACTACTAAGGACTTCGATATGTTGTTAGCCGCACGCTACTTATACCGCACACAGTAACTACTATAACCCGATACTGTTAGTGCTTGGCTCTGCACTGTTTGCTCACACACTATCGCTGGTACTTCTAGGATATCACGTCAACTAGCAAGTACTTCCTATCACCCGTCACTATCCCACGGGGCCCTCCAACATAACTTCTGCAACAGGGCTCTCCCGAGCACCTGTCTGTTGCGACTGTTCGTGGTCAAGTTCACTGCCGAAGAGGATCTCCTTCCGCCTTCCGCCTCCATATATCACGTCCCATCTCTCTCCGACACTCTCTGCCTGACACCGCCCCCTGCTGGTCCCGCCTACTAGTCACACAGGGGAGGATGTTGAATATGGTCCAGCGATACTGTGTATGGTCCATACTCCAGCCGATAGAAGGAAGAGAAACTCATATCATTGCTTGTGGGAATATCAATGATGTCTTTGTGTACAAAGGGGATATAAAACACAAGTCAGCAGTTCTGAATAATAGACAATATTTTCAGGCTGCTACATGTTAATAACATTTTCAATCAATCAATCAATGGCTAACCGTCCTGCCATCTAGCCTGCACGGGAGTCTGTCTGAAGTACACACATTGCATAACTCCACATTCGCCCCGGTCCTCTGGGACCCCTTTGTTCTGCGCTGCCCGTCTGCAGCACCCGAGGAGGAGGAAGAGGATCTCCGTGCCTGGAGTGGGACACCGCCTTCGCTCTCTAATTCTCTACGCGAGGTTGCCAGTGTTCCCACTCCAGACGTCAAGCCGGCGTGTCATCGCTCCCTATTTCCACGAGAGGATGGCGCCTCTTCCCCCCGGCCTCCGCTGTCGGGCCCCTGTCTCAAGTCAAGTCAAGTCTCCGTGCCCGGCCCCCCCGAGGAGGAGGAAGAGGATCTCCGTGCCTGGAGTGGGACACCGCCTTCGCTCTCTAATTCTCTACGGGAGGTTGCCAGTGTTCCCACTCCAGACGTCAAGCCGGCGCGTCATCGCTCCCTATTTCCACGGGAGGATGGCGCCTCTTCCCCCCGGCCTCCGCTGTCGGGCCCCTGTCTCAAGTCAAGTCAAGTCTCCGTGACCGGCCCCCCCGAGGAGTGAATGAATGAATGAATGAATGAATGAATGAAAACTTTATTTAACAGATTGCAGAATGGGTACAATACAGTACGGCTCAATACATACAATTGTTAAGGGGATGCAGACCTGAGAAAGACGTTTGTCTTGTTTCCATCAGGGTCCCCCATTTTCAATTCATATAGAGGAGGAAGAGGAGGAAGAGGATCTCCGTGCCTGGAGTGGGACACCGCCTTCGCTCTCTAATTCTCTACGGGAGGTTGCCAGTGTCTTAGCCTTTGTCCCTGACACTTAGCCCTGTCCCTTAGCCTGTTCGCCTCTTAAAGGCACAGTGCCACATTTTCCTTATTTCCTTGACGCTAGTGTTTTGTGTTCTCCCCTGTTCCCCTCTCCAGTGCCCCTGGTCCTAGTCCTTGACATTTAGCCCTGGCCCTGTCCTTTAGCCCTAGTCCCTTAGCCTGCTCGCCTCTTAAAGGCACAGTGCCGCATTTTCCAGTTTTCCTTGACTCTAGTGTTTTTGTGTTCTCCCCTGTTCCCCTCTCCAGTGCCCCTGGTCCTAGTCCTTGACATTTAGCCCTGGCCCTGTCCTTTAGCCCTAGTCCCTTAGCCTGTTTGCCTCTTAAAGGCACAGTGCCGCATTTTCCAGTTTTCCTTGACTCTAGTGTCAAAATATTAACTTAGTGCAAACAAACAATATGCTCAGCCAGCACTAGACTTTCCTTTCTTTAATATAAACACAAAAAAACTGTCAACCATGTTTAAATTCCCTGATTGTCAGTTCTTAATGGAAAGATTCGTTTTCTGCTTGAAATTATTATGTATCTGTCTACATTTATTTAGACTAACATTATTTAAATATTGAGTGCAACTGTGGTGGATTACGTAATTTGGTGAGTTGGAACTATCTATGGGTTGGCGCCGGGTCCCCACGGACATTTTAGCGTGTGGCACCTTCAGCTCCAGTAACGTTAGGAGTTTATAACATCAACAAGCTGCACGAAAGCGGCAATAGTCCCGGTTGGAGTTAGTAAAACACAGTTGTATGTTAGCCTTCTTGGATGTTGAATAAACGCCTATCATTGTCTTTAAACACTCCGCCTCTCAGACTCCCATTTCCTCCTCTGCTACAGTAGCTAGTAGCTACGGTGTTAGCTGTTGTTGTGAAGGGCTAGCTAGCTAACAGCTACAAACATTGTACAAACTGCTAACGCTATGGCAAGATGTGTGTAGGCCTATGTAATGTTAATGGCTATGTTTTTAAAGTCGTAATGAAGATTGATTTATATTGTGCTTGACATTTTTACACAAACTGACTAGCACCTGGTCTGGCTGCAGTGCTGCTGCAGCAGCCAGCGCTCACCTCTCCCGGCTCTGCCAAATGATTTTTTTTATTTGCGCGTTATCTGAACCGTACGATACACAGACGCTCCATTACCGGATAAATATATATAATTAGTAAACTGTCGGGGGCATTTTGTGCCCCCCTTAACTGATTTTCGAGGGCATTTTGTCCATTTTCAAGGGCATTATGCCCCAAGCCCCCGTTAATTTCGAACCCTGTAGTATATACATTTGACGTAGAAACTGTACATTGGAGGAGGTTGGGTGGGGGGGGGGTTGGGTACATTGGGATATTGACAACCATACTGGGTAATTTACATTGGAGGTGGTTGGGGGGGGAAGACACACTGTATAAACAAGCAAAACTGTACATTGAGGGGTGGGGGGAGGAGACACTGTACAAACAATCAAAATTGTACATTGGACTATTGACAAAACCATACTAGGTAAATGACTGTACATTGGAGGGAGTTGGGTTAGGATATTTACAGGGGCCAGTTTTGAATTGCAGTCTCCCGTAGGTGTCCCTTGAGAGAGGTTTTGAAAGTGGGTAATAATAATAATAATAATAGATCAAATTTATATAGCGCCTTTCATAGAACCCAAGGTCGCTTTACAATCAGGACAAAAAATAGGGCAAGGAAAGTAGGGGGGGGAGGGGGAAAAGGGGATGAGGGAAAGTAGGGGATAATGGACCTAATTTAATCTAAAACTAACTGATGGGGAAAGCCTTGGTGAAGAGGTGTGTTTTTAGAGCGGATTTGAAGGTGTCCAGGGTTGGGGCGTTGCGGATTTCGGGGGGGAGAGAGTTCCAGAGGGTAGGGGATGCCACGCTGAAGGCTCTGTCCCCAAAAGTCCGTAACCTGGTGCGAGGGATGGAGAGGAGACCTAGATCAGAGGATCGTAGGTTCCGGGATGGAGTGTACTGGTGGAGGAGATCAGACAGGTACCGGGGGGCGAGGGCATGGAGGGATTTGTAGGTGAGGAGCAGGAGTTTGAAGGTGATGCGGAGCCTGACTGGAAGCCAGTGGAGATGGATGAGGGTGGGGGTGATGTGCTGCCAGGGCTTGGTGTGAGTGAGAACCCTGGCAGCTGAGTTCTGGACATACTGGAGCCTGTCCAGGGCTTTGCTGGGTACCCCGAACAGGACTCCATTACAGTAGTCCAACCGGGAGGTGACAAATGAGTGGATCAGGGTCTCAGCCACAGAGTCTGAGAGTGAGGGTCGGAGACGGGAGATGTTCCTGAGGTGGTAGAAGGCAGACTTGGTGACAGATTTGATGTGGGAGTGAAATGAAAGTGTGGAGTCAAGGGTGACGCCCAGGTTACGGACTTCGAGAGACGGGGAGATGGAACAGCCGTCAACGTGGAGGAGGAGATCTCCAACCTTCCCGAGCAGTGCCTTGGGGGCCACAACCATGAGCTCTGTCTTTTTGCTGTTGAGTTTAAGTAATTTGGTTGCCATCCAGGTTTTTATAGCGTGGAGGCAGTTGACTACAGACTGTGGGGGGAGCTGGGAGGATGGTGAGGTGCTGATGTAGAGCTGAGTATCATCAGCATAACAGTGGAAGTTGAGTCCGTGGTGACGTATAATCTGACCGAGGGGGAGCATGTAAATGGTGAATAGTAGGGGACCCAGCACAGAGCCCTGGGGGACACCGTGGTTGACTGGGGCCAGGGGGGAGGATGAGCCGCTGACGCTGACAAACTGAGATCTATTAGTGAGATATGAATGAAACCATGACAGAGCTGTACCGGTGATGCCTAGTGATGGAAGTGAACCACATGCCATCCGGAAGTGTTCCTCTGTGGGATTTCCTGTAGCTTTAGTGGTCGAATATATAATACTGCACACACGAAACGTCCTATTGATTCGATGTTCAATAATACTGCACATACGAAACGTCCTATTGATTCGATGTTCAATAATACTGCACATATGAAACGTCCTATTGATTTGATGTTCATTCAGTTCATTACCGGGAATAATTAAAGTATTTATGTAAGATCAACTTGTGAGACTGTATTCGAAAGTCACTTCGGTAATTACAACAGCTTCCCAGGGTTGTTTTATTGCATTACCGTAAACCTGTAACTAATCGAGCACTCGAAATTACAGGGGCGGCTGGTTTGACCACGCAAAAGTGAAAGACGGCTGGCTTGACCGCACTAGTCAAGTCAAGTCAGTAGTAGACGAGGAGCGAAGATAAGAGACCTGTGTGTTGGAGCTACAGAGCTAACGAAATAAATATACTCAACAAATGTAGAGGACTCGCGTAGTTATACTTGTGGAATAACACGACTACCGGTACACCATCCTCTATATTATGGCCAGTCCTGTCTCACTACCAGACATCTTACACTACCCTTCAGTGTAATGCAGCGCACGTTGGGCTAATGCTTGGTACGGTATAATTAGGTATTTAGCTAACATTAGTTGTAATATTAGATGGCTGGCTAACATCAATGTTTTGTAGCCAGGGGAGCAGCAAGCTAATGCCAAAAGCGGATGTTGTCTGACTGACTCTGCTTACACTTCAGGGTCACGTTAGATCAGGAGGATACTAAAATGACGTAAAATTACAAATTAGACAAATACACTGCCAACAAAGCAAAGATGAAGATGCTTATTAGTCAATAAAATACTGAAAACAAAACATGCACACAGACAAGCAGCTCTAATGAGGCAGCGCTAGAAAGCAGTAGTTTGTTTACAAAGATGTGTAAGAGCGGAGCATACAAATGTATTCTAGGAATCCCTAGAAAGGGAAGAGGAAAGACGGCAAACTGAAATGACCAGAATGTAGAAACATATCAGGAAAGTAAAGATGAAAATGACCCCCCCCCCACCTACAGAATCAAAACAAGCATGTGGAAAAGAAGAGCAAAAGACAGAAAGAGAGCGGAGAAACTTTGAAAACTTTGTTTACAGACTTTATGAAATTACATTACTACATTTGTAGTGTACAATTGCTATAACCATAGAGCCTAACCTAACTGAACATTTTCATCTGCTTTAAATTATGATTTTGTCTGTATGGACTTTACAGAGCTGTGTCCACTGAAGATGTCCCAGGGAAAGAATGACCTCAGTGACGACCCCAACGAACATGTCGGAGCTGTTTCACCGGCTGCAGACAAGAAAGATGACCACATAGCCGGTCCTAGCCAACACCATATGCTCCCTGAGGTAGTATTATGCTTCAGTTGACATTCAGTTAGGGTTGGGCTATATGAACAAAATCTCATATCATTATCACCAGATCTTTCTTAGGTTTGACTAGTAGAGGAACAAAATCTCATATCACCATATCTTTCTTAGGTTTGACTAGTAAAGGAACAAAATCTCATATCACCATATCTTTCTTATGTTTGACTAGTAGAGGAACAAAATCTCATATCACCAGATCTTTCTTATAGGTTTGACTAGTGGATGAACAAAATATCACATCACCATATCTTACTTAGGCTTGACTAGTGGATGCAGGACTCCTTGGCCATTTTGGCGACAGAGCTGCATTCGTTATCCACACAAAAAAGGATCATGGTAGTTTGATGGTATTTTCAGTTTTACTATGTTACTGGCCATGGTAAAAGTCATGTATCGCCCTGGTACCACTTTTGTACTTAATGCTACCATGGCATGGTGGCATCCAATTTGAATCATGATACAGATGGTAATATCATGGTATTTCCACCATTCTTTGGTCACTATACCATGATCACTTTTTATAAAGGTTGGAAAGGGCTTCGAAACACTTTCGATTCAGGGGTGAAGAAGTTGCAACATGGTTGCATTTTTCATTTGGTTCAGTTAGCTTTTACACTTTGTCAACCAAACCTTCTAAACAAAGCCATGTGATCATGCAGGGCAGCCTTTTATTGGACATAATCCCATACCTGCCAACTTTATGCTGTGAAAAAGGGGATTCAAACTTCAAACTGACAGGATGAGCAGGAAAATTAAACATAATGTATGGGGATCCAATGGTTCATCAATATAATCTGGCAACATTAGAGTTTTCTGATATTTTCCTGCCTTTGGTCCGATTTACTTTCACACCTCAAACAAACCTCACCAGGGTTCACTTGCAAGCGAACCGAGACCAACGTTTTCAGGGTGGACCAGAGTTCACTTGTTTGGTCCACACCAGGGCCCTCATTTATCAATGGTGTGTACGCACAGATATTATGTGCGTAACCCGTGCGTACGATCATTTCTAAGCAAAGTGTGGGACTCAGAGCATGCGTACCTGGCGCCCAGCGGTAGAATATGAACACTACATCACGGAAATAAGCTTCCGTGCATTAGTTTCAACACTGGTGTGTTCTGTATGACCCGTAATTCATTATAGTTAATTGTAAAATAGCGACGGTAGTGTAATTATAACGGGCTCACGCGTGAACAAGAGATTGGCCTGCTTGTTTGGCACGGGGGGGGGGGGGGGGGGGGGGGGGGCGCAGGCAGACGCACAACACCCACCTCCAAGCGCGATTAAATATTGTTTAAAATAAAAAGCGAAATACTATTATTTTGTGTCATGTTTCCAAATAAGATTGGTCACAACGAAATTGTTACGAAGGATCAGATTAAACCGAATATATATATTTATTGATTGATATATATTGCATAATATTTGTATATCGTTTGATATCCCTTGTATATTCCTTGTACATATACACGGAATATCCCTTTAGCCTAGTACAGACAATAATATTTCATTCTCCTATTGGACAGCGGTCCACCAGGCGCCATTGCCATACCTCCAAGGTCTGGTTCAAAGTCACCGCCGGGGACTTGCCTGGACATGAACGGTTCTGCGCAAGGATATGAGACAGGAATAAAGCTGGTACTAGTTTGTTCACCTAACGTATAAATACGGCGCAGGTGAATACAGAAGTAGAGTTACCCAATAAGTTGAAGCCTCACCCACGATACAACGTGCGGTGAAGTATGGCCTGTTTGGCCCCAAATAGAGCATTGAGACCGCGTGCGAATTAATAACTGAAGTGTCAGAGTTTAACGCTGTACCGTCGAGTTCGACCGATTCTATTAAGTCAGTAATAGTCTATTTGTGTATATAGTGTATCGTGCGGCTACCGTTCTACAGTGACCAGCATCACCAACGTTTCCTCGTACCAGCTAGAGTGCTTATCCAGGCTGGGCTGCTTACCCTGGCGCTTTCACCCGAGGGGCCCTAGACGAGGACCGTGTGGATTATGTACACTGGATAACCTACCGACGACTGCATAGCCCTTTTCGGCTGGATTATATTTGCTTTTGGTCCTGTAATTGATGGAGCGGAGAATTGCCGACACCCACAATTGTGTGGGATTTACCCTGTGAGGAGCCACGTCGAGTCCGCCTCTCAGAAGCCTGAGGCCGGCTAGCTTTCTTCCATGCGGAGCTGCATGCTACGGAGAACAGCTGTATTCGTCTGCGGATCAAGATCTTATTGCACCGTCTCCTGTACTTGGAGTCTCCTTATCATCGTTGACCCAGACTCTACTACCGACAAATCCTCTCCCCTTGCTGGCTTACGACCGGAGGGACCCTACCAGTATCTCCCGCTATATTACCAGAGTACCATAGATATAATTCCTAAGATTCAGGTTGTATTATTATCTCCTGCGTAATATGAGAATGGACATACGTTATTGATTTGCCTACGCACATTCCTTTGCCTTATAAGTGCATCTAAAGTAAAGTATATTATGTACTATCATTGCTGCTAATAAATACTTAAATCCAGTTTTGTGTGGAACCGAGTCATTGTGGGAAGTGTTCATCATAAGATACCTGTGTACTGTATGGCCAGTAGTAATGTACATAAGACGGTAGTGGTTTAATGATACCATACTTATCAATACAGTCAGGGAATTGTACCCCTCAGTTACAGAAATGCTTTCTACTTCAATTTGCTGGTTAGAATAGATGACCTCAGTTGAAACTTCACTGAGACTAGCACAGTCTATTTGTGAGCTCCCACACAGATGTGATAATAATAATAATAATAATAATAATAATAATAATAATAATAATAATAATAATAATAGATTCATTTTATATAGCGCCTTTCAAGAGACCCAAGGTCGCTTTACATAGGGGGGAAAAAATAACAAAGTAACAAACATAGTGGACAGACACAACATATAAATATTATGATGGAATTCAAGTTCGTGTTTTTATTGATCACATAGGCAGGCTATACATGGTGTAGGCTACATGGCAGTGAGATTCATTGTTCTTGTATTTTTTTTTTTTTTTATATTTTTTTAACAAACCCATAAACAAACATGACAACACACAATAAGATATACAAGCATTATTTGTCAGTGCACATCCAATGAAATTAAATCACATTTTATTTAATTGTCTTATATAGGATATACCCTTAATACCTGTTATCTAAAAACCTACACACATATGCTCCAGCTCGTACCCCCCCCTTTCGGACCCCCCATTGGATAATCCATCCATTTTCCCTCGCTCCTAACCAGACATTACCATTATATGCTAGCTTTTATTTTCTCCACCACTTCTAACCACAATGTCATTTTGGATTCATTGAGACCCAAAATTCTTGCTGTAGATATTTCTTGATAGATCACATCGAGATATGTAATAATCCAGACCTTTCGGCACATCTTTTCCGGTTGGAACCATCGTGATGCTATCAGCTTTTTAGCCACTGTGATACCCGATAAAACCAATCTCTTTAGCTGTGGATGTACTGCCCACTCAAAAACATCATTCAGCAGTAGTACAGAGGGGTGTACAGGTATATTCCAAGTTAAGAGGTTTGATAGTTTCTGGGTCACCTCTTTCCAGAATATCTTAACTGGTGGGCAGTCCCAGTACATGTGCATAAATGTCCCCTCGTCCCCATTTGTACATAAGGAGCATTTGGAGTCTTGTATAAGACCCATTTTTTCAGTCTTATAGGAGTCAAGTATGTCCTGTGAATATAGTTAAGATTGATTTGTTGATGGTCCGGGTTCCTTGATGTGAATCGAATATTTGCCCAGGCTGCTTGCCAATCAAAGTCGCTTTCCAGGTCTGGTATATCCCTCCTCCAGACAGAGTCTAGTTGGAGGGTTTCATACGAGGACGTTAGTAATTGATGATACAAATCTGAAACAAAACCACTCGATGTCTCTCTTTCATAGAAGAATTTGTGGTATCTGTGGTGTTCAATTGGTATGTCTAATGGAACACAGTGAGACTTCAAACATAGCCGTAACTGTATGTAAAAAAGCCATGTGGAGATTAAATCTTTTGCATATTTCTCCATAACTACACAAACCCTGTTTGTTAAAAACATCCCCTAATGAGTGTATGCCTTGCTCTTCCCATATAGGGAATCTTATAGGTCGTTTTTCAATCAAGAGTGCATTGTTATTGAATAAGGGAGTATGATTGTGCCATTTATGTGGGTTAGGATATTTTTTTTGTGTTTCGCGCCATATCCGGATCGCATGAGTGATTATGGGGCCAAATTTCCTTTCGCATTGCTTAATTGGTAATTTGGTGTATACTATGCCCTTCAGCTTATGTGGAGCTACTATATTTTCTTCTAAATTTCTCCAGGATACTAATGCTTGGGGATCAAACCATGTTGTTAGTGGTCTTAAAGTGTACGCCTTAAAGTAGTGGTAGAAATCTGGAAATGCCATAATAATAATAATAATAATGGATTGGATTTATATAGCGCTCTTTGTGACACCCCAGTAACCCCAGAGCGCTTACAGAGTCCATTATTCGTTCATACACAGTCATACCGGTGGTGGTAAACTACAATTGCAGCCAGAGCTGCCCTGAGGCAGACTCACGGAAGCGTGGCGAATAATCATCGCCTACGGCCCCTCCGACCACCACCAACATTCACACATGCATACACATTCATACAAGTAGGTTAAGTGTCTTGCCCAAGGACACAACGGCAGTGGGATGGACATGGGCTTGAGCGGGATTCGAACCACCAACCCTTCGATCATTGGACGACCCGCTCTACCCCTGAGCCACGCCGCCCTACCTCCGTCTGCTTTGTTTCTCTGTGCGGTGGATCTTTTTATACGTGGTGGTTTGTTATTCCAAATAAATTTGTATGTGGAGGAGTGTAATTCTTTCCAGTAACCCTTTGGAGGTGGTAACGGTAGCATTGAGCTGAAAAAGTTGATTCTAGGTAGGACGTCCATCTTGATTATTGATATACGTGCCTGTAATGAGTTTTTAAGTTTCGACCACCTGACAAGGTCGTATTTGATTTTGTTTTGGATTTTTATGTAGTTGTGCTTCACCGTTTGGCTTATGTTGGGGAATATCTCAACTCCCAAACATCTAAATTGTTTTACCATCTGTATCTCTTTTGGGAGGGTTATATTTCTTTTTGCAGGGGCGTTAAGTGGGAGGAAGGCCGACTTCGGCCAATTTATCCTAAATCCCGATAGATCTCCAAAGTCCTCAATCAGCTTGAGAAGATGAGGCAATGCTGTGTTGGGATTTTGCATGAACAGTATTACGTCGTCCGCATATAAACTAATTTTGTGTTGTGTGCCCTTGATTATGATTGGTTCTATGGATTGGGATTGTCTTATATATTGTGCTAAAGGCTCTAATGATAGATCGAATAGTCCGGGACTAAGAGGGCAACCCTGTCTGGCTGAGCGTGATACCGGAAAGATTTTGGAGATGATTGTACCTGTTGTAATCATGGCCGATGGGTCTTTGTATAATACTTTAATCATATCGATGAATCCTTTACCTAACCCCATCCTTTCTAATACTGCCCATAGATACGACCATTCCAACCTGTCAAAAGCTTTCATTGCATCCAGGGACAGTATCGCCTTAGGTGTGTTGTCTTCCTTATTGGCATCTAGTACGTGTAGTAATCGTCTTATGTTATCGGTGATCAGGCGACCTCTTATGAAGCCAGTTTGGTCCGGGTGGATTAAAGATGTCATATGCTTTTGTAGTCTGATGGCTAGTACAGTTTGATATCGGTTCCGAGGAGGCTTAAAGGTCTATAGCTACCGCACTCGGTGGGGTCTTTGTCTTTTTTATGGAGGACTGTTATGAGTGCAATATTGTCATTCTTATGGAAGTTCTCCTCCTTAACTGAGTATAAAATCATATTTAGTAATAAGGGTCCAATTATGTCCCAACAAGAGAGGTACATTTCTGGTGGGATACCGTCCCTTCCAGGAGCCCTACCACTTTGCATTTCAGATATGGCCTCCCTAAGTTCATCTAGTGTGATCGGTGTTTCTAACTGTTTAGCGTCATCCTCTGAAAGTTTAGGGAGAATAATTTGATTAAGATATGTGTCCATTTTGTTTTGATCGAAGGTCGTTTCTGATTTATATAAGTCGGAGTAGAATTCTTTGAATGTGTCGTTTATTTTTTCAGGGTCTGTTTCAAGTACTTGTTGTGCTCTAATGGTAGTTATATCTGCAAATTTTGCATTAATTCTTAATCGCATGGCTAATAGGTGACTAGGTTTAGAACCTTGGGAGTACTGCTGTTGTCTTGTGCTACGTATTTGTATTTCCGATTGTTGTCTGTATATGGCATTGATCTAATTTTTTAGTACATTAACTTGATTTTCTAGTCGAGTTGAGTTGTTGTATTTTAAAGAATTAAATAACGTTGAGTAAAGCGTTTCCAATTCAGACAGTTTTTTGCTTTGATTCTTGCGCATTTTGGAGGAAAAGCTATCAGTGAAATCCTTGATCATTCCCTTTACCGACATCCATATTATTCTGGAATCTTGCACCGAGTTTGCATTCTCCCGTAGGAATACTATAAGAGCTTCTTTGAGTTGTGTAATGAATTCCTTGTTATTAAGCAGCATCGAGTTAAATCGCCATCTTGGGGCTCGGGAAGATAGTATACCAAATGTTCCTTTCTAGGAGTAAATAACAGTGATCTGATAGTGCATTGGGTATCATTTCCACTTCATAGTTATCAAATCGTCTCGGGATGCAAAGATATAATCTATTCTTGATAATGTGTTATGTCTCGCAGATCGACAAGAGTACTTTCGGGTCGTGGGATTAAGTGATCGCCATAAGTCATTTACACCTGTAATCTTTGACCAATCCTTTAGTGCATTAGATGAATTATTTTGTTCGCTGGAAAAGGCGAGGTAAGATTTGTCCATCCTTGGATTCCAAATGGCATTAAAATCCGCACCTATTATAAATGAGTAATCGGGAATGTCTAACATTGCATTGGTTAGTGTGGAGAAGAAACCCTCTTCGTACAAATTTGGGGCATATACCGCTGTCAACGCTATTTTCCTGTTATTGTGTACAATCATAGCTATAGTTATACGACCATCTGCATCAGACCATACTCCCTTTAATTCAATATTTAACTTACGTCTAACGACTATGGCTACACCTCGAGTTCTCGTACCAAAAGAAGAGTGACTAATATTATGATATGTGTTGTCCGCTAACATATCTATGTCTTTCTCTAAAATGTGCGTTTCGCTTAGTAGAGCCACATCCACATGTTCTTTTTTCATCAGTGTGAGCACGCTTTTGCGTTTGTGTTGTTTATTTATCCCACCAGTGTTCCATATCATTATATTCAAACTAGCCATAATCTATACATGTTGTAGTGTAGTTTTTGGTAATGCTTCTGGAGTGCGAGGCAACAATAGATATACATCCAACTAGTGAGGTCCCGTTGAGAGCCGAGCTTAAAAACATACATATATACAAATAAAAATCCCCTTCCCTCCCCTCCCGCCGAGAGTCATACAGGATTGTGTCCATTAGACACATCCTACATGTATGACTCCCTCCCTTAGGCCACCGGATTGCCCAAACTGAGCTTTGTAATCCTACTCTTCCTATGCTAATTGCCATAGGATCTAACATTTTCATTCTAATTCAATAGAATGTCATTTTTGGTCTTGCGCCTTCCCTTAATGTACTAACAATATTATGAAAAATGAAAAAAAGAATACCTTCATTGATATATTCATTTGAACCTTCTACTAACTTATGTAGGAAACATCTGAAAAAGGAAAAGATTGGAGACAAATACTAACACCTTAAAAATGAAGAAAAATAGAAAACAATGAAAGATAAAAAAAATGGGAGTGAGAGCTAAAATAAAACTCATTGTGGAGAAACCACACAAATAAAATTGAATACAGAGGTAAAAGAGAAAAACAGAGACTTTTAGAGCTACATTGTGCCAATCTCTAAATCAGTGGAGTGATTATTTAAAATATTAGAATAACCTTGTTGTGCTCATACATTTAGATGTGGCTGATTTTTTAAAGCCTTATTAAGCCTGATTAAACTTCAGTCAATTGATCATATGCTTATACACACCGGATGTTAATGTTAAAGTTGCAGGCCTTCGTTGTCATGGTGCATTATATTCTAGAAGGTTGTAGAATACCCTAGTATGTAATGGTGCATTATATTCTAGAAGGTTGTAAAATATTCTAGTAAATACGACAGACTGCTGTTGTGTTCCAGAATGATCTTCCTACCCAGGGTTCATGACTACTAGTATTTTCGGGTTATTCCTTTGTGTCCCAGAGCAGTCGAGCGATGAGCCCAGAATATTCCAGATTGTTCACAGTGTCAATGATAGATTCTTGTCTCCACGGAGACCAGAAGTCTGTAAATATAATGCTTTACGAACCATATTATACACCTTGTGCCATTGGTGTTGCCGGCATGCATATCTACTGCTACTTTTGTTGAGTCGTGGTAAAGTCATTCTAATAAAATTATTGAAATACAAAGAGAGAGAGAGATGAGTAGGCTTATCTGTTGCGAGACAGCGTTGCGTTCTGCCCTGGGGGACCTGCTCCATGATGTAGCTTCAAGTATTCCTTGGCGGCTTTAGGCGTGCGTAATCCTTCCCTCCGGCCGTCTATTCCCACGATCGATAGTAGTGCCGGGTATATTAGCCTTGGCCTGAGGCCACTCTTGAACAATCGCTGCATCACCTCCTTGTAGGGGAAACGCTGAGCGATGGCCTCTTTGCATAGATCTTCGTAGATAAATATTGAATTTTCACCATATTTCAGTTTCCCCCTTTGGATGCGTGCACTTCTGATGATGTCATCTCTTATTATCGTTTTACGCAGAGTAACAATGATGACTCTTGGACCGTTGCCTTTTTGTTCTCGAGTACCGATTCTGTAACATTGGTCCACTATCGGCTCTGTGGTTAGAATGTTGTTACCCAAAATCTCTGCTAGCACGGTTGGAAACTTGTCGTCTGTGCAATTGACTGATTCATCAAGTCCCACTATACGGATATTATTTCGCCTGTAGTAACGTTGGGTCTCGAACAGCCTCTCCATCGCTTCATCTTTGACTTCTTGTATTTTCCTTCAACATGCTTCTTCCACCTTTTTTATTTCATTAGTTAACTCTGTCAATCCATCGTTGACGTTCTTCTCGTTCTCTTTGACTACCCGTGTAATTTCTGTCACCGTATTCTCCACTGTCGTGATTCGCACGGACTGTACAGCGACCGATTTCATAACCTCATCGAATTTAGCATCGATGTGTGATTTGAATTCATCTTTGAGTTCCTCGATGTGTAATTTGAAAGCGACCATCTGTTCCTTCATCAGGATAGTCAGAGAATTGAAATCGGGTTGTGTAATTGCAATACTTGCTTCAGTTGATGTTGTAGGTGCAGTGAGGGACCCGATGGATTTGTTGGAGATTATCTTCTCAAATTCCCCTGCTTTATCTCTCACGGTACTTTTCCCTGTCGTTCCCGTTGTGTTGTCATCTACTGTCTCCCTCTCTGGGCCAGTCGTCGTTGATCCCGGTATATTATCCACTATATTCCCCCCATCGGGGCTTGTCAACAACGGTTCCGCCGCTGCCTCGCCTGTTATATTCTTAGAACGTGTCAAAATCGACGCTGTTGGAATTCCTGCGTCGTGTTTCTTTCCACCCTTTTTCTTATCCTTAGTATCCATGTTGAGTCTTTATGTCTTTTGATATATTTAGTAGAAGGTCCTATTAATACCTACGATGTGTTTTTATCTCATTAGTATTTGTTAAAATAAGGTTTTTGAACGAAATTAACGTTGACGGGAGCGGAGCTGTAACCAAACGCGTGTACTACATATTGCAGTCAAACCGGAAGTCCAGACAAGAATCGACAACGTTATTAGATCCATAGCTATAATAATAATGATTTTTTTATCTACTTTTTCTCCCATTTTTCTATTTTTCTCCCATCCCAATTTCGTATCGTCCAATTCTACCCTCCCCTGTCTCGAACGCTGTTAGGCCATGCCTCCCACAAGCCGGCTGCAATGTGGACTAAGTCATACATAGCACGAGTCCCCTCCGATACTCGAGGTAACAGCAGTCGCATCTTTCCACCTGCACCCATCTTTCAGGGTCTGGGCTTTGGAGGGGCCCCGCCCCCGTCGCTTCCTGATTCTACTGCGCAGGCGCACCAACCGACCTGTAGGAGTCGCTGTCCACAACGCCCGATCCCCACCCATCAGTTTCCCTTCCCCTAATACTGCCAATGTGTATTAGTGCAGACGACCAGCTAAACTGAAAGCAATGTGGAGCGCTGGGCTCGAACAGGGAGATGATCTGTTTGAGCCCAGGCTCCAGTATTCGTGGTGAGCGCCTTGCCCACTGCACCACGGAGATGTCGGACAGACAGGCCGAGATCCACTCAGAGATGTGGATATCTGAGATCACTTTGGGGGAGAGAGAGAGAGATAGAGAGGGAGAGAGAGCGTGCATGGTTTCCCTGTCAGACAGCACTTCCCCAAAAGAGAGAGAGAGAGAGAGAGGGAGAGACAGATAGAGATAGAGAGAGGCTCATACCACAGTGTGATCTCTCCTCTGTCTCTGCTTTCTTTTTTTGCGACTCGAGCTGCTAAGGGGGAGAGAGCTGAGGAGAGATCGCTAACGTCCTCAATTTGTAGATTGTGGGCAGTGGCTACAACCACAGAGGTGGCTTAGATATGCAGATCAGTGCCTAATTCACGTCAGCGAACTAGTCAAATCAGAATGGCTTGGTTCAGTGGGGGAGGATCTTGTCGCATATGAACTGGACGAATGCACAAAAATGAGAATCTGAGATATAGACAGTGTGATACAACCCCACATTGCTAGAAAACAATGCTAAACACTGGAAAAGGCAATTTATAAGATAGTTACCCTTTAACACTTTGAGTGCCAGCGACGAGATTTCTCGTTAGTTCATGCCAACCGTTGAGTGGCAGCGACGAGAGATCTCGTATTTTTTTTTTTTTTTATTTATTATCGATTTCCATTCATTTCTCATCAATCTAGCCTCACGTTACCAGTGGGGATCTGTCTGAACTCGAACAGGGAAAATACCGCCCCCTATCGTCTCTCCGGATGGTACTGCACCCCATTGGATTGAATGAAACTCATTGAGGAAAAAAAGTCCTGGATCAATAAACGCGATCGATATATGGAATGGCGATCAGGAATTGGAATCTTTTTGGAGATCATCTGATCTGAGGTAAGGAATCTATTTTACCAGTCTTGGGATAATCGGAGCTATTTTCACCTATATATCAGTATATGTGTGTGTGCGATCAGGAAATAAGATAATCGATTTTTCAGCCTGCTTCTATAGCGTGCATAAGTACACATATACTATCGATAATCTAGCATTTATTTGAAAACGATTCATAAATAGGCCAAAAAATTACAATGTGTTTTGTGTATTCCAGTGTATTCCAGTAAAGGGCGTTTACCACAGAATCTTTATTTTCTTCTGGAACTTAAAAAAACAAGCGTTTTTCAAAATGGTATAAAACGGAAATGAATCGATTTAAAAGAAATTTAAAAATCCGTTTTGACAATGTTGACTGCAAACAAGTCATTGATAAGCGACGGGCGTATTAGACACATAGCCATAATTGAAGATATAGTTTATGCGTTCGCAAATATGAGAGCTCTGTCATTGAAGTTGGTGTTGGCACGCAACGGGGTTCTGGGCCACCGGAGGCGTGGCACTGAAAGTGTTAAAACTGGTTGATAGGCCAATTGGGGGGGGGGGGGGGGGGGGGGTGATTTTTCGAATATTCTGTCTTTAATTGCCAATGATGAGTATACTCGTTATAGCCCGCCAATCGTTTGACGCCAACAACGAGTATACTCGTTATTATGATCGTTATTTATTATCACTGGGGATGGGTCTGAGATTGCAAAAGTCCAATACTGCCGCCTTGCTGCCGCTATTGCACTCTATTTGAAACTGTGGCTTGGTGTCTGGGCCGATCTGTGGCCAGTGGGCGGGGTCTAACTACTCAGGCAGGGCAAGTGCTTATAACGCATGCATCGACGAGGGTCGGGCCCCCCGGGTTCATGTTCATTGCTGGATTACGTTGGAAACACAATCGCAATCAGTACTTGGAATGGCGATCAGATAATTGGAATATTCTTTTCGGGACAGATCCTGGTCATGGTAAGGGCTAAATGGTATCAATATTGCGCTGATCCAAAAATTCCTTCATGCGATCGGGAGCGCGTGTGTGTGGCGTGTTCCGTTGGTAGCGATCAAAGCACGGAGGGGCGCCCCCCCCCCCTTTCATGCATCCATGATGAAACATAATACCGATAATCTAAATTTGATTTGAGAACCGTAGCTAGTCCAGGGAAGAAAAGATAACGCTTTTACTAGAATACACGTTGCCGGCCATTACGAAGAATGTTGTAAATTACACCAGACCGCCCTGAAACTACACTCATATTCACGACGGTATAAAATGGAAATGTATGGATGGACAGGAGTGCTCCACATTGACCAGCATAGCGGGACCCCCCGAGTGCTCCTCAAAGTGGTCAGAGTGCTCCTGAGCTACGAGGACAAGGTCCTGGACACTTACGCCGTCCTGGACGATGGGTCTGAAAAGACTCTCCTCCTCGCTTCCGCAGCAGCCCAGTTGGGCCTGCGGGGTGTCAAAGATACCATGACCATACGCACCATCAGAAGGGACCAGAAGACTATAAAAGGTGAAAAGGTCTCCTTCAAGATGGCAGCGGTGGACCAGCCCGAGAAGCAGTATAATATAACCAACGTCTTCACCAGCCACGACATAGGCTTGTCTCAGTACACCTACCCCATCCCACAGCTGATGGCTAAGTATGTGCACCTACGTCAACTACCTATACCGCTTATCGACGGCGCCACACCGACCCTGCTCATCGGCTCCGACCACGCGGACCTCATTCTCCCAATTGAGGCGGCCCACATCGGACCCAAAGGATGCCCAGTCGCGGTTCAGACCCGACTGGGATGGACGCTCCAGGGCCCCCTCTACGGACTTGACAGTCAACCCACGTCTACACGCTGCCTACACACAAAGGCGAGCGACACCGGCCACTCCCTCGTACAGCAGAGGCTATTGACATTAAGCGAGAGGCCCGTGAGAGAACCGTGGGCACCAGAGGGAGTTCGGAACTCCACCCCCCTCAGCTGCGCTTCAGACGTAGCTGACCTCGAACCCAGCACCCCAAGCGACTCCTTGACGGGGCGGCCGGGACCGGCCCCTCCTCAGACGGGGTACAGAGCAAACAAGAGAAACAGACGGAGGAGGAGGAGGCACAGCCAAGCACAGATCAAAGCAGTCTCAGGCCCGCTTCCTCCTAAGCCCCCCTTCATCCCGTCCAGTCGTCATGACCATAGACCAGTCACTACCCCGAGCTGCGTGGCCGGCCGGCCGCGTAAGCAAAGTGACCACTGGTGCCGACGGAAAGGTCAGAGTGGCAGAAGTGCTCGGCCAAGGGCGGACATACAACCGACCCGTGGCGAGGCTGATAGAGTCGCCAAGGCTCCCCGACTCGCTTAATGACGACCATGACCCCTGACTTTGTGAACTGCCTACCCTCACAACGAACATTGAGTAGTGGACAGTGCGGTTAATCTGTCTCTGCTTAGCTAATTAGGTGGGACTAATTAGGGGGCGGCTGTTACAAAGGGTCAGATTAAACCGAATATATATATTTATTGATCGATATATATTGCATAGTATTTGTATATCGTTTGATATCCCTTGTATATTCCTTGTACATATACACGGAATATCCCTTTAGCCTACTACAGACCATAATATTTCATTCTCCTATTGGACAGCGGTCCACCGGCGCCAGGGACCAGCCTCCTGAGTCAGGTTCAAAGTCACCGTCAAGACATGTCTGGACATGCCCGGCCTTGCCCAGGGATACGCGACAGAAATGAGATTGGCACTAGTTTGTTCACCGTGCATATAAATACGGCGCAGGTGAATACAGAAGCACTTAGTCTAAGAGTTACCCAATAAGTTGAAGCCTCACCCACGATACAACGTGCGGTGAAGTATGGCCTGTTTGGCCCCAGAATAGAGCATTGAGACCGCGTGCAAATTAATAACTGAATTGTCAGAGTTTGGCGCTATACCGTCGAGTGCGACATATTTCTATTAAGTCATTAATAGTCTACCAGTATAGTGTATCGTGCGGCTAAAGTTCTACAGTGACCAGCATCCCCAACGCTTCCTCGTATTAGCTAGAGTTCTTATCCAGGCTGGGCTGCTTTCATGGCGCTTTCACCCGAGGAGACCTAGACGAGAACCGTGTGGACATGTACACTGGATTAATCTACCCGACGACTACATAGCCCTTTGCGGCTGGAATATATTTGCTTTGGTCCTGTGATTTATGGAGCGGAGAATCGCCGACGCCTGCACGTGTTAGATTTACCCCGCGAGGAGCCAAGTCGAGTCGGCGCCTCAGAGAGCCTGAGGCCGGCTAGCTTTCTTCACTGTGGAGCTACAGTCTACGGAGAACAGCTGTATTCGTCTGTGGATCAAGAGGCTATTGCACCGTCTCCTGTACTTGGAGTCTCCTTAGTCATCGTTGACCAGACTCTCTACTACCGACAGATCTTCTACCCCTGCTGGCTTACAACCAGGGGGACCCTTCCAGTATCCCGCTATATATTACTAGTGTACCATAGATATAATTCCCTAAGATTCAGGTTGTATAATTACCTCCTGCGTAACCAGAGAATGGACATTCATTATTGATTTGCCTACGCATATTCCTTTGCCTTATAAGCGCATCCAAAGTATAATAGAGAAGTATATTATGTACCTTTTGCTGCAATAAATACTTAAAGACAACTTTGATTGGAACCGGTTCATTGTGGGAAGTGTTCATTATATTTATATATCATGTACTGTATGGCCAGTAATTAAAGTACATAAAGCGGTAGTGGTTTAATGATACCATACTTATCAATACAGTCAGGGAATTGTACCCCTCAGTTACACTGGCCTTTACTTCTTTGATTTCTCCGAGCGTTTCCTGTTCTTTTGATATCTGGTGTCTCCCCTCTAGCTTCTTCAGCTTCCCTATCAGATTGTGATATGTCTCCGTTCTGGCCTTCTTCAGCATTGCTGTCTTCTCCATCAATTTCCCCCTTATCACCACCTTCAGTGTGTCCCATAGAATGTTCGGATCTATCGCCCCGTTGTCATTTTCTTCCTTATACCTGGCTATCTCCTCCTTGATCTGACTCACCACCCCCTTGTTATTTAATATTCCTACATTTAGTCTCCAGATCATGTTTCTCCGTCTCCCTTCTAGATCTACTGTCAGATATATGGCACTGTGATCCGATATGTCCGCTACTCCTATTCTGCTCTCCCGTACCCTGTAACTGTCCCCCGTCGTCATCAAAAAGTAGTCTATTCTCGCATATGTCACGTGCGGGTGTGAGTAATGTGTGTATTCCCTGTCCATGGCATGCATCCCCCTCCAAACATCTGTAATTCCCATTTCCGTCATCTGAATATTCATATATCTACTGATTGGTGCCCGTCCTTTTCTACTACTCGTGGTGTCTAGGTCGTGATTCAGTACTACATTAAAATCTCCCGCGCATATCAATATCCCTTCTAGTTCCATCACTATCATATCAAAAATGGTCTCATATAAATCCCTCTCACTCTCTGGGGGTGCATAAACATTCACTAACGTAATCATTTGACCCTCCATTTTCCCCTTCACCAGAACAAACCTTCCCTCGTCTCTTACTTCCTTGATCAATTCAAATTTGACTGTGTTTTTGATTAACGTGATTACTCCTCTCCTCAGGTTCCGTTTAAAGGAACTATAGTATGCATTTTCATATCCAAATCTCTTCAGTTTCTCATGATCCTGTGCTACCAAATGTGTCTCCTGCAGAAAAATCACTTCCATCTCACTTTTTTTACACTTCAACATCACTTTGCCCCTCTTTATCGTATTATTCATTCCATTAACGTTTAACGACATCATTTTTATACCTTTAACCATTGTCATCTTTCTTCTTCTTTCGTCTGTCAGTCCCCCCCATGTCACATTCATTCCCCCCTCCGGTTGTAGCCTCCGCTCTCTTCACCGAATACATATAATGATTAACATAAATAAAAAACATAAACTTTACATAAAGTGCTCCCAAGGCATTCGTGGGGTCCCTGTCCCCCCCCCTGTCCCCTGCTGGTGGGTGAGGAGTAATTGCTCTCCTAGTGAGAGGCCTCCTCCTGACGGCTTGGGGGTTTGAAACCTTTACCCCCAACCGCTCGTCATATTTGTCCAGCCTTCTTACTGTTTTTATTGCTGTCGAGCTCCTGGTCAAAAGCGCTCTGTCCTTCATTCTGATCAAAGACCCCCATTTCCTAGGTCCCTCTCAATGTGGCTCATATGTTCCAATGTCCCTCCTTCCCCCCAAACCCGTGTGTGGTGTCTTCTGTGTACCCCTTTTTACTTTTTTTCCCCTCCTCTCTATTTTCTATGTGATGTCCATTTATGTGTGTCTATGTATTTGTTTCAATATGTTCTGTGTTCCGTCTATCATACCTAATTATATTTCCATTTATTTCCTCCATCAGCATGTGTATTATGTGTCCATGTATACGTTATGTTCGTTCCTATATCCTGCCTCTACCTGGGAATGTGTGTTTATGTATATGTTATTTCAGTTTCTATATTTTGTCTCTATTTGGATAGTTTTTTCAATCTCTTGTGCGTGTACTCATCCGTTCGTCTCCTCCCGCCTCCTCTCCTTCTCCGTCTCTGGCCTCCTCGTCCGTCTCCGCCTTCGGTCTGTCACGTCTCACCTCTGCCTTCTCCTCTCTCCTCCCTCCTCTCCCAGGTTTCGATCTCCTACTCTGGTCCATCTGCATGCTTTCTCCAATCTCTGCTGCAGGCTCCGCGTCTGGCCCTCCTGTCCCCTTCCTTCTCCGTCCTCCGCCATCTGTATCCCCGTCGCCTCATCTCCTCCGCCGCCTCCCGCGCCGTCGCGTACGTCACCGTCCCTTCCTTCCAGTGAATCCTTAGCGAGGTCATGGGTGATTGGAATTTCATTCCGTTTTCTTTCAGAATTCTCTTCAGTCCCGCGTAGGACCTGCGTGTTATTGCTACCGCTGTCGAGTAATCGTGATCAAACGACAGTCTTTTCCCCTCGATTTCTATCTTCTTGGTCCACGCGGTTCTGAGTATCAATTCCTTAATCTCAAATCTCAGAAAGTTAATAATCACCGCCCTCGGAGGTCTGTCCGGTTTCGGTCTCGGAGCCAACGCCCTGTGGGCCCTCTGTATCTCCATTTTTCCAGTCCCGTCTCCTTCAGTTGTTCCTTGATAAGATTTTCCACATATTGGATCACCGATTCCCCTTCGACTCCTTCTTTCAATCCCCATATTCTGATGTTATTTCTCCGTGACCTCCCCTCCATGTCCGATATCTTTGTCTCCATCTGTTCTTGTTTTTGAATCGCACACGTTAACACCTCGTGTATCTCTGTGTTCCATTCCTCCGTTTGCGCCGTTCTAGTCTGTACCTCTGTTACGTTTCTGTCCTGTTCCGCCATCTTCTCATCCACCCTTTTGAGTTCTGTATTCATTTCACCTCTGAAGTCCTCCTGTTCCTTCCTCAATTCCTCCCGTAACTTCCCAATATCATTTCTTATCGTGTCCGAGTTCAGTTTTATGGTCGCCTGCATCATGTCCGAGTTAAATTTTATGGTCGCCAATATCCCGGCCTGCATGAGCACGGCCCATCCTGGCATTTCCTTGTCCGTCTCAGCCGAGACTCCCCCTTCCTCCGCCTGCCCCTTCTCGGTCTCGCCTCGGGGGTTCTGCTCCATCGAAATCTCCTCTTCCTGTGAGTCCTCCATTTCTCTTTCCTTCATAATTGTTTTCTCCTCCTTCCTTCTCGTTTGCATCTTCATTTTTAATCACTTTTTGGGTCTTTATTTCTCCGTTTTTCACTCTTTTGACCAGGAGCCTCACCGCATGCGTGCTACCTTTCCGCTCTCATACCGGAAGTCCCGCGCATCCTATTATTATGCAAAGTCTAGGTGGTAAGTGCCGGCCGGCCACACAAAAATGACTTGTTGCGGCACTTATCACCTAGACTTTGCATAATAATAGGATGCCGACAACCAAATACAAGCCCTGTAGGTGGGGGGTTGCTTGATCTCTCGACTGGAAGGATGAGACAAGGTGTATCGTCTGTTCTGTGCGCAACCGAGGAAACATGTATGCGCGCGCGCGGGCGTTTGGCCTTCGCCCATATTACGACTGCACCCCTGAGCGCGCCTTGCGAGCGGCTCCCGAGCGGCAAGCTATCTTTTCCGCTGACGCGACGGGCACACTGAACGCGCACGAATTTCACGCGCGGCTCCCTCGCGGGATCGCGCTCCTGGTCAGGCACACTGGACCGACGACTTGAGCGCGCGGAAGCGCACCGAGGAAGGCACATTTACATTGGGACAGCTGTAAATGCCTAGTCTATATGCGAAGTCAGTCATTTTAGAATGATGATCAGTGTGACTGTACTCCTGAAAGAGCAGCGTGGAGCCCCAGCAGCAGCAAGAGCTCTCTCTCTCTCCCTCTCTCTCCCCCCCCCCCCCTCTCCTCTCTCTCTCCCCCCCCCTCTCTCTCTCTCTCTCCCTCTCTCTCCCCCTCTCTCTCTCTCTCTCTCTCTCTCCCCCCTCTCTCTCTCTCTTTCTCCCTCTCTCTCCCTCTCGCTCTCTCTCCCTCTCTCTATCTCCCCCCCCCCCTCTCCTCCCCCCCCCCTCTCCCCCCCCCCCCCTCTCTCTCTGTCTCTGTCGGGACAGACAGGCAACCAGATATAGACAGATAGACAAACAAACAGACAGACAGACAGACAGACAGACAGACAGACAGACAGACAGGGGGGTTTGGCGTTTATTTGCAGATACAGACACAGCTGGTTGAACAACATCTATATCTGTGGTAAGAATGCAGATATTCAATTGTATTTCTGTGACAATGCGCGTGGCGCACGCCTCCCGCGCCGCCTCGATCCGATTGAAGCGGAAAAGATAGCTTGCCGCTCGGGAGCCGCTCGCGAGGCGCGCTCCCGCTTGCGGCCAGTGTGCCTACTATCGTCCGTTAACATGGGAGCGGAAGTGAAGACTAAGAGGCAGCCGCCCGTCCGTCCGTCAGTGTTCATTCGTCAGCAGTGTGCCCGTGCCGTCAATCTGATTCGAGGCGGTGCGGGAGGCGTGCGCCACGCGCATTGTCACAGAAATACAATTTAATATCTGCATTCTTACCACAGATATAGATGTTGTTCAACCAGCTGTGTCTGTATCTGCAAATAAACGCCCAACCCCCCCCCTCTCTGTATGTTTGTTTATACATAACTATTACAATGTTGCATAATAATAATAATAATAATAATAATAATAATAATAATAATAATAGCAGGATATAGCAGTCATTAAGTCAATCCACCTTGTCACCTATAATTGTTACAAAGGATCAGATTAAACCGAATATATATATTTATTGATTGATATATATTGCATAATATTTGTATATCGTTTGATATCCCTTGTATATTCCTTGTACATATACACGGAATATCCCTTTAGCCTAGTACAGACCATAATATTTCATTCTCCTATTGGACAGCGGTCCACAGGCGCCAAGGCCCATGCCTCCAAAGTCAGGTTCAAAGTCACCGCCGGGGACATGCCTGGACATGAACGGTATTGCGCAAGGATATGAGACAGGAATAAAGCTGGTACTAGTTTATTCATCTAAGCGTATAAATACGGCGCAGGTGAATACAGAAGCACTTAGTCTTAGTCAGAAGTCTTAGTAACTAAAGTTGAAGCCTCACCCACGATACGACGTGCGGTGAAGTATGGCCTGTTTGGCCCCAAATAGAGCATTGAGACCGCGTGCGAATTAATAACTGAAGTGTCAGAGTTTAACGCTGTACCGTCGAATTCGACCTATTCTATTAAGTCAGTAATAGTCTATTTGTGTATAGTGTATCGTGCGGCTAAAGTTCTACAGTGACCAGCATCACCAACGTTTCCTCGTATCAGCTAGAGTGCTTATCCAGGCTGGGCTGCTTATCACGGCGCTTTCACCCGAGGAGCCCTAGACGAGGACAGTGTGGACATGTACACTGGATTATCTACCCGACGACTGCATAGCCCTTTTCGGCTGGATTATATTTGCTTTTGGTCCTGTAATTGATGGAGCGGAGAATCGCAGACACCCACAAGTGTGTGGGATTTACCCTGTGAGGAGCCACGTCGAGTCCGTCCCTCAGAAGCCTGAGGCCGGCTAGCTTTCTTCCATGTGGAGCTACATGCTACGGAGAACAGCTGTATTCGTCTGTGGATCAAGATCTTATTGCACCGTCTCCTGTACTCGGAGTCTCCTTATCATCGTTGACCCAGACTCTACTACCGACAGATCCTCTACCCTTGCTGGCTTACAACCGGGGGGACCCTTCCAGTATCTCCCGCTATATTACTAGTGTACCATAGATATAATTCCCTAAGATTCAGGTTGTATACTTATCTCCTGAGTAATATGAGAATGGACATTCGTTATTGATTTGCCTACGCACATTCCTTTGCCTTATAAGCGCATCCAAAGTGAAGTAAAGTAAAGTATATTATGTACCTTTTGCTGCAATAAATACTTAAATACAACTTTGTGTAGAACCGATTCATTGTGGGGAAGTGTTCATCATTAGATACCTGTGTACTGTATGGCCAGTAGGAATGTACATAAAGACGGTAGTGGTTTAATGATACCATACTTATCAATACAGTCAGGGAATTGTACCCCTCAGTTACAATAATGACAAACGTTTTATTTGTTTCCTGACAGCTAATTATGGTAATTATGATTATGATTATTATTATTATGATTGAACAGCAACCAGTAGGCTTATATCAGTGTATATTTTATTAACAGATTGCAGAATGGGTATACAATACAGTACAGCTCTATCTTTTTCTCTCTCTCTTTATTCTCCCTATGCCTTTCTTTCTCTCTTTCTCTCTTGTTTTCTCTCTATCTTTCAATAGATGTTGTTCAACCAGCTAATGTGTTTGTATCTTTTCCAATGCAAATAAACAATATTACTATAGTTAGTACCCCGCCCTGTCTGGCTGTTTGTTTGTCTGTCTGTCTGTCTGTCTGTCTGTCTGTCTGTCTGTTTGTTTGTTTGTTTGTCTATCTGTCTATATCTGGTTGCCTGTCTGTCCCGACAGAGAGAGAGGGGGGGGGGAGAGGGGGGGGGGGAGATAGAGAGAGAGCGAGAGAGGGGGAGAGAGAGAGAGGGAGAGAGAGGGAGAGAGGGGGGAGAGAGAGGGAGAGAGAGAGAGCTCTTGCTGCTGCTGGGGCTCCACGCTGCTCTTTCAGGAGTACAGTCACACTGATCATCATTCTAAAATGACTGACTTCCCAATGTAAATGTGCCTTCCTCTGTGCGCTTCCGCACGCTCAAGTCGTCGGTCCTGTGTGCCTGATCAGGCGCGCGATTCCGCGCGTGAAATTAAGAGGACGGGGAACATGGGGAATCACATTCAGAGACCTGATCGGGAGCTCTGGGAATGTACTATCATATGAAAGATAAAGATTAAAATAAAATGTTGGACAATAATAGGGACATTGGAGAACCCCCACAGGGGACATCTCCGTCGTTATAGGAGGGGCCCTCTCCAGGAGAGCCTTACCCCTCCAACCCGCCAACAGGGGTCAAACAGGGTTAAAAGGAATTACCTGGGAAGTGCCAATTGTCTTTAGTCTTCTTTTATATTATTTCTTCAGAGTTATGTTAGAATAGCAGTTGCTTTAAATGTGCACATGGACAAATATGAAGGACAAGAATTCAAAATGTTGGACATGAAGAGAGGCTTGGAGAGCCTCCTTCGGGGGGTATCTTCGTCTCTGGGGGGGGGGCTTCTCCAGTGGGAGGGCTGATCCCCCTCCAAACTGCCAACCGGGGAAAGAGTGCGAACCATATAACCATTTATATACATGTCATTTTTTCTTATTGTGTGGTTAGTTTTAATTTCATAAATGTATGCGGTGATGTCGGTGACATGGGAGGTACAGTGGGTTCAGTGGGGTCAGGGGGAGGGGCCATCGTTCCGGCGGTTCGACCCGGGGTAGGGGGGGCCTTGCGTGTTGTGAGATTGGTGTGGGGGGGGCAGGGTTTCCTGGGGTCCTCGGCCGTCGTGGCCGGGCGGTCTGGTCTCCGGGCCGGGGGGGCACCGGGCTTGGGGTCGCGGGGGGTCGGGGGCCATTGAGGCGTGGTGCTTAGACCTTCTGCGGACCTGGGCTTGGGGCTCTCGTGGGCCGGGGGCCTGGCGGTCGGGCGGGTGGGGGCTCTGGGTGCTCGGCATGGTGGACCAGGATATGGGGGTGTTCTATCTCTCGGGGAGGAGGGCGGGAGGGAGGGGTTTCTCTCAGGGGGATCCGGGAGAGTGGGATCTCGTGGGTTGTGGGTTCGTTGTGCGTGGGGTGGGGGGCTTGGTGACATGGGTAGGTAGCGGACTTGGCTCGGTGGGGGGGAGTATCACCCCTCGCCCCTATACTAGGTCTGGCCCAATCAAATTCAAGGTACCCGTGTCGCTGAGTGCTGGGCCCCGGTGGGACGGACCTGGGATGCGGGGGAGCCCGGATCTGTATGTTGTTATGTTATGGATGTCACTGTAAATGTTGTGTTGTATGTCTATAAATGTTAAATAAAAATGTAAGTTTAAAAAAAGAAAAGGTAGTTGTATCCGTGCGAGGGGGGCAGCGGTCCTACCAGGTCCACGTTGACATGGTCGAACCTCCGCTCGGGCACGGAGAACTGTTCCAGGGGGGCCTTGATGTGCCGATGCACCTTGGCGCGCTGGCAGGCGGTGCACGTGTCGACCCAGGCTCTCACATCCCTCTTGAGCCCTTGCCACACAAACTTCTCCGACACCAGTCGCGAGGACGGCTTCCTAAGATGGCTTAGAGTAAACGACAGAGTACAGCAACTTGCAATGGGCCTGGTCTACATGATACATTATACGACTAAGGTACCCATGTACATGTCAAAATACTTCCCAAAGGTCAGTGAATACCACAACCACTACACAAATCACAACCACTCAACAAATCATGTTAAACCCAGATTCGGCTCAAACAAGGGACTAAACATGTTTCGCAATTATGCCACATCAATGTGGAACGCCCTACCCAAAGCTGTAAAGGAATATAAATCCCTACCCACATTCAAAACCGCTCTTAAAGAGCACCTACGGGAGGCTGCAATTCGAAACTGGCCACCGTAAATGCCCAAAACCCCCACCACCTCCTAATAGACAGTCTCCTCCCCGCCGCATGTATATATTCCCTCCCCGCCAAATGTATATTTCTCTCCCACCCACCCACCCCCTCCTAATCTACAGTCCCCTCCCCATCATATGTATATACTCTGTCAGGATCTAGGGGTAACAGTACTGTATATTTGAATACCGTTTATGTCACAAATGTATCGGTACTAAATACATATGTCCCTATGCCATAAATGTCATGTATGTTGTGTATGTCATAAATGTCTATATGAATTGAAAATGGGGGACCCTGATGTAAACAAGACAAACGTCTTTCTCAGGTCTGCATCCCCTTAACAATTGTGTGTATTGAGCTGTACTGTATTGTACCCATTCTGCAATCTGTTAAATAAAGTTTTCATTTATTCATTCATTCTGTCAACACAGAACAACAGCACATGTAATCGCTAACACAGTAATGAACATAGATATCTATAGAACACTAGATAGCTTAAGGCGGAGTCACCAGCGTCACTGAACCGCCGCCATCTTGCTCCAGTTAGCCTTGAGTGAGAGTGAGTGAGCTGCACAGACAAAAATACTCATAACCTGCTGAAATATTGACGGATTTACAAACGGGTTGGTTTGCTATAAACATCAAAGATGTAGTTATGATACTGCATACTTATAAAAAAAAAATTAAAGATGTTTTTTTTTACAAACCGCTTGAATCATAGCCACGTTAATAATGCTTGTAATAAACCAAACCGTTTGTAAATCCGTCAATTTTTCAGCGAGTTATGAGTATTTTTGTCTGTGCAGCTCACTCACTCTCACTCAAGGCTAACTGGAGCAAGATGGCGGCGGTTCAGTGACGTCGCTCTCCATTGGCCGGCAGCGCGGGCAAGCTATCTAGTGTTCTATATATATCTATGGTAATGAATGACAACAGCGAGTGCCACCGCAATAGATGTCCCCTCTGGCCGCGGTGCCAGATTAGTAGTTCCCTCCCACTACACAACAGTCAGAGGAGAACACGAACCAATAATGTAGTCACTACAATATCCTCTCTAAGCGCTCAGTTTGGATGCCTCTGGGGAGTGAGTTTTACTTCTATGTACCATAGTCACACTATCGCGGTACATATCCGTTACATTCACCCCCCCTAAACTCACACCACTCAGGCATCCGGGTCACGGCACCACTGTAGCCGGTACAACGCTGTACCTGCCAAACACTTCGACCATGCCTTGAGTGGGAGTCGAACCCGGGCGTCCGCACCGGGGCCAGCAACACAAACCGCTGCGCCAAGAAAGGATATCCTCTCTAAGCGCTCAGTTTGGATGCCTCTGGGGAGTGAGTTTTACTTCTATGTACCATAGTCACACTATCGCGGTACATATCCGTTACATTAGCACAATAGCTTAGCAGACATTGTTGCTTTTGGGTTTTGGCACAAACCCATTTATTATTTACAAAAATATACAATAACAATAAGGACTATGGCCATACGATGCCTGGTCATACGGCATTATTCAATATACACAATATTAAAACAATTACTAGCCATATCGTTACTGTATATACTTTACCTGTTACATTTGCACTCTGGTTAGAACTTATTTTCATTCTACTGAACTTGTTGCGGTATGACAATAAATCTGAATCTAATCTGATCTAGGACGTTTGTTGTGAGAGTCTGTGTGTCTGTTTTTAGAGAGAATGAAGCATATCCTCCAAAAATTACTTTTGTACTTCAGTGTTTTGTGTAAACATCCCATTTACTGCACTTCATTTTACACTTACTGCACTTCGAGCGCCATCTGTTGGCAAAATTAGAGTTGGTCCGACCGTCTCAATAGTATCCAGCTGCAGAGCTGCAGAGCGGCGCTCTCTGGTCCTCAGGACCGGCTATCTGAGGACCGCTCAGCAGCGCCACCCACCCAATGGCTGAATTGGAGTATTGCACTGTGCGGGCACAGCTGTGAGATCCGCGCGAGGCCAGATATCTTGAATGAATGCGTTTATTTATTTCGAACATAAATTGAAAATAAATAATAATAAAAAACAAGTAATAAACAGATGAAAAACAAACAAGCAGGAGTAGGATGAAGTGTGAACGTATGTATTCCTTCACACTCTATTATCTTATGCAACTCATATTCACTCCACGAACTGAAATATACATACATTGTTGAATGAACAGCCTGTTTCTTGAAGTTAGACTCTCCTCTAAATTGTAACCCCCCTCTCTATCACAGAATTTTTGGATGTTACCCAGGAGTGAATTGTTTCGTGCTTTAAACATGATTTGTGCAGTCTTAAATTCAGCCAGGTCCCCGAGTTTCATGGCATGTGATTTTTGTTTGTGTTTGTGTGTTCCAGATATCCTACCTTATTGATAATCAAATCAAAAATCAAATGTATTTGTAAGGCCCGACAACACACGTTAATGTCCCCGGCCCGGGTAACATCCAAAGATTCTGTGATAGAGAGGGGGGTTACAATTTAGAGGAGAGTCTAACTTCAAGAAACAGGCTGTTCATTCAACAATGTATGTATATTTCAGTTTGTGGAGTGAATATGAGTTGCATAAGATAATAGAGTGTGAAGGTATACTGAATACTGTCTATCTGTATGTCATGTATGCAGGGGTGCAGTGCTGGGCATACGCGATCAAATGACGTTTGGGCTTCGTCACTGAGACAGAAGTGCGCGCATCCTATTATTATGCAAAGTCTAGGTGATAAGTGCCGGCCAGGGTGCCTATACGGCGCGACGACACAATATCGTCGCGCCGGCCGGCACTTATCACCGAGAGAGAGAGAGAGAGAGAGAGTCAAGTTTCTTTAATAGTTGTCATACAGAAGTACAGAATACTTTTATACAAAATGCTTCTTACTGTTACGCTCCAGAGACTGTGCAAGACAAGATAAGTATGAAATAAAATAACATAGTAAAATTAGAAGTAAAAAAATGAGGTCACAGTGTTCAGTTTAGACATATGTACAATGTTCGATGCAGAATAGACGTCAAAAAAACGGAGTTACCATACAATATACAATACTGTGCAGTGTACTAATATACAATACTATATAGTGCAAGGCAGAAATGGGACGAGGTGCAATTTAGGTACAATTCACAGTAGGTGTACGAGTTGTAGTGCAAATCCTTTATCAATAAATATAAAGTGTAAAGTGTGTTTGTGTGATCTAAAGTGTGGAGAGTGGGTGCTGCAGTGTGTTGTTTGTTTGAGTGTGCGTGTGGGTGTGTGTGCTGTGTGCATTTGATGGTTGTTGCATAGTGTTTATTGTTCGTTTAGCAGCCTGATGGCCTGGGGATAGAAGCTTCTTCTGAGTCTTTCTGTGCTCGCCTTAAGACTCCGGTATCACTTGCCTGACCGCAGCAGTTCAAAGAGGCAGTTGTTCGGGTGGCTCGAGTCTTTAATAATTCTCTTAGCCTTCCCCTTGCACCGCTTGTTGTAAATGTTCTGGAGGGTGGGAAGCCCCCCTCCAATTGTGCGTTCGGCTGAACGTGTCACTCTTTGTAGTCTGCTACGGTCTTGTGCAGTGCTATTCCCAAACCAGGAGGTGATGTTGCCGGTCAGGATGCTCTTTATTGTACATGAGTAGAAGTTCCTAAGGATCTTCTGACTGACTTGGAACTTCCTTAGGCGCCTGAGGAAGTAGAGGCGTTGTCGTGCCTTCTTCACAACACTGTCAATGTGTGTGGTCCATGTCAAGTCCTCGGATATGTGGGCTCCGAGGTACTTGAAACTGTTCACTCTCTCAACCGGTGCCCCGTCGATGCTGAGGGGGCTGTAGTCCTTGACCCCCGACCTCCTGAAGTCCACAATCATCTCTTTTGTTTTGCTGACGTTCAGGGAGAGGCAGTTCTCCTGACACCACTGTGACAGGTTCTCTACCTCTTCCAGGTAGGCCCTTTCGTCGTTGGCAGAGATCAGGCCCACCACTACTGTGTCATCAGCAAATTTGATGATGGTGTTGTTGTTCCGCTGTGCTACGCAGTCATGTGTGTACAGGGAGTAGAGGAGGGGGCTCAGAACACAGCCCTGGGGGGCCCCTATGTTGAGCGTGATGGATGAGGAGGTGCAGTTGCCGGCTCTTACCACCTGGGGTCTGCCCGTCAGGAAGTCCAAGACCCACTGGCAGAGGTCATAGTTCAAGCCCAGGTCCCTGAGCTTGGCTATGAGTTTGGAGGGGACTATGGTATTGAATGCTGAGCTGTAGTCGATGAACAGCATTCTCACATAGTTCCCCTGCCTCTTGTCCAGGTGTGATGCTGCTGTGTGCAGCACATGGGCTATGGCGTCCTCCGTGGACCTGTTGGGGCGATATGCAAATTGCAGAGGGTCCAGGTTGATGGGGAGGGAGGAACAGATGTAGCCCTTCACTAGCTTCTCAAAGCACTTTATGGCTATGGAGGTGAGGGCTACAGGGCGGTAGTCGTTGAGGCAAGCGGGCGTAGATTTTTTGGGTACAGGGATGATGGTGGACTTCTTCAGACAGGTGGGGATGACAGCCTGTTCCAAGGACAGGTTGAAGATGTCAGTGAATACCGGGGCCAGTTGGTCGGCACAGACTTTTAGGACGCGGCCGGGGATGCCGTCCGGTCCTGCTGCCTTCCTGATATTCACTTTTTTAAAGATCCGTCTCACCTCATGCTCTGTTACCCTGAACACTGAGTCTCCATCAGCAGACCCCCCCCCCCATTGCCGTGGTTTGTAGGCTGGTGTTGTTATTCACAGCCTCAAACCTCGCATAGAAGGAATTGAGATCATTTGCTAAGGAGATGTCACTGTTCAGTTTGAGGGGGGTGCCTTTGTAATCTGTCATTGTTCTGAGGCCCTGCCACATGCCTCTAGAGTCAGCCTGTTCAAACTGAAGTTCGACTTTATCCCTGTAACGCCGTTTTGCCTCTATTACTGCTCTCCTGACGTTGTATCTTGCCATCTTGTGTTCTTCCATGTTGCCTGTCACCAGCCCGGTGTTGTATGCTGATGTGCGCACTTTCAGAGCCTCACGGACGGATTTGTCTACCCAGGGCTTTTGATTTGGGTAGATTTTAATTTTGGTGGAGGGGATTGTTTCTTCTACCAGAGTACAGACATAGTCAAGCACCGTTTCGGTGTATTCGTTAATATTGGCTGTGTTATCACGGAATACACTCCAGTCTGTGCATTCAAGTGCAGCTTGGAGTGACTCCTCTGACGTCACGGCCCAACGCTTAACCTCTCGCGAGACCACCGGCGTTCGCTTGAGACTTTGTTTATACTTTGGCAAAAGAAATATTGCGGTGTGTGTGTGTGTGTGTGTGTGTGTGTGTGTTTGATTGATTGATTGAAAACTTTATTAACAGATTGCAGAATGGGTACAATACAGTACAGCTCAATACACACAATTGTTAAGGGGATGCAGACCAGAGAAAGACTTTCGTCTTGTTTACATCAGGGTCCCCCATTTTCAATTCATCAGGACATATATGACATACATGACATACAGATAGTCAGTCCTGCTACATCTATACATTTATGACATACCAGATTTGCAAATACAGTACTGTTTGTGATACAGAAGGAGTCAAGAAAAGGGAGTATATACATTTGACGTAGAAACTGTACATTGGAGGAGGTTGGGTGGGGGGGGGTTGGGTACATTGGGATATTGACAACCATACTGGGTAATTTACATTGGAGGTGGTTGGGGGGGGGGGGGGGCACACTGTATAAACAAGCAAAACTGTACATTGAGGGGGGGGGGGGAGGAGACACTGTACAAACAAACAAAATTGTACATTGGACTATTGACAACCATACTAGTGTGTGTGTGTGTGTGTGCGTGTGTGTGCGTGTGCGTGTGCGTGTGTGTGTGTGTGTGGAGGGCGTGTGTTATGTGACAAAAGACCGCCCGTCTCGTCCCCAGCTCCTCCTCATGAAAGAGGAGAGAGACATGTATGCGCGTGCACGTGGCGTTTGGCCTTGGCCCATATTACGACTGCACCACTGCATGTATGTCATATATGTTATGATAAATTGAAAATGGGGGACCCTGATGTAAACAAGACGAAAGTCTTTCTCTGGTCTGCATCCCCTTAACAATTGTGTGTATTGAGCCGTACTGTATTGTACCCATTCTGCAATCTGTTAATAAAGTTTTCAATCAATCAATCAATCAATCAATCAATCAATCAATCAAGGGGGTAGGAATACATATGTTTACACTTCATCCTGCTTGTTTGTTTTTTAATCTGTTTATTACTTGTTTTTTATTATTATTAATTTTTTAATTTATTTCAATTTACGTTCGAAATAAATAAACGCATTAATTCAAGATATTGTGTGAGCAAAAGTATAGTCAATTTACTCATACAGTATGTACATCCTCTCTCTGGCCTCGCGCGGATCTCACAGCTGCACAGTGCAATACTCCAATTCAGCCATTGGGTGGGTGGCGCTGCTGAGCGGTCCTGAGGACCTGAGAGCGCCGCTCTGCGGCTCTGCAGCTCTGCAGCTGCATGCTTCTCGATCGTCTTGAGGAAGTCCCGCACCAGCGGAAACACGTCACAGCCCGCGCTCTTTGTGTAGCTTCACCTCGCTGTAGCTGCTAATGTGCTATAATGCTAACCTCTAATACTGAACATATTAGAATGTAGAGATCGTGTAAAGAACGGACTAACTGCAGCTGCTGAAGATACGTGAAGTATTTGAATGGACTAAGGAGCAGTATGAACTAGAGTAGAGTTTGGTCACCACCTTGAATGTTCTCATGTCTGAACGTGAGATGAAGAAACACAAAGCATGTTTGTTAAATCACCAGAAGGTCTTTTTGGACATTATTCTTACACCACTTATCAACAGGGATATGCTTTGAGGTGACGTTATTTCACAGTTGTCTACCATTAAATTATCTATCCAACAGCTAGAGCAGCGTTGCGTCATTGTGGACTTTGAACAGTGAATAAGAACAACAATAAGATGCCCGGTATGGTTCTGTAAACTATGATGAGTCGCTCGCAGTCAACTAGCTGCTTTCTAGACTCATGTTAGAGCTACTTGGGTAACGTTCCAGACCAGAGCCCAGTTATTATAACACTGTGGGCCACGATGATAAGTCTTAACATTATTGCACTGTGTGTAAATTGACAACAACAAAGATCATATAAGATATCTGACAAATTTACGAGGTTAATTGAAAATCCGTTTCAGTTTTGAAAGTGATCTGTGATGATGAGTGTATCAGAGTGTAGTGTGGGTTTAGATCATGGGCCTTATTCAGGTAAACATCTGGAACAACCCCAACCACCTCCCTTTCTCACTTAACATCAAACCCTAGTTTCTAGGTCAGTGCTCACCCTAATTTACAGCCTGGGATTAACCAGGTTATGGATATTTAAGGAATCCATAATAATAGTTCCACAAGATTCTTTGTATTTGTATGTCACATGGACATTATTTTGATTATTACGTATACAGTGGTCGTGGAAGAAGTACAACGTTCTTTTACTTAAGTACAAGTAGGAATACCCAGATAAAATAGTATTTCATATTGAATGTACTTAAGTATCAAATGTAAAAGTATGCATTCTACATTATGTTACAATTTTATTTAACAGATTGCAGAATGGGTACAATATAGTACAGCTCAATACACACAATTGTTAAGGGGATGCAGACCAGAGAAAGACTTTTGTCTTGTTTACATCAGGGTCCCCCATTTTCAATTCATCATAACATAACATACAGATATACAGTCAGTAACTGACTATGTCTACATCTAGACATTTATGATATACCAGATCGACAAATATAGTACTGTTTGTGATACAAAAATAGTCTATAAAAGAGAGTATACATTTGAGGGGGAAGAAACTGTACATTGGAGGTGGTTAGGTGGGGTGTGGGGGAACTGTACATTGGAGGGGGTTGGGTTTGGACATTTACAGGGGCTAGTTTCGAATTGCAGTCTCCCATAGGTGTCAAGTCAAGAGATTTAATTGTCACGGCATACAAGTATACAATGAAATGCGGGTGGTCTTGCCCGCAACGATGTGCAATACAGTGGTACAACATATAATAGAATTAGAATCCAATAAAAAAACAACATTGTGCAATAAACAGGTAACATGGTGTGACATCTCGGTATCTGTACATAGTTATTTACAGAGCATATAGGACATGCTAGGTAGCTTTGGTAGTGCAATACACTGTTCCTGTTGTTATACTAATTTAAAGTGGCCTTTCCTTTTGGCCATAAGTGTGCGTGTGTGCGGCATGAGTGTGTGCCCGCTCATGTTAAAGTGTTAAAGTGGCTGCTAGTGTGTGAGCGTGCACAGCGTGCGTGTCGTGTGTGTGTTCATGTGCAGGGTTCCCACGGTACCTGGAAAACATGGGATTAATTTTTTCATTTTCCAGGTATGGAAAGGCATGGAAACTGAGCAAAAGTGACCAATTACATGGAAATAGAAACAGTTGTCCTGGAAAATTGTATTTGATGATGTGTAATAAAATGTAACTATTGAGCACAGAATTAACATGAGTTTATAAAAACCCTTTAAATGGAGGATCCCATGTTGTAGAGCATGCTCTTGGCATCCTATTATATGGTATATTGGATGTTGGAATTTGATGCAGGCAACTTGGTGAGCCAAGGGAGCCTTGGCATCTACAGTGAAACTTGAGTGAAACTTCTTATGCAAGTTTATCCTCAAATGTAAGTAGCTGTGTTTTAACTGTGGTAAACCTGGGTTTATCAACGTTAGTTAGTAAGCAGTGCAATCTTGCTAACTAGCTAGCCAACGTTAGCTCTCATAACGAGCCAGTTAGCCAGTGCCAGGTACAGTAGCTAGCCAACGTTAGCTCTCATAACGAGCCAGTTAGCCAGTGCCAGGTACAGTAGCTAGCCAACGTTAGCTCTCATAACGAGCCAGTTAGCCAGCGCCAGGTACAGTAGCTACCAACGTTAGCTCTCATAACGAGCCAGTTAGCCAGCGCCAGGTACAGTAGCTAGCCAACGTTAGCTCTCATAACGAGCCAGTTAGCCAGCACCAGGTACAGTAGCTAGCCAACGTTAGCTCTCATAACGAGCCAGTTAGCCAGCGCCAGGTACAGTAGCTAGCCAATGTTAGCTCTCATAACGAGCCAGTTAGTCAGCGCCAGGTACAGTAGCTAGCCAACGTTAGCTCTCATAACGAGCCAGTTAGCCAGCGCCAGGTACAGTAGCTAGCCAACGTTAGCTCTCATAACGAGCCAGTTAGCCAGCGCCAGGTACAGTAGCTAGCCAACGTTAGCTCTCATAACGAGCCAGTTAGCCAGCGCCAGGTACAGTAGCTACCAACGTTAGCTCTCATAACGATAGCCAGTTAGCCAGCGCCGGGTACAGTAGCTGGGAGCATGCCTATGTTCCCCGGGTCCTATGTTCCCCGGGTTCTATGTTCCCCGCTTTGATTGATTGAAAATTTTAGACCACCAGCCCTGATTCCAAACTCTAACCTTAACCAGTTCGAAAGAGGGCCTAAGCTTAACCGTTCTAAACAAGGCGGACATTAATCATTAATAAAATAATAAAAATTTATAAAATGTTCAATCTATTAATCAATCAAAGCGGGGAACATAGAACCCGGGGAACATAGGACCCGGGGAACATAGGGATGATCCCCAGTAGCTAGCCAACGTTAGCTCTCATAACGAGCCAGTTAGCCAGGAAGAGAAGAGGCCGCGAAGATGGAAGAGGAGGATGACAGAGGAAAAGGGAGAACAGCGGAGAGGAGTTGAGAAGAGTAGGAAGAGAAGACAGGAGCGGACACGAGAGGGGAGGTGTGGAGAGAAGAGGACAGGATGAGATAGGAGAGGAGTGGAAGAGAGAACATATATCAATCCCAGTGCTCATGTGTTCCAGTTCAATAAATTGTTGTTCATCTACAGCTTGTTGCATTATTTCATGCATCGATATTATCAATAAGACATAATCTCTAAGCATTTACAATGTAGGCTTGACTGGCACATCTTTTAAATCAAGTAAGTAGTCAGGTGTCCTAGGGGGTTGTGTGTGAGGGGGGGGGGGGGGGGGGGGGCGGAAAACTTCAGGGGCCTATAGATCATCACTTAATATGGTACCTGGAAAATCAGGAGGTAGTATGGAAAAAAAATTCAAGGCAAGCGTGGGAACCCTGATGTGTGCTTGTGTGTGGATAGTTCAGTGTTCTGTGGCACTCAATGTTCATTGTTCAATTGATTGAATTGATTGAAAACTTTATTAACAGATTGTAGAATGGGTACAATACAGTACAGCTCAATACACACAATTGTTAAGGGGATGCAGACCAGAGAAAGACTTTCGTCTTGTTTACATCAGGGTCCCCCATTTTCAATTCATCAGGACATATATGACATACATGACATACAGATAGTCAGTACTGCTACATCTATACATTTATGACATACCAGATTTGCAAATACAGTACTGTTTGTGATACAGAAGGAGTCAAGAAAAGGGAGTATATACATTTGACGTAGAAACTGTACATTGGAGGAGGTTGTGTGGGGGGGGTTGGGTACATTGGGATATTGACAACCATACTGGGTAATTTACATTGGAGGTGGTTGGGGGGGGGGGGCGGGGGGCACACTGTATAAACAAGTAATACTGTACATTGAGGGGGGGGGGGGAGGAGACACTGTACAAACAAACAAAATTGTACATTGAACTATTGACAAAACCATACTAGGTAAATGACTGTACATTGGAGGGGGTTGGGTTAGGATATTTACAGGGGCCAGTGTTGAATTGCAGTCTCCCGTAGGTGTCCCTTGAGAGAGGTTTTGAAAGTGGGTAGTGATCCACATTCCTTTACAGCTTTGGGTAGGGCGTTCCACATTGATGTGGCATAATTGCGAAACGTGTTTAGTCCCTTATTTGAGCCGAATCTGGGTTTAACATGATTTGTGGAGCTCCCTCTGGTGTTGTGATCGTGGTATTCACTGACCTTTGGGAAGTATTTTGACATGTACATGGGTACCTTGGTCGTGTAGTGTATCTTGTAGACCAGGCCCATTGCAAGTTGTTGTACTCTGTCGTCTACTCTAAGCCATCCTAGGTTGTCAAAGTGGGCAGGGGTGAGGTGGGTTCTAGGAGTAAGGTCAAGCAGTAGTCTGACCAGTTTGTTTTGAGATGTTTGTAATTTTGTTTTTAGCGCCTTTGAGGTGCTTTGGTACCATGAGGTGCAAGCATAGTCGTAGTACCCCTGAATGAGTGCTCCTGCCAGAGTCTTCAGGGTGTTCTTGTTTACCAGAGAGGAGATCCGGTACAAGAATCGAGTTCGTTGGTTGACTTTTTTTATTACATTGGATGCCATTTTGTCACAGGAGAGATTAGCCTCTAGGATGGAACCCAGGTAGGTAATTTCATCTTTCCTTGTGACAATATTGTCACCCACTGTAACTGAGAAGCCGTCGGTCTTGCTGAGTTTGTTATTTGAACCGAAGAGAATGGACTCTGTTTTGCCCATGTGTAATGATAGTTTGTTATCAGCGAGCCATATGCAGATTCTGCCTAGTTCCGAGCTGAGGGTTTTTTCAACCTGTAACTTGTTCTTGTCAGAGACCAGCAGGGCTGAGTCGTCCGCAAACAGGAACAAGTTGCAGTCACAAGCTGACGACATGTCATTTGCATAAATTAGGAACAGTAGCGGTCCTAGTATGCTTCCTTGTGGAACACCACAGCTCACTGTGAGGGGGGGGGATAGGGTACCGTTTACCTCCACCATCTGTTCCCTCCCCTCAAGGTAGGATTGCATCCAGCTCACTGATAGACTATCAAAACCAATTGCTTTTAGCTTGTCAATCAGAATGGAGTGATTGACCGTGTCAAAGGCCTTTTGTAGGTCCAGCATGACCATGCCGCAGTATTTGCCTGCGTCCACCTCTTGTTTGATGTGGTCATTCAAATAGAGAAGGCATGTGTCAGTGGAGTGGGATGTTCTGAAGCCAGATTGGAATTCGTAGATTAGATTTTTTTCCGCTAGGTACTTTTCGACCTGTTCGTAGACTATTTTTTCCATGACTTTCGAGATGGAGGTGAGAATAGAAACAGGGCTCTGATGGCCTGGGGGAAGAAGCTGAGCCTAAGCCGCTCTGTCCTAGTAGCTGGGGTTCGCAGGCGTCTGCCTGACCTCAGCAGCTGGAACAGGCTGTTATTGGGGTGGTGGGGGTCTTTCATTATTCTGCAGGCTCTGGATTTGCACCTCTTGTTGTATAGAACCTGCAGGGGAGGTAGTGCAATACCCGTGGTACGCTCGGCTGAGCGCACCACTCTCTGTAGGGCCTTCTTGTCCTGTGCCGTGCTGTTTCCATACCAGGCAGTGATGTTTCCGGTCAAGATGCTCTCTACAGCTCCTGAGTAGAAGGACTGGAGTATCTTCCCCGATACTCTGAACTTCCTTAACTGTCTCAGGTGGTAGAGGCGCTGCTTCGCCTTCTTTACTACTGTGTCTATGTGTGTTGCAGCGTTTCCGTTAGCCGGTAATTACCGGTTTTTGACCGGCAAAATCTGTTGAAGTCCGACATATTTAATCTCTCCGGTCATAATGTCCGGTGAAAATAATTCCCTCTAAACACAATTAGATTATTTGAATTGTATTAAAATAGGCTAAAATTAAATAGCCTATGCGATGAACGAAACAAACAATCATTAAGCAGCCGGTCTAATAATGACATTGTCTTGTCAGCGCGAGCTGGCTGCTGATATATTTGCGAGAAGCATCCATCTGCCGGCCGGCAGGGTGCAGTACTCCAATTCAGCCATTGGCAATTCAGCTGTTGGGTGGGGGCGCTGCTGAGCGGTTTCCAGACCGGACCTAAAAACACTGCTGCTCCATGCTTCACGTAAATATATCAGCAGCCAGCTCGCGCTGACAACAGAATGTCATTATTAGACCGGCTGCTTGGTGAAGCAACGATGAAACAAATGATTGTTTGTTTCGTTCATCGCATAGGCTATTTAATTTTAGCCTATTTTAATACAATTCAAATAATCAAATTGTGTTTAGAGGGAATTATTTTCACCGGACATTATGACCAGCACCAAGTCGTTGGGAGGTGGAGATATAAATCACGCAAACCCACGATAATGTTCAGTTCTTCGCTTGATATAATTAATATAAATGTCCAATATAACGGAATTCGTTAGCTCATAAAAATGTGATTATAACAGACTGCTGTTTATTAAGGTCGGGCAGACTGCCCACCGACACCTCAAGTCGGCAGCAGCACGAAGTCTCGAGGGACTTATTTTATTTGGAATATATTAATGACTGTATATACGCAAAAGTAGCCTAGTTTTAAGTTAAAATATTATAAATGCCTTGATGATGTCATTCTTTATATAGGCATATCAATTGTTTTTAAGCTCAATAAACTGGAATTTATCCCATTTGTCCGGTAGATTGAAATCTACCGGACACTCAGACCTGCAAAAAAAAATTCTAACGGAAACCCTGGTGTGTTGACCATGTCAGATCCTCTGAGATGTGGACCCCCAGGTACTTAAAGCTGCTCACCCTGTCCACGGTAGCCCCGTTAATCATCAGTGGTGTGTGTGTCTCCTGCTGTGCTCTCCTATAATCCACGATCAGGTGCTCTTTGAGAGTGGTTTTGAAAGTGGATAGTGATTCGCATTCCTTTACAGCTGTGGGTAGGGCATTCAACATTGATGTGGCATAATTGCGAAATGTGTTTAGCCCCTTGTTTGAGCCGAATCTGGGTTTGACATGATTTGTGGAGCTCCCTCTGGTGTTGTGGTCGTGGTATTCACTGACCTTTAGGAAGTATTTTGACATGTACATGGGTACCTTAGTGGTGTAGTGTATCTTGTAGACCAGGCCCATTGCAAGTTGCTGTACTCTGTCGTCTACTCTAAGCCATCCTAGGTTGTCAAAGTGGGCAGGGGTGAGGTGGGTTCTAGGAGTAAGGTCAAGCAGTAGTCTGGCCAGTTTGTTTTGGGATGTTTGTAAGCGCCTTTGAGGTGCTTTGGTACCATGAAGTGCAAGCATAGTCGTAGTACCCTTGAATGAGTGCTCCTGCTAGTCTTCAGGGTGTTCTTGTTTACCAGAGAGGAGATCCGGTACAAGAATCTAGTTCTTTGGTTGACTTTTTTTATTACATTGGATGCCATTTTGTCACAGGAAAGATTTGCCTCTAGGATGGAACCCAGGTATATAATTTCATCTTTCCTTGTGACAATATTGTCACCCACTGTAACTGAGAAGCCGTCGGTCTTGCTGAGTTTATTTGAAATTTTGAACCGAAGAGAATGCACTCTGTTTTCCCCAGGTGTAATGATAGTTTGTTATCAGCGAGCCAGATTCTGCCGAGTTCCGAGCTGAGGGTTTTTTCAACCTGTAACTTGTTCTTGTCAGAGACCAGCAGGGCTGAGTCGTCCGCGAACAGAAACAAATTGCAGTCACAAGCTGATGACATGTCATTTGCATAAATTAGGAACAGTAACGTGGATTAATAAAAATTTTCAATCAATTCAATCAAAACCCTATGCTACCTGGCCACGCCCCCCACTAAATGCATTGACAGAAGATTATGACAGAGGAGGTGCCAGATCCTATCAAATAGGTGCCGGTCTCAATCTGGCAGGTCCTGGCACAAATTAAGTCCTGCATTTATGTAATCGGCTTTGAATAAAAGCATGTCAACTAATTGGCCAACAGTTCTCATTATTTTCCCCTCCATACTGTGATGTGATTGGTGGAGAGAAGCCTCTATATATGTCCTGGCTGCGTGTATGCTTTACCCAACGCAGTTGTGTTTCCGGGTTCCCGTTTTCCGTTGCTCATAGAGCCCTGAGTTTTACCCATTCTGCAATCTGTTAATAAAGTTTTCAATCAGACACATGTATAGAAAGGCTTTGTTTTATTATAACATTTGTTGCAGTAAAATCATTATGCCTCGTTTAAGTCATCCTGCGGAGCTAAAAGCTAAACGTCGGCCGCGCCGCCTTTGTTGTTGTTGTAGAATACCTCTCGTCAAAATCAATGGCGGACAAAAGCGGAAGTAAAAAATGTATACGTGCTTGCCGATTGGTGGTAACAGCAGAGGCGGGTGCAAGCGGTGTGTGACGTAATTGGCAGAATCGACTGTCAATCAAAATTTCATTGGTTGAGAGCTCTGGTTGAGACAATAGTATCCAGCTGCAGCCCAGCCGGTAGACCATACTGGGAGAACTAGTATCTAGCTGCAGCCCTGCAGAACATAATGGGAGAGAGATAGTGCTATTTCTTGATGTTTCCTTTTTTTAAGTAAGTAAAGAGGCCTATGTTCATATCGGTGAGCACAATTTGTAACACAAATATACAGTAGTTTCATACAAACAAAAAAAAATATTACAAACAAAAAAATATTACCAAAAAAAATATATATATATATATTAAAAAAAAAATGTTGCCACACATATCGGTATCGGCCGATTGTGTTAGTTGAACAATCGGTATCGGTGGCAAATTTTCATATCGGTGCATCCCTAATTATAGGCTATAAGCCCGTGTAGATCTATTCGCAATAATAAACATCGCCACCCTCTAGCAAAACATGACACAATGTGATCCTATCTCCGATTGAGCGGCTGGTCGCAGAGACACGAGTTGAACGAACACATCTGGAGGAGAATGAAAGCCTGTGTAGATCTATTCGGAATAATAAACATTGCCACCCTCTAGCAAAACATGACGCAATGTGATCCTATCTCCGATAGAGCGGCTGGTCGCAGAGACGCGAGTTGAACGAACACATCGGGAGGAGAATGAATGAACCTGATGTAAACAAGACAAAAGTATTTCTCTGGTCTGCATCCCCTTAACAATTGTGTGTATTGAGCCGTACTGTATTGTACCCATTCTGCAATCTGTTAAATAAAGTTTTCATTCATTCATTCATTCATTCATTCTCTTCCAGATGTGTTCGTTCAACTCGCGTCTCTGCGACCAGCCGCTCTATCGGAGATAGGATCACATTGTGTCATGTTTTGCTAGAGAGTGGCGATGTTTATTATTCCGAATAGATCTACACAGGCTTATAGCCTATAATACGTGACATTTGAAGCAGGCACCACTGCTGTTGTAATTGTCTGGTAATAGCTGTTTCGAGTGTTATTATTGGGTTGTTGTCGCAGTCAATTTGCGGCTCGTATGGTACTCTCTTCCTATACCCAGTTAAATCTGTCTTCATATCTCACGCCCCAAAGGCGATAGCGAGGGGGACGTACGCGTGTAGGTCAGTGGCCAATCAGAGCGCAAAACGGGAACCCGGAATCACAACTGCGTTGGGTAAAGCATACACGCAGATCTACAGGGCTCTCTGTGACCATCTGCATTTATCCTTGTAGCAAAACTCCAGTTCCTGTAGAAGACGTCCAAGAGCACACCTACTAGAATGAAGGAGGAATCGGACCAGCAGGACCTCTGTAAGTCAGAACAAGACTTCCTACTGAAGATACTTTAGTTTACTCTCCAGACCCAGAAGTAAATAAAGACTAGTATGTTGAGTTGTGTTTCCCTCTGTCCCAGATCCACCCAGAGACCTACTGATTGTTAAAAAAGAAGATAATGACATGCTAGAGCCACCCAAGGATACTTCCTTTGAGATGAAGGAGGAGCCCACAGACCACCAGGATATCAGTATGTTGTTTCTTTCTCTTATCTGGATTTAGTCTTCTCCTTCCTCTGCTCCAGCATGTTTGTATGTCTCAGTATTTGTCGCCATTGCTTTCTCTCCTCTCATTCTTTAATTTGATCAAACTCTTGTTCACATTCAGCCTAACTCTTTGGAGCACTTTATTCTGGTATCTCTTTTATAAATGGAACACCTTTGTCCTGGTTCCCCTGCTGGATTGAATAGCAACCAGGAGAACTAAGCTGATGGAAGGGATCCCAACTGTGATGTATTATTAAGCCTTAGCTAAAGGGGTCAGTGGTCTTGTTTGACTTTAAAAAAAAAATGTAATGGAGGAAAAGGAAGTATGTTTGATTTTAAATAAAGTTCAGTATATAAATATAATAATTTGTCAAATAATACTGTAAATACTGGAGTATTTCCTTAGTTGCTGTCTCCCTCTGCCCCAGATCTACCTCCAACGTCCTCAGGACTCAATTACACCCTGTTTTAGATTTTGTATAAAGATTAAAAATAAAAATAAATCTGTAATTACAGAAGAAATCAGAGTGGGCAAATACTTTTTCATGCCACTGTAAATAAATGTTCTGTCTCCCTCTGTTCCAGATCCACCCAGTGACCTACTGATGATTAAAATAGAGGAGGTTCAGGACACGCTAGACCCACCCACGGATATGTCCACTGGGCTGAAGGAGGAGCCCACAGACCAGGAGACCAGTATGTTACTTTTCTTTTCCTTGTCTTTCTTTTCTGTTGTTGTCCATCCTCTGTTGCAGCATAGTTGTATGTCTCTGTGTCCACAGCTTTCCCTCCTCTTTCTTTCCATGAAGCCTCAATCTATTTGTTTTACCATAACAAAGTGTGGTATTTTCAAATGCTCATTCTTGTTCTATGGAAGGACTTTGAAAAATCAAATTACTCAAAGTACACAGTAAAAGTATTTCATATTATTTGAGCAAGTAGTCTAAGAAGTACTAAGTACAAACATGGCAGTTTCATAAACTACTTATGGAAGACATGTTTTTTATCCAACATCAAATGCTCCTTCTCTGGAGGGAATTTTGCCATTCTCAAAAAGTACACAGTAAAAGTAGTTCATAGTATTTGTGCAACAAGTTTATGAAGCAATAAGTCCTAACATTATTCTCATAAATTACCCTGTTCCTCAATCGCAAATAATAGAAATGAACCACATGCCATCCTTTACTTTGAAATCCTCACCGGAAGTGTTCCTCTGTGGGATTTCCTGTAGCTTTAGTGGTCGAATATATAATACTGCACACACGAAACGTCCTATTGATTCGATGTTCAATAATACTGCACATACGAAACGTCCTATCGATTCGATGTTCAATAATACTGCAAATACGAAACGTCCGCTCATACTGCAATGCGCTTTGAGTGACAGACAGTCACCCACCTGCACTGGTGCAGATAACATTTACATTTAGTCATTTAGCTGACGCTTTTATCCAAAGACACTTAGGATAAGAAGGGCACAACTCTTATCAGCTGAGTAACAATGTACATCAAAGTGTTGAGTGCTACAGTGAGTGTAGGTTAGTTTATTAGGACAAGTGCATGACAGTAAGGTTAGTTGGGGTTAGATATTTTTTTCTGCTAAAGTGCGTCTTAAGTCGGCGGCGAAAGATTGGACGGGTTTTGGCTGTCTTTTCCATGCATCCCAAAAAGGTGCAAAATATTTGACATAAGCCATCTTGCAATACCACTTCATAGGGTTTTATGGGTTTGGGGGTTCCAGTGGCGACATTATTTGGGGGATTTGAGGTCACAGTCGCATATTATTTGACGACTAAATGGAAAACAATTATGATCATTTGTTCAGTCAAGGTGAGGATCACAGTAGTAAAATGATCAGTGTGCTGCACACTATTCTTTTTTGTTTTCTTGTTAAACGATCAGTTAAAGGATTAACCACATCTTAATTTTTTTTTATCTAATATTTTAATATTCAAATCCATTAAAATACCCATCCCATGTTTGAGCTCACTAACCTGGCGTATTCCTTTTAAATTGGCTGTGGAAAACAATACTGCTGTTGCCAAAATGTGTGTGCATCTTTGTGATGATGTTGATGACAAAGGTCTATCGAAATTGAATTCCTTCAACTACTAAACATTGTTATAATATTAATTAGTCATTAACATACATTTAAATCTTTGTCACAATGTTGCCAACCAATCCTTGGTAACCTTGAAGTAGGCCTAACTATAGGCTATGTGTTTTGTTGTACACAGAGATGAAAGACCTCCGCCGATCCACAATGGTGCATTAACCTACCATTCATTCAAAGTACTTGAAAAGATAGTTTCAGTTCAAATAAATTCCTTTCTTGAAGAAAACAACATCTTAGAAGAATTTCAGTCGGGATTCAGAAAATATCATAGCACTGAAACTGCCCTCACCAAAATAATCAGTGACCTCAGGCTAAACTCTGACGAGAATAAGATCTCCATCCTTATCCTGCTAGATCTCAGTGCAGCATTTGATACAATCGATCACGATATTCTAATCGATCGTCTTGAAAACCATGTCGGTTTCTCAGAACATGTGCTAGGCTGGTTTAAAACATACATCAGAGGGAGGAAATTCTATGTTAAACTAGGAGATCACATGTCTGATATATACGACAACAACTATGGAGTTGCACAAGGGAGTTGCTTAGGTCCTTTACTCTTCTCCCTTTACATGTTACCGCTGGGTGATATCATCAGAGAACATAATGTAGATTTCCATAGCTATGCGGATGATACGCAACTGTACATATCTGCTGAACCAAATGATACAGCGATTAGCTCCATTACAGACTGCTTACTGGCAATAAATAAATGGATGAGTAAGAACTTCCTGAAACTAAACGAGAACCAAACTGAAATTCTAATTATCGGCCCCAAAACTAAAAAAGAAACATTAATAAAGAACCTGGGAGGACTAACCCCTTGGATCAAATCTGAGGTCACTAGTCTCTGGGTTATCATAGATTCAGAACTGAACTTCAATTCTCATATTAGCAAAGTGACAAACATCGTTCTTCCATCTCAGAAATATAGCAAAAGTATGACCATTTATTAATCAGAACGATGCTGAGAAGCTAATTCATGCATTCATATCTAGCCGATTAGACTACTGTAATGCACTTTTCACAGGTCTCCCTAAGAAAACCACAGAGAGGCTTCAGCTAATCCAAAACTCTGCAGTCCGACTGCTAACTAGAACCAAAAGGAGAGAGCACATTAGTCCAGTCTTAGCTGCTTTACACTGGCTTCCTGTAACATTTAGAATTTACTTTAAGGTCCTTCTCCTTACATACAAAGCTCTAAATGGACAGGGACCTAGCTACATCGCCAACACTCTAATAAATTACACACCAGCAAGAACACTGCGATCATCAGCTGCTGGACTACTAGAGGCTCCCAGAAACAGTCAAAAGAGGATCGGTAATGCAGCCTTTATCAACTATGCCCCAAAACTGTGGAACAAACTACCCCAAAACATCAGAGAAGCCAACTCGCTAGACATCTTTAAAAGACAGCTTAAAACCTATCTCTTTGCTCAGGCATTTCACTGTGGGGTAATGCAGGCAAATACTTGATGCTCTGTTGTGAGGAGAAGATGACTTTTGACCTAAATCTTTTCAAAGTTGTTTAACATTCCAGTTAGGTACATGGTGTTCACCGCCTAGCCAAGATTGATTCTCCTAACTGGGCCATTTTCATCTGATTGAACAATCTTATCACACTTTTTACTGTAACCTTGCTATTTACATTTTAAATTTTTATGCTCGCTTATGCCTATATTTTTTACTGTTGTTGTACGTCCGTTCTATTTTATAATTTTTAGACTATTTTAAACTTAATCATTTTAAACTATTTTATTATTTGTATTACTGAATGAAACTGTAAACAGCCTATTGGGATGCTAGATCCTAATGTGAAACAGTGATTTACCATACCTTGCTATTCTCGCTCATGCCTGTATTTTTTACTGTTGTGAAGCACTTTGAACTGCAACCTCTGTATGAAAAGTGCTATACAAATAAAGTTATTATTATTATTATTAAGTATAATTTCTATTTCAATCTTTATTTAATCTCGAAAGAACATTTGAGACATTTGAGTTGAGAGGTACAGTACATAATACAAAAAGAATATAGAAACAAGTTCATCATTTAAACAATTTCAATTAATTAAAACAAGGTTTGCTATTATAGATTTAAACTGACCAATATAATAATAATAACTATTTGTATAGCACTTTTCATACAGAAATTGTAGTTCAAAGTGCTTCACAGCAGTGAAAAATACAGGCATAAGCGAGTATAAAAAAGATAGAGAGTAAGGTAAATCACAGTTATATTATCATACTGGCCATCGCGTCTCGCTCTGCCATTATGAGATACCATCTCCAGCACCTACTGTGCCTGTGGATTTTTTTTACATGTACCTCACTTGCACGTGACCAAGCCTACTCCCGTGCGTGCCTCTACAAGACACAGGAAGTGGTCACGTCCACGCCCTTCCTTATTCTTTTCCATCCGTGGATCTGCTATATGCACTTCAACCAGGTGGAACGTTGTTATGAAGCAAAGGGAGAAATTACGCAATGTTGGACTTTCGCCAGAAGTACGCCAGCCCCCGGAACCTTCTCGGCACGTCCGGATGGAACGTCGGTCCTATTCTGAACTTACTCCCGTGCGTGCCTCTACAAGACACAGGAAGTGGTCACGTCCACGCCCTTCCTTATTCTTTTCCATCTGTGGATCTGCTATATGCACTTCAACCAGGTGTAACGTTGTTATGGAGCAAAGGGAGAAATTACGCAATGTTGGACTTTCGCCAGAAGTACGCCAGCCCCCGGAACCTGCTCGGCACGTCCGGACGGAACGTCAGTCCTATTCTGAACTTTCCTCGTCTCTTGGCAGTGGACCGATGGGCTACGCACGGCGTTCGGCAGTTGAGCCACGCCGCGCTTAGGTAGGACCGACGCCGACAGGCGTTGGTACTGGCATATTCAATACTACTCGTTGTCTCGTGAGTCGGCCGGGGCGATGTATTGGCGCGGGGGGCTGGGTATTTGGATAAATGTGGTCATCATGACTCGTTGTTGAATGTTTTTCCAATTATCCTAGCGCGCAGCTGCTGCTAATGCTAAAGTTTTTGCGGTGTGAGGGCGGTCGGGTGGCGTAGCGGAGATTGCGCTCGTCACCAATGCAAGAGGCTGCGATCTCGACTCCCGGAGTCAGCATTGCCTGGGGCTTGGTTCCGATCGTCATACTAACTTGTTTGGCTGGGTTAGGGGGAGGGAAGCCGTGGGTGGTAATCTGGCGTTGTGGACAGCGACACCTGCAGGTCAGGTCTGGGCGCCTGCTCAGCGAAAGGCAGGAAGTGGTGAAGGCAGCGTGACCTCCCACACTTCACCAATGAGAGTCCTCGCTGCCAGGTGAAAAGAGAGCCACTGGCTGTCTCCGCATGTGTCGGAGGAAGCATGCGGTAGACTTCAGGGTTCCCTTGTACCGACCAGTAGGGGGTACATGCGCACAATGACCAGGTAGGGGAGGGGGGGAATTGGCATAACGACTAAATTGGGGGGAGAAGCACAGAAAAACAGAAAAAAAAAGAAAAAAAAATGTTGGGGGCGCCGTTCCCATGTGTCCCGCCGGGACTGTCTCCAGTTTTCCCTCCTCTTAACGATTTTGCTGACGGTCAATCGGTGTCTAATGTTGGGGGTTTGGCTGAGGCTTATTTACCCTTTACACGGGTGGATGGTCTGACGACAGGGCCCAGGACAGGTGTGCCGTGCTTAGAGGAGCAGGTAGCATCGGTTCTTTGCCCTGGCATGGTTGAACAGTATCCCGCCCGGAAGCCGACGCCAGAGGGCGAGTCTGCCCAGCAGGTGGCTGAGTGGGCTGATGAAGCTTATACCGCCGCAGGACAGAATTTAGCAGCAACTAATAACATTGCTCAATTGGCTGCTTTTCTGTCAAAAATGGTGTCGGTGGTGGGGCCTTAGGGCCAGCCGACGTCAAAAACATCGCACAGGTTTTTGAGGTTATTCAGCTTTTGACCCAGCCGCAAGCTATAACCGCAGGGAGGGCTAGGATGCTGTCGACGCTTGTTCACATGCATTTTTGGTTGGAACAATCTTCCCTTGAGGAGGAGAGGCGAGTTCTCCTCCTCGGGGCTCCCCTCTCCGCGGATGGACTTTTTGGTCTGTCCACAGAGGCGCGGGCGGTATTTAACCTGGGCTCCACGCCGCCCCACACCACGCAGCCAGAGGTGAGAGCACGGCCTCGCCAGCGGCTGCGGCGAGCCCCCCGGCCAGCGGCCATGTGTCCCCCGCCTGAGATGACCTGGACACGAAGAGAACGGGTTGGCGGCCGAGGGATCGGCTATATTAGATGGGCACGCCCTGAAAATCCGTTGCCATCTAGCTGTGTCTAGCACGCTCTCCGGTTACTCCCCCCCGCTACACTACGGGACTCCAGGCTCTGATTTGTCCCCTTTGGCTGCGGGCCGCGTTCTTCCAGTGAAGCGCAAGCGGCCCCACATATCGCTTCTCATGGAGACAGGGGCTGACACCCAGTTGCTAGCTAGGCCTGGGTCTGTCTATGAGAATGCTGTGCTGTCAGGAGGCTCCCACGTCCTGCGTCTGTGTTTGGTGAGCCTGGTGTTGTATCTGTCGACGGAGCAGGGTTCCCTGTATCTAAAACATTTTCTTAGAGGGGGAATCCTAGGCCCAGGAGGTTGCAGCGTGGGTTCCCCCAGCCCCGCCCCCCCAGGCCGGTATTACGTTAGTGCCTCCCCCGGCCGGACGTCCGGCGGTGGTCAGTCAGGCACGCGTAATTCGGGTGGTACTAATATCACTACAGGGCTACGGTGTGTAGGGACAGCGTGGGGACCACACACCATGCATGTCCAGCTGCAGAGCAGGCTGTCCCCAGCAAGTTAAGCCGGGAAGATGCTCAGCGGGGGAGCCTATGTCACCAGGGGTGATGGCTGCTCCCCCTGTATCAGACTGCCCCTTTCTGTCGGGGTCCCCGCTTGGGTGCGATTGCCTCGTTGGTAGAGTCGGGGTGCGATTTCCAAGCTCCACGAGACACCCTGCTCGCGCGGTTGGCAAGACCAGCGTTGACAACGCACAGTGGGAGGGACCGGGCCACCTATCTACGGTTCCTGGCGAACCAGCGCCAGTTGGCTGCGGGGGCGCTTTGGGATTATCACCACGTATGGTTACGGAAGTGCCATATGTCGGCGTGGATGGAGAGAATGCTGAGGGTGGGGCTTGTGTTGCAGTTTGCACACCCCCACCCTCCGTTTTTGGGTTTGGTACAGACTATTGTCGGGGTCCGCGGCAGTGACAGCCCTGGCAGAGGAGATTTGTTATTTGGTGGCGAAGCAGGCCGTTGTCGTGGTCCCAAGGGAGGACGCGATGAGTGGCGTTTACTCCCGGTGTTTTCTGGTGCCCAAGAAATCGGGAGGTGTCAGACCCATACTGGACCTGTCTGCGTTCAATCGGCAGATTGTGGCGAGGAGGTTCAGAATGTTGACCGTCAAACACCTGTTAAGCGCTGTCAGAGTGGGAGACTGGTTCACCTCCATAGACTTGAAGGATGCGTATTTTCACATCCCGATCTTCCCTCCTCACAGGAAATTCCTGTCCGCTGTCTGTGATGCGCCTGCTCGGTATGATGGCATCTGCTCAACCTGTGGTCCCTCTTGGCCTCCTCTTCATGTATGAAAATAGACTGTGAGAGACGAGGGGAAGCGGCTGAAGGTTCCCGTGTCTGTACTGGGGGATCTCAACCACTGGGGGGGGGCCTGGGGTCCTCACCAGCGGGGTCCCCATGGGCAGCAGGCTATCACACATCATGGTCTTCACAGACGCCTCCCTCACGGGATGGGGGGGACGTGTCGGTCCGACTGCCCCGTCTGCACTACATATCAATGTGTTGGAATTGAAGGCAGTCCTTCTGGTCCTCAAGCGGCTCGGCCACCTTGTGGTGGGCGAGCATGTTTTGATCAGGACGCTCCCCCCATCTGCACCGGGCGGCGGTCGAACTCTGGTATGGGCGTCTCTCAATCTGCGCAGCCTGAGGGCTCTCCACATCCCCGGCAGGGAGAATGTGGGTGCAGATGTGATGTCGCGGGGCGGTCCTCACCCGGACGAGTGGGGACTACGTCCAGACATAGTCAGACAGGTCTGGGACCGATTCGGGGAGGCCCCTTGTGGTTCTCGGTCAGTCGGAAGGACAACCCCTCTCTGGGAGTGGATGCCTTCTCAGTGTATCAGTGGCCGCCCGGGATTCTGTATGCGTTCCCCCCATACACCTGATGGCTCAGCTGTTGGAGCGGGTACGCCGGGAGCGCAGGACTTTGATCCTGGTCGCGCCGGACCGGGGCTCAGCTGTGTGGTTCCCGGCCCTGATTCAGCTCTTGGTGGCCCCGCCGTGGCCTGTTCTGTGGTCACAGGCATGCAGAACTCTGTTTCTGCCTCGTGTTCTGGGGCAGCCTTTGATGGTTTGGCTGCTGAAAGGGTGAATCTGGAGGGGATGTGTCTTAACCCTACTGTGGTTAACACCATCCAGAACGCGCGCGCTCCGTCCACTACCGCGGTTTACGCAGGGAAGTGGCGTATGTTTCAAGAGTGGTGTGAGGTTGGGGGGCCTGGACCCGGTGTCATGCCCCCTGGATTCGGTTCTTTCCTTCCTCCAGTCTATCCTGAATAGGCTGTCGGCCTCGACAGTGACGGTGTACGCCGCAGCTATATCTTCTTGTCATCTGGGCTTTGAGGGCAGACCGCTGTTCAGCCACCCTCTCGTGAGACGTTTCCTGGCTGGCGCACGGCGTCTCAAGCCTGTGGAACGTTCTCTGTCTCCGAGTTGGGACCTCCAACTGGTCCTAGGACGGTTGTCGGAGGCCCTGTTTGAGCCTCTTGAGCAGGCGCTGTTGGATCGACTGTCTTTTAAGACCGCGTTCCTTTTGGCCATCACCTCCGCTAAGCGCGTGGGTGAGCTGTGTGCTCTCTCGGTGCGGTCTGAGTGCCTGTCTATTTGGGCTGATAGCATTGCGACTCTGAGGCCTAATCCGGTCTGAGTGCCAAAGAATATCCGGAGCTCTTATTGCTCCAGGGATATTGTGCTTCAGGCTTTTCACCCTCCTCCTCACGTTAGTGAGTTGGAGGCGAGCCTTCACCCGTCGTGTCCTGTAAAACTGAAGGTTTACCTTAGTTTGTTTGTTACAGTGGCTTTCGTGCGGGTAGTGCGCTGTCCAAGCAACGCCTGTCACATTGGTTGTGCGAGGGCATTGCCCTTTGCTACATGTTGGCTGGACAAGTTCCCCCCGGGGCGTCAGGGCACACTCCACTCGTGGTGTGGCGGCCTCCACTGCCCTATTGGGAGGGGCCTCGGTGGAGGACATCTGCGCTGCGGCCTCCTGGTCCTCCCCGGGGCCTTTTGTTAGGTTTTACCTCATCGACATGACTGGGGGTTCTGTCTCCCAGGCAGTCCTGAGGTCCGGGACCTCTCCCTGGCGGGGGATTACTGGCCCTCAGGGGGTGCATTTGATGTGGCCACGCGTCCGCTCTGCCCCTTTTGATCTCATAATGGCAGAGCGAGATGCGATGGCCAGTATGATAATATAACGAAGGTTATCCTATAACCCTAGTTATATGAATACTGGCTGAGCGTCTCGCTCTTCAGCGCCCTGAGGTCCCTTGGATGTTTTCCACGTATGGAATTCGAACTTGCAAGGGCGTGGACGTGACCACTTCCTGTATCTTGTAAAGGCACGCATGGGAGTAGGCGTGGTCACGTGCAAGTGAGGTGCATGTAAAAAAATTCCACAGGCACAGTAGGTGCTGGAGAGATGGTATCTCATAATGGCAGAGCGAGACGCTCAGCCAGTATTCATATAACTAGGGTTATAGGATAACCTTCGTTTTTCACATGATCTAGCATCCCAATAGGCCTCTCTGTTTACGGTTTCATTCAGTAATACAAATAATAAAATAGAATAGACAGAGTAAAAAAGTGCGGTTTTATTTAGTTTAAAAATAGGCAAAAAATTATCAAATAGAACGGACAGTAAAAAGTTTGATAAAATAGTTAAATAAAAATATAACAAGAGTAGTGCATCACTCTTAATACTGAGTTTCTTTACAAAGTTCTAACATACAACAGAGCAGTGCATCGCTCTTAACACTGAGTTTCTTTACAAAGTTCTAACATACAACAGAGCAGTGCATTGCTCCTAACTTTGAGTTTCTTTACAAAGTTCAGTTTTGAATTACAACAGAGCAGAGCTAAAATTACAGTGCATAGGAGGTAGACCAATGTATACTCAAGTAGTGTATCGGGGGCACAGAAGCTAAACGCAGATTTTCCTAATTCAGTGCAAACTCTTATGTGGTTTTATAGTAGAAGCAGCAGCATGTCTATAAACGGTGTCCATAATCCAAAACAGAAATAGCTTCAACAACCCTCCTTCTGCTAAGCATAGGAAAATCGGTTTTGTTTATGTACAAAAAGCCAACCTTCTGTTGCAGATTATTTGCAAGGTTATCTACATGGCATTTCAATGTAAATTTTTCATCAAGCCAGATGCCAAGGTATTTATATTCTTTTAACCTATTGTCCCACATCTGAACCTTCTTGAACTTGACCTTCATGGGTTTGTGATGGATTATTTGTTAGTGGGTATTTCAAAGTACCTCATATTTGGTACCATTTTGAAGCTAACAACTAGGGCGTTCCAATGATATAAAATATGTGTATGATTATCATCTTTATTATTATTATTTTTCATATGTAGTTGAACTTGAACTTGTTGAAATTTAACTTGAAGATAAAAATGAATTTTCAAGCACTTTCCTTACTTGGGATAAGAATAATTAGAGTGTATGATATTTAGCCAACCTTGTGGGCAATATAGAACAGTTGACAGATTAGAAATATCATCTACTGGGATGATAAAATTAAATATATTATATATAGAATATGACCCAGTAATGAATAAACAAATAACAGCAAATACAGTATTTCAAAACATTGTTAAACTGAATAAGTACTTACATGATCGCCTCAAAACGGACACTCTCTGCCTCTGCCTAAACCCCTGTCTTTTTTCCGACCAATCCCTAATATCTGTACTATTGAAGCCTCTCCCTCCCACCTTAACATAGATGAACTCGCATCCCTGTTTAATTCCACCTGCCTCTCCATTCTGGACTCAGTAGCCCCCCTTAGACTAAAAAAACAAACAAAGTCTAAAGGCCAGCCGTGGCTAAATGACACCACCAGAGCCCAGAGGAGAGAGTACAGGAGAGCAGAGCGTAAGTGGAAAAATGATAGACTCCATGTCTCTCTCGAGATGCTTAGAGACACTCGTATCAGATATCAGTTAGCAGTTAAAGCAGCGAGAGCGGCATACTTCTCAGGCCATGGTTAGACTAGTGTATTCCTGGCGTTTTTTTATACGTTTTTGAATGCGTTTCATGTCCCTATTACACAGAAATGCGTTTTTTGGCGTTTTTTTGTGGATACGGCTGAAACGCAAAATTGTGTTTGCGTTTTGGAGAAACGCAAAAAAACGCGTCGACAACAGCGTGTAGTCTGCACGGAGCCGTTGTTGCGAAAACGCCCATGCGCAGTAGATACCATCTGCGTGCCCTTCCGGTGACAACAGTGTGTGTGTTTGTGTTTGGGACAGAGCTCCGTGTCCCAAATAGCTTCAGCTACCATGTGTTGTCAAGTTATTGTTATAAGGACCCCAGTCCAAGCTACAACAGTCTGCATTCCCTTAAAGGGGAACTATCTTATAAATGGCCTTTTTGAGTGTTTAGCATTGTTTCCTAGCTATGTGAACTTATATTAATATGATCTATGTCTCAAAATTCTCATATTGGTGCATTCTTCCAATTCTCCTCTCACAATATTCACCCTCACTGAACTGAGTCATCTGAAAATGTGCCTATCTGTGATGTCATAAAGACACCGCTGCATGATAATGTTGAGATAGAAGATGAGCTGCACACAGTGGCACCTGCACCTGCACCTGCACCTGCAGCCCAGGCTCAAAACAGCTCGAGATCTTGAGGTAGAAAAATGCTGTTTTTGAGGACTTGATTAGAAATACAAAACAATGAATAAAAAAAATATATATATTACAGAGGTGTTCCATAGACTCACAGGAATTGTGTAAAAGTGCCCAAATAGTGAAAGAAATAGTAAAATAGTTCCCCTTTAACAATTGTTTGTATTGAGCCGTATTGTATTGTACCCATATGCAATATGTTAAATAAAGTTTACATCCATTCATTCTGCTAGCATTACCGATTGCATGAGCAGCTGGCTAACGTGAGCTATCAGGATTCAGACCCTGTTAGCTCAGAGCTCCTCTTTCAACTTAACAAGCATTAAACAAAATGGCCCAGTCATCTATTCACCTTTGTTTAATACACACAGCGTTGTCTCTAATGTTATCTAACTACTGATAGCTCGCGATATCATCAGTTTGGTGCTGGCTAAGTAGCGTGAGCTAACGTTAGCTTCTAGCCACAATGCTATTGTTATAATGGCATACTCCATTGACGTTAGCATGCAGCTAACAATGCTACCGATCTTTTTTTAGACTAAACTATCCGCTCTTGGTGGTCACTTGTGTTGATGTTAGTTTTGTTTCATCAACAAATGACAGGCAGAACACACAGTGAAGGTATCCGTTTTGTTTATTGCACTTTTATTAGGCTTTGCTGAAAAAGAATTGCTGCATTGGGTAACTAGGCAAAAGATGGTGGGCGCCTTGTTGACATTTGCTTTGCAGGCACATTCAAGTTCTGATTGGTTGAAATTGCCTTCATGTTTGCCACCTACTGCCACCTACTGCTTTGGCAGTGTACTACATCGGTGTGCTCGGGTGACAAAAATGAAAAAAAAAACGAAAGTGTGACTCAAGGCGCACGACGTCGCGGCGAAACGCATATGACGACGATACGAAAATGATACGAAAGGTGTAACCGCACCCTCAGACCTCATCCGTAACTCTCAAAACCCCAGGACCCTCTTTGCCACCATTAACTCTTTCATTAGCCCCCCCCCCTAGAACTAGCCTGGATGTGTCTCCAACCAAATGTGAGGAATTCTTAAAATTCTTCATAAACAAAGTTGAGGTAATCTGAAACAACATCACACCACCTACACGTAGCTTAGATGTCTCGCCGCCCTGTTCATCCACCCTGGCCTGTTTTCAACCCATCACCCTCTCTACTCTCACAGATATAGTCTCAGCCATGAAACCAACCACCTCCCCCCTTGACATAGTTCCCTCTGTTCTTCTCAAAGAAGTATTTCCCACAACTGGCCCCAGCATCCTCTCTATCATAAACACCTCCCTAGTCACTGGTACAGTTCCAACCTGCTTCAAACATGCAGTGGTCCAGCCCCTTCTGAAAAAACCCAACCTAGACTCCACCCAGCTCAATAATTACAGGCCAATCTCCAAGCTCCCATTTCTATCAAAGGTCCTTGAAAAGGCTATCCTCTCTCAGCTGTCTCCCTACCTGCACTTGAATAACATCCTGGACACATTTCAGTCAGGTTTCAAAGCCAACCACAGCACAGAATCTGCCCTGCTTAAGGTCACCAATGACCTGCTCCTCACTACCGACAACCGGGACTGTTTGCATTTTCATACCTCATTTGAGCATTTTAAAAAGCTTGCATTTTGTACCTCATTGTTTACATTTAGTACTTTTGGTTGTACTTTAGTTTGTATATTGTATATTTTGTATAGTGTTTGGATCCTATTCTTTTTACCTTTTTACTGTAAAGCACATTATCAGGGGGCTCATACAGAACCAAGCATTTTATTGTAATGTACATGTAATGTGACAAATAAAACAAAACTTGAAACTAAACTAGTAAATAAGACTGGCACCGGATTTGAACCCTGCAGTATACCTTTTTGATAAATAGCTCTGAAACCATTTGTAAGCGGATGTGTCAATGTCAAAGCCAACATTCATTAACCTTTGCAATAGAAGAGAGTGATGAACTGTGTCAAATGCTTTTGACAGATCTACAAAAAAGGCAGCAGTGTTTTCTTCTGTCAAGGTCAGATACTATACCATTTACAACTAGAGTAGTGTCTGTTGCTCTAAACTCACATTGATGTGGGCTTAATATAGAGTGATCTGAGAGAAGAATCTTTGCAAGACAGGATAGCTTGGATATTGGTAGATAGCTAAATATTACTTCTATCTCCACCTTTATGTAATGGAACAACATGAGCTATTTTCCAGATACTAGGAACTATACATGATGGCAACGAACAATTAAATATATGTTAGTTCTGTAATTACTGGAGCAGCTAACCTGAGGAGAAAAAAAGTCTAGCTTAACCTCTACAGTTGATTTCCTGGTATCAATGGTCTGTAATACTTCAAAAACAACACAGGGAGAGAAGGGCTGTAAGGTAAACTGTGAGGCATGGCTCATAGCGTGCACCAGCTCATGATCACCAAGAGGGGGCTCCGTATAATTATTATCAAACAAGTGACCGGCTTCAAAAAATTTGCCTATTAATTAAAGGCCAGACAAATGTCTTTCTGCTCAGATATTAGACAATTAAATTCTACATGCCTATGTGAATAAGTAGTAATCTTGCTCTTGTTTGAATTCACCGCATTCAAAACATTTGAGGCATCTAAATATGAGCTGGTGATAAAATTCAAATAGTAGTTTGATTTGGCATTACCTCAGATGCACATTTATTTCCAAATTGCCGCAATAATGACAGATGGGAAACGTCTCCAGAGTGTCTGTGTGTTCCTTTCTCTAAATGAATCACATAGTTCAGGTGAGAACCACAGGGTTAATCTATCTTTTATCCTAATTTATTTAAAAGGAGCACGATGCAAATTCAACATCAGGGGTATCTTTTGGAAATAGTGTGAGATTTAGTTTTCTGGAGTTTTTGATACATGCTGTGGGGCAGTGATCACCGATTCCCAACTCAAATACTCTGCAAGCTGAATTATTATTACATCTATTTGAGAAAATCAAATCAATTGAGGTGGATTTAGCCATGTTTTTCAGGTTTGGCCTGGTGGGTTCAGTAACCAGCTGGGAAAGATAGAAAACTACCACTAACCTCCTTGAAGTAGTTGTTTCAAGTTAAAGTTTCTTTAATATTTATCACAATAGAATACTGATATTTTACGATGAAATGCTTGTTTCTGTATGAGCCCCTGAGAGTGTGCTTCATGCAGTAAAAAAAGTAAGCAAAAAAGTAAGTAAAGAGGAATATACAATACAGAGTAACAGTGAGGTACAATGCCGAAATGAGGTACAAAACTTAGGCTAAGGTGCAAATGAGGTATGAATGTAGTGCAAATCTCTTAACACATTCGGGGCCAAGCACAGACATGTCCATGTTTCGGATCCAACGGTAGAGGGCCAACCACGGACATGTCCGTGGCAAGGTTGTTTTGGCTTTTATTCCATTTTAATAACCTACTCAATGTCACCGAGCGGCACTGCAGATTTACCCTACTCTTGGAATTCGGAAAAGTGCATTACCGGCCAGATCCTCGTAGGGGCGCTGTCTCGATAATGCAGTGTTCCAGAAATGTGTTTTCTTTTTTTGGATCTCGAATGGACTTTCCTGTTAGGGTGAATCTATGCATTTAGCATGTAGCATGGAATACGTTTTGAAACGCTGAATTCAGTATGCAGTAAAGGAATATATCATCAGCCAATGGACATATGGATCTACCAGATGGCGATCGATAACTGGGAAATCCTTTTTGCAGTCCAACCGGACCACGGTAAGAACTTTTTCACGTAAATTACATGCTGATCAGGCCTTGTTATCATAGCCAACCAGGCGATCAGCGAATATGGCTACTGAGGCTAACGCCGTTATTGGTAATCAATAATCAGAAACGACGTCCCCCGCCCCCCCCCCCCTTTCATGCATTCATGGTGGAACATTATATCGATCATATGCATTTAGATTTTTAGCTCTAGCTTCTGTAGGGCCGAAACGCCATTCGATTTAACGTTATTAGCTTAGCAGCCTGTATCTCGGTTTGCAGGAAATATACCAGACCAATCCCATATAACGCTTATATTCAAGACGCTATAAAATGGGAACGTATTGATGAAAGAATTATTTCTTTAAATCATTTTGAAGGGACAGTTTATAGTGTCAATTGACAATGAGAATGGACAGATAGCAATACTATAAAGTATAGATTTAACTCTACAAACAGCCTCATGCACAATGAAACCTTATTATGATATGCTGGCCTTATAGCGTGAGATTAGACGGATCTAAATGGCCCCGAATGTGTTAATAATAGATACGTATAATGTAGTGCTAAAGTGAGTAAAGTGAGTGTTAAGGTGAGTGTTTGTTTAAAGTGAGTGTGTACATGTGGATGTGTGTGCAGTGAGTGTAGATGATGGGTTGTTACATAGTGTCATTGAGCATCCTGATGGCCTGGGGATAGAAGCTCCTTCTGAGTCTCTCTACTGGCCATGAGACTCCGGTAGCACTTGCCTGACCGCAGCAGTTCAAAGAGGCAGTTGTTTGGGTGACTAGAGTCTTTGGTTATTCTCTTAGTGTAACTGAGGGGTACAATTCCCTGACTGTATTGTTAGATATGATACTTACTACCACTACCTCTTGTACTTTAGACTCTGGCCACCCAGTACTAGGCATAAATAATTATGGTAAACACTCCCACGTAGATGAAACGATCCAACACAAATGTACCAAGTCGAAAGTCTGCGTTTAATAATAATTAATACATAGCAAAAGGTATGTAGAGCAATCACTTAATTACATTTATGATTTGAAATAGGATGCACTTTTATGGCAAATGAGTATTCGTTGGTATATCAATAGAGAACGTCCAATCTCTGGTGGCGCAGGCGGTAAATATACAACCTGGAATATTTAAGGAATAATAGCAATGATACTTTAATGATTATAGAACTGGATACACTAGGGGGGAATTCCGGTCGCTTGTAAGACAACTGGAGAAGGGGGGGGGGGGGTAGAGTCTGGCTGTATCCGTCTGGCCGAGGGTATCCTGGGAGAACCCACGGTTGTGCGGCTCGGTGCCTCAGCGATCCTCGATCCACAGATGAAAGCAGTTGGACTCTCTGTGGGCCGGCTTCCTTCGGTCCACGATGGAGAGACGTGAAGCGACCTCGTCGTGTAGAGCGTCTCCTCACCTGTCGTCCTCTCCGGGGGGGGGTTTTCCAACACACGGCAGTGTTGGTCTTTATCCATAGAATAATCACTGTATACAAAGCATAATCCGTGCCTGGGAAGGCGGGCTGTCGTCGGTAGAATAATCCGGTATGCAGGTCCACTCGCTCGTTGGCTCTGGGGCTCCTCGGGTGCAGCCTCACATGGGGTCGGCCACCCTGGATAAGCAGCCAGTTCTCTGCCCGAAACGATGGGGTACTGACTACGATAGTATTCTCACCGCACGAAGCACTACATATGAATAGACTATTATTAGCTTAATAGACTACGTCCAACTCGACGATATAGTGCCAAATATGACTATTCAAATATTAATATACACGATGTCTCAATACCGATGGTAGGCCGAACTTGGCCTTACTCCCACACGTGGCGTCGCGGGGAGGCTTTACGTCTGTCACTCTATTGGAGGGTAAGAAACTGGACTAAAAAGGAAGTCCTACTTTAGTAGCGCAGTATATATACGCACTATGAACAAATAGTACCGTTAGTGGTGCGGTAGCCAGATTCCTACGCGGAACTAGGACTTGTTCGTACATGTTGAGCGGTACGTTTGAACTGGGTCTGGGGGGTATGGCAGCCTGGCACCAAGGTCTCGACCAATAGTAGAATGGAGACTATTATGGGATGTTCAGTAGGCTAGAATGGATATTCAATGCATATTGTACAAGGAATATACAAGGGATATCAGGGAATATTAGAGAATATACAAATACAATTAAATATATATATATATAAATAAATATATATATTCGGTTTAATCTGGCCCTTCACAACACTTAGCCTTGGCCCTGCAACCCTGGAGAGTGGGAAGCCCACCTCCAATTGTGCGCTCCGCTGAACGTGCCACTCTCTGTAGTCTGCTGCGGTCTTGTGCGGTGCTATTCCCAAACCAGGAGGTGATGTTACCAGTCAGGATGCTCTCTATTGTGCATGAGTAGAAGTTCTTTAAGATCTTCTGACTTCCTCGATAGACGCCTACTATTTATATGAATGATACTAGTCTCTGATATTGTCAGGATTGTCTATGCGGATGACACTATCGTCTACTGTGTTGTTGAATTTACAACTCATTTAATACTTTGCAGGATGCACAATCTTAAACTGGTACTCAAACCAAACAAAGTTCATGCTCTTCTCTAAAGGTACTGTCTGTGATCATTTGCTTATACTGTATCTACTGTGAATGGGTCTATTATTGAGAACTCTTATCAACCGACGGTGATCGGGAATGACGGCATCGTCACTCTGTCAATCAAATTTCCGTCACGCCTCCAGTTCTCGTTCAATCGACACCATTCCAACAGCTTTTTTCAAGCCAAGAACTGTACCTTTAATATGGTAGTCTCGGATTTCAGGCAAACTTGACAATTGTGTTGCTGTTCCGCTGTGCCACACAGTCATGTGTGTACAGCGAGTAGAGGAGGGGGCTCAGAACACAGCCCTGGGGGGCCCCTGTGTTGAGAGTGATGGATGAGGAGGTGCAGTTGCCTGCTCTCACCACCTGGGGTCTTCCTGTCAGGAAGTCCAAGACCCACGGGCAGAGGTCATATTTCAAGCCCAGGTCCCTGAGCTTTGCTAGGAGTTTGGAGGGGACTATGGTATTGAATGCTGAGCTGTAGTCGATAAATAGCATTACCCTGCTGCTGTATGCAGCACATGGGCTATGACGTCCTCCGTGGACCTGTTGGGGCGATATGCAAATAGCAGGGGGTACAATGTGTTGGGGAGGGAGGAACAGATGTAGCCCTTCACTAGCTTCTCACATAGCTGTAGCTATGTAGCGGCATGGTGGTTTAGTGGTTAACACTGTCGCCTCACAGCAAGAAGGTCCAGGGTTCGATTCCCGCTTGGGGACCAGGTTTCCGCGATGCCAGTTACCCAGGTGGGGTATCTCCCGGGCCTTTCTGTGTGGAGTTTGCATGTTCTCCCCGTGCTCGCAAGGGTTCCCCCCGATAAGAGAAACCCAATGGAAAAACATGCAAAAACAACAGATCGCTAACGCCATGACGAAGACGGGCAGGAGCACTTGGATGGTCCCCAGGCGTGGCTCACGCCACAGCCCTCGTCTTCTCCCGGCTGCCCTTGGGGGGGAAGGACGATGGGATGGGTTAAGCGCAGAGGAGTATCGCTTCGGCGATCCTACAAAAACAATGCATGCGTGTGTGTTCCGGTGTGTGTGTGTGTGTATGCTAACCGCTAACATTGAGGATAATTGCATGCCAATTAAAGACCTCTGCGACAGGTCCTGCATTATTATTATTATTATTATATTCTCAAAGCACTTCATGGCTATGGAGGTGAGAGCTACAGGGCGATAGTCGTTGAGGCAAGCGGGCCTGGATTTCTTGGGTACAGGGATAATGGTGGACTTTTTCAGACAGGTGGGGATGACCGACTGTTCTAAGGACAGGTTGAATATGTCCGTGAATACCGGGGCCAGTTGGTCGGCACAGACTTTTAGGACACGGCCGGGGATACCATCTGGTCCTGCTGCCTTCCTGGTATTCACTTTCGTAAAGATCCTCCTCACCTCCTGTTCTGTTATCCTGAACACTGAGTCTCCATCGGCAGTGGCTCTGCTCTTCTTTGCAGTGGCCTGTAGGCTGTTGTTGTTATTCACAGCCTCAAACCTGGCATAAAAGGTATTGAGCTTGTTTGCCAGGGAGATATCTTTGTTCAGCATTGGGTCGGGGGGGTGCCTTTGTAGTCTGTCATTGTTCTGAGGCCCTGCCACATACCTCTGGAATCATCCTGTTCAAACTGAAGTTCCACTTTATCCTTGTAACGCTGTTTTGCCTCTATTACTGTCCTCCTTACGTTGTATCTCGCCGCCTTGTGCTTGTTCATTTTGCCTGTCACAAGCCCAGCGTTAATGGCTGAGGTGCGCGCTTTCAGAGCCTCATGGATGGATTTGTTGCCCACCCAAGGCTTTTGGTTTGGGAAAACTCTAATTGTGGTGGAGGGGATTGTTTCTTTTACCAGAGTACCTTCTTCTAACAAAGTCCAGCACTGTTTCAGTGTAATCGTTTGTTATCTGTTTTTACGGAACATGCTCCAGTCTGTGCACTCGAGTACATTCTTCAGGATATCCACAAATATCCCACAAATTTAATTCTTGCTCTGATGTCGTCCAGTTTATTCTCAATGGACTGGACGTTGGCCAATGCTGGGTAATGGTGTTTTGAGCCCTGGATCGTAGTCTTTCGGATTCCGGCTCTATTTCCCCACCGTCTCCCCTGCTTGGGGGGGTTGTTGTTCCTCAAGATTTCACCCGGCCATTGTTGGAGGCATTACTTAACCAATTAACATTAAAATCACCAAAGACAATCTCAACGTATAATGGGAGAGTAACTCTGCTAGTTTATCAATGGAGCTGATGTCACGTGATTCAGTTAACACTAACATATCAGAATCAATCTGAAAGACCAGAATCATCAGATGACTCCTTACATTTAAATTAATTAGTCCCAGGCCTTTCCTATGTTTAAAAGAGTGTGGACTAATAAGGCTGATTCAGGTGATAACACAGTGGCATGAAGGAGGGGTCCAGAGGGGAGGGTCTGGGATGTAAACGGTCAATCACGTGACTGCACAGCGTGCTGTAAGTTAGCCACTAGCATACACCTGCTGTTGCGTTTATCTGATCATCTTCAACAATAAAAGGTAGAATTCATCTTTCAGAGGTTTATTCAAAAGTGAACAAACAGGAAAAGAATAAGTTGCAATGGAAAAATAATACATTGCAACGGGCATAATATACAGTAGCGTGGAGACGCCAAGACATTCTGCCCAGAACAGAGAAAACAAGCGTCCTATATATTTTCACTAAGCCAATGAAATGGCTTTTCAGAAAATAGTATCAGACCAAACAAAGACACAGTTTTGGGTTTTTTAGAATAGCAGACTTAAAAGAGGGTCTAGAATTTCAGCTGAGTTCAACAGTACTTCGTTTTAGAACACACTCTCGTCTCCTGCCACAACAGGTGGCTGTTTTTGATGACATTCCCTGTGTGAGCACAAATAGAATTGCCTGTGTTAGCAAAAATAGTCTTGCACTACCCAGTCTGTTTGGATGGATTCTGTCTGTTCTAAAAAGCGAGGAACATTCCCAAAACGGATTCAAATTGTCAATGAAAGCCATGTTCTGAGCACTGGAGCCAGGTGTGAAGACTGAGGATTCTATTCAACAGGCCAGTGTGGGAATGGGACCAGAGATAAAAACAGACTTTCCACATTTACATAAAAAGTTAAGAAGAATCTTTGGTCAGCTCAGACTGCTGGCGAGCTAGCATAGACTGTAAAAGATGAGATACTCATGTACATGACTTTATATCCTTATGTAATATTTTAAATCAAGATCCATTCTGGAGGAAAACTGAGAACCTTTTCCTTCTCCTCTGATGTTACCGGAAAAGGAAGCTTTATGACAACTTGGTAATAGATCTGACCAACTGTAGTCGATACAGATCAATCAAATGTAGCTAGTATCACCCTGATGGCGATATTGGGTATATGATCTGTGCATCCCTATACAGGCCTATTCGTTCAACATGTTACTTTCCTGGCAAGAGTGTAGTGTTTGTTACTTTCAAAAGTAATGGTTACAACAAATTACATTTAACATACATTCTTCTTTCTAGACTCCCTTGTCTTACAACAGTTTATCTGTGAAGACGAGGTTCCCCCTGAGCAGCAGGAGAGGAGCCCCAGTCTGGATGGCCAGCTCCTCTCTTCAGACTGTTTGGGAAATGAGACTGATGACAGTGATGATGACCGTTCTGAAACTGACACCAATGGCGGCGATGAATGGAAGGAGAGTGGAGGACCAGGTTCGATGACTCTGAAACCAAAGACTGATGACATTGATGATGACAGTTCTGAAACTGACACCAATGGCGGCGATGAATGGAAGGAGAGTGGAGGACCAGTTTTGATGACTCTGAAACCAAAGAAGACCCAGAAAGTACAAAGTTTGTCTAACAGCAGTCCTGGGTTCAGAAAGAAGGGAGATCTGAAGATACACATAAATAAGCATATTGGAGAGAAACCATTTATTTGTTCAGTTTGTGGGAAAGGGTTCAGTAGGACGGAACATCTGAAGATACACATGATGACTCATACAGGAGATAAACCATTTAGTTGTTCAGTTTGTGGAAAGGGGTTCAGTATGAAACACATTCTTAAGACACACATGATAACTCATACAGGAGACAAACCATTTCTTTGTTCAGTTTGTGGAAAGGGGTTCAGTAGTAAACAAGTTCTGAAGACACACATGATAACTCATACAGGAGACAAACCATTTCTTTGTTCAGTTTGTGGGAAAGGGTTCAGTAGGATGGGAGATCAGAAGAGACACACGATAACTCATACAGGAGAGAAACCATTTAGTTGTTCAGTTTGTGGGAAAGGGTTCAGTATGAAGCAAGAACTGAAGAGACACATGATAACTCATACAGGAGAGAAACCATTTAGTTGTTCAGTTTGTGGAAAGGGGTTCAGTATGAAACGCACTTTGAAGACACACATGATAACTCATACAGGAGACAAACCAACAGGAGACAAACTATTTCTTTGTTCAGTTTGTGGGAAAGGGTTCATTAGAACGGGAGATCTGAAGAGCCACATGAGAACTCATATAGGAGAGAAACCATTTAGTTGTTCAGTTTGTGGGAAAGGGTTCAGTAGGACGGGACATCTGGAGGAACATCTGAGAACTCATACAGGAGAGAAACCATTTAGTTGTTCAGTTTGTGGGAAAGGGTTCAGTAGGACGGGATATCTGAAGGTACACATGATAACTCATACAGGAGAGAAACCAGGAGATCTGAAGGTACATCTGAGAACTCATACAGGAGAGAAACCATTTAGTTGTTCAGTTTGTGGGAAAGGGTTCATTATGACGGGACATCTGGAGCAACATCTGAGAACTCATACAGGAGAGAAACCATGTTCAGTTTGTGGGAAATGGTTCAGTAGGAGGGGAGAACTGAAGAAACACATGATAACTCATACAGGAGAGAAACCATTTAGTTGTTCAGTTTGTGGGAAAGGGTTCAGTAGGATGGGATATCTGAAGATCCACATGAGAACTCATACAGGAGAGAAACCATTTAGTTGTTCAGTTTGTGGGAAAGGGTTCAGTTGGAAGGGAGGTCTGAAGAATCACATGATAACTCATACAGGAGACAAACCATTTCTTTGTTCAGTTTGTGGAAAGGGGTTCAGTAGTAAACAAGTTCTGACGACACACATGATAACTCATACAGGAGACAAACCATTTCTTTGTTCGGTTTGTGGGAAAGGGTTCAGTAGGATGGGAGATCAGAAGAGACACATGATAACTCATACAGGAGAGAAACCATTTAGTTGTTCAGTTTGTGGGAAAGGGTTCAGTATGAAGCCACAACTGAAGAGACACATGATAACTCATACAGAAGAGAAACGAGAGAAACCATTTAGTTGTTCAGTTTGTGGAATGGGGTTCAGTAGGACGGGATATCTGAAGGTACACATGATGACTCATACAGGAGAGAAACCATTTAGTTGTTCAGTTTGTGGGAAAGGGTTCAGTACTATGGTACATCTGAAGATACACATGATAACTCATACAGGAGAGAAACCATTTAGTTGTTCAGTTTGTGGGAAAGGGTTCAGTTGTCAGGGAGGTCTGAAGAATCACATGATAACTCATACAGGAGACAAACCATTTCTTTGTTCAGTTTGTGGAAAGGGGTTCAGTAGTAAACAAGTTCTGAAGAGACACATGATAACTCATACAGGAGACAAACCATTTCTTTGTTCAGTTTGTGGGAAAGGGTTCAGTAGGATGGGAGATCAGAAGAGACACATGATAACTCATACAGGAGAGAAACCATTTAGTTGTTCAGTTTGTGGGAAAGGGTTCAGTCAGAAAGGAAATGTGAAGACACACATGATAAGTCATACTGGGGAAAAAAACATTTAGTTCAGTTTAAGATGGGAGTAGACTGGAAAAGAAGAGAGAACAGGTCCCAAAACAGTTTGCAGTTCACATAATAGTAACCCCATGTACCTATCCTAAGCAGTATACTTAACACTTTGAGTGCCACGGACGCGTTTTGTCGTTAGTTCATGCCGACTGTTGAATGCCACCAACGCTATATAGCGTTTGTTTGTCGTATTTTTTTTTATTAGCGATTTGAATTCATATTTCATCAATCGAGCCTCACGCTAGTGCTGCAGACTCTCTCTGAGCTCCATTGGGAAAATACCGCCCCCTCTCGTCTCCGGATGGTACTGCACCCCATTGGATTAGACTGATGGTGATCGCAGAGCTGCAGAACTGCATGGAATACATATTTACAGTACCCGGCGCTGAATCAATAAACGCGATCGATATTTGGAATGGCGATCAGGAATTGGAATAATCTTTTTGGAGAACATCTGATCTGAGGTAAGCAATTTATTTTACCAGTCTTGGGGTAATCGGATTAGACTGATGGGGGGGGGGGGTCCAGCCTCCTCATTTTACTTTTCCGTCAAGCCAACTGAAGGATCGAAGTGATTGCCGAGCCGCAGAACAGCGTGTAATACATATTTACAGTACCCGGCGCTGAATCAATAAACGCGATCCATATTTGGAATGGCGATCAGGAATTGGAATAATTTTTCACAGATATCAGCGTGTGCCCTATGTGTGTGTGTGTGTGTGCGATCAGGAAATAAGAGAATATATTTTTCAGCTCGCTTCTCTAGCGTGCATAAGTACACACATACTATCGATAATCTAGCGTTTATTTGAAAACGATTCATAAATAGGCCGAAAAATTACAACGTTTTTTGTGTATGCCAGAATATTCCAGTAAATGCTGTTTATCACGGAATCTATATATTTTCCTGAAACTTTCAAGAAAACGAGGGCTTTTCAAAATGCTATAAAACTGAAATGAACCGATTAAAAAAAGAAAACTTATGTTGACTGCAAACAAGTCATTGATAAGCGACGGGCAGATTAGACACATAGCCATAATTTAAGACAGAGATTATGTGTTCACAAATATGAGAACGCTATCATTGAAGTGGGTGGTGGCATTCAACCATGTTTTACCATGTTAACCAATGGCAACCAAAGTGTTAATAGGATCCCCACGTACTCATACTAAACCGTATACTCAATAGGATCCCCATGTACTTTGTTTTATGTCGCTTTACACCACTGTGGGGCACAGGATGATTATGAGGTAACTATCACCAGAGCCAGACTCAGAGGATTTGGAGTAGCTGTTGTGTATTAAGCCAGTGGTTCTTAAACCAGGATTCCTTCCGGTCCTTCCAGAGGGTCCCCAGAAAAATGGGGCCAATAGTCCAATGAGAGAATACAGTATATACTGATTATTCATTCATTCATTCATTCATTCATTTTATTTTGTTTCGTACATGGGGGTACAGTTAATCTTTGCACAATATCACCAACATCTCCTTTTTTTTTTTTTTTACATGATACACCCATGGCCGAAAAGGAGCAGGATGAAGAAAACGTATGTTTCCTGCTCCCTTCCAAACTTCATATTTATTTTAACATAATGGTCAGCTCAACTGCACCTTACAGCTTCATACCATATAATAATAATATAATAATAATCATTACCATAACTATGATAACAATAATCATAGGTTTCACTTGCTACTGTTATCTCAACTAAATCGCATCCAACAACAAAGATCTTCTCTTACTTTAATCGAGTGGTAGGTACAGGTTGAAAAAAACAACTCATCTCTGAACTAGGCAAAATCTGCACCTGGCTCGCTGATAACAAACTATCATTAAAACAGAGTCCATCCAAACTCAGCAAGACCGACGGCTTCTCAGTTACAGTGGGTGACAGCAAGACCGACGGCTTCTCAGTTACAGTGGGTGACAATATTGTCACAAGGAAAGATGAAATTACATACCTAGGTTCCATCCTAGAGGCAAATCTTTCCTGTGACAAAATAGCATCCAATGTAATAAAAGAAGTCAACCAACGAACTAGATTCTTGTACCGGATCTCCTCTCTGGTAAACAAGAATACCCTGAAGACTCTGGCAGGAGCACTCATTCAAGGGTACTATGCTTGCACCTCATGGTACCAAAGCACCTCAAAGGCGCTAAAAACAAAATTACAAACATCACAAAACAAACTGGTCAGACTACTGTTTGACCTTACTCCTAGAACCCACCTCACCCCTGCCCACTTTGACAACCTAGGATGGTTTAGAGTAGACGACAGAGTACAGCAACTTGCAATGGTCCTGGTCTACAAGATACACTACACGACTAAGGTACCCATGTACATGTCAAAATACTTCCCGAAGGTCAGTGAATACCACGACCACAACACCAGAGGGAGCTCCACAAATGTTAAACCCAGATTCGGCTCAAACAAGGGACTAAACACGTTTCGCAATTATGCCACATTAATGTGGAACGCCCTACTCACAGCTGTAAAGGAATGTGAATCACTACCCACTTTCAAGACCACTCTCAAAGAGCACCTACGGGAGCAATTCGAAACTGGCCCCTGTAAATGTCCTAACCCAACCCCCTCCAATGTACAGTAAATGTCCTAACTAGGGATGCCCCGATCACGTTTTTTGCCACCGATACCGATCGTCGTGAGCCATATCGGCCGATACCGATCCGATACCGATCGTTTTTGATTAAAAAGAAATGAAAAATTATTTTATATAAAACGTTTTTTTTTTTTTTTTTTTTAATAAAATATATATATTATATAATTAGACTTGTACTTGTATTATCTGCGAGACATCGCCACCACGCAACAAGTCAAAATGCTCGCTATCTGCAAACAGCTCCACTGTCTGTGTGTACTCTAATAGCCCAGCTCCAAAAAGGATTCTCCGGCGCTGCAGCGGGACCCTATTGGTAACGTTATGCTTTGGTCATTTCACATTCAGCAAGCCCTCAGCTCGAATACGCATTAAATCAATGTTATAAGACATTGATATCAAGAGCTATCTGTAGCTACTGCTAGCCGGCTAGATGACGTTAAGACAGAACTTTAGTTCAATGGGACATTTCGTTTTGAACAGTAAACTAACGTCAGCTAACGCAAGCTAACGCAAGCTACCGGAGGTATGAACATGGACTACTAGATTTTCTGGATCATTTGTTGATATCAGGAGCTATCGGTAGCTAGCCGGCTAAATACCGTTAGACAATGCCTACTAAACGTGAATAGTTGACTGGGTAATTTTGTTTAAACAGTAACGATAGCTAGGTAGCTAACGTTAGCGCAGGTCGAATGCACTACAGACTCGAGCAGAGGAGCCGCACCTCTTTGTTTACAAACTCTACACGGGGGCGGGCGGAGCTAGGGAGGAGGAGCAGTTTGCAGGTCCTGTGCGTCTGAGACAAGCGAGTGAGATATCCACTTGATCAGTTTCCGCGATCGGCGAATATGACTCATTATCGGAATTCCCCGATCGCATATTTATACTGATTATCGGCCGATAACGATCGGTGGCCGATCGATCGGGGCATCCCTAGTCCTAACCCAATAATACACGAGACCCTCTTCTTGGGACCAAGTAAGGTTTCGTCGATAATCCAATGTACAGTTACCCCCCCCGCCTACCCAACCCAACCCAACCCACCCCACCCACCCAACCACCTCCAATGTACAGTTTCCCCACATACCCAACCCCCCCCCCTCCACCCCACCTACCCAACCTCCTCCAATGTACAGTTTCTTCGTCAAATGTATATACTCTCTTTTTTAAACTCTTTTTGTATCACAAACAGTACTGTATTTGTAAATCTGGTATGTCCTAAATGTATAGATGTAGCAGTACTGTCTATCTGTATGTCATGTATGTCATAATTATGTTATGATGAATTGAAAATGGGGGACCCTGATGTAAACGAGACGAAAGTCTTTCTCTGGTCTGCATCCCCTTAACAATTGTGTGTATTGAGCTGTACTGTATTGTACCCATTCTGCAATCTGTTAATAACATTTTCAATCAATCAGGGCGACTAGGTGGTGTAGTGGGTAAGGCACTCGCCACCAGTGTGGAGACGCTAGGATTCGCGTGTTCGAATCCAGCTCTCCACATTGTTTTCAGTTTAGCTGGTCGTCCGCAGTAATACACATTGGCCGTATTACGGGGAGGGAAAACTGAAGGGTGGGGATCGAACGTTGTGAACAAGCGACTCCTACAAGTCGGTTGGTGCGCCTGCGCAGTAGAATCAGGAAGTGTCGGGGGCAGCGTGAGCCTCCCACGCGTTACTCCTCGACACTGAGAGATCGAGCTGCGCAGGTGAAAAGATGCGACTGCTGTTACCTCAAGTACCGGAGGGGACTTGTGCTATGTATGACTTAGTCCACATTGCAGCCGGCTTGTGGGAGGCAAGAAACAGCGTTCGTGACAGGGGAGGGTTGAATTGGATGATACGAAAATGGGATGGGAGAAAAATAGAAAAATGGGAGAAAAAGTGGATAAAAAAAAAAAACATTTTCAATCAATCAATCAATAGATCTGGTAGGTGGTTGGGTTGATAAGATAAGATAAGATAAGATAAGATATTCCTTTATTGATCCCCTTGGGGAAATTCAGGCATCATAGCAGCATGGGGGGGAGGGGGGGAGGGGTACAGGTAGTAAAACAACACAGTATACAGGTAGTAAAAGACAACACAGGCAGTGTAAACAATTTGATCAATATGGTCAATATAATTTACTATCTGACTAGCTGAGGAATATTCACATTATTCACAGTGTCACATGAGGTGCAGTATGCAAGAGGTAGTGTTATAATAATTTACTATCTACTGAGTATACATTAATCAAAGTACCAGGGTAGTCTGCTTTGTCCCCCTTGGGTTCCTATAAGGCCCAGGTCAATGTCTGGTAGCAGTCGCTGTCGCTGCCCCCTGTTGTGGGGCCTGGAGGCTGCTAGTCGCTGCCCACTGTTGTGGAGCCTGATGGCCGCTGGTATGAAGGACTGTCCGAGGCGGTTAGTTGAGTGTCGGGGGGGGATGAGTCTGTGGCTGAACGAGCTTCTCATCTTGACTAGCTCGTCGTAGAGGGGGTGGTAGGGGTTCTCCATGATGGCATCCAGCTTCCTTATCATCCCCCTCTATACAATGTAGCCTACTGTTTTGTATAATGTGGAAATGTACAATAAAAATACCTTGATCAAAAACAAATAGTTGGCTGCCTAACTTGCCACTTTTTGTTGTTTCTAAAGTGTCTTGTCAATTTTGGCCTAAGCAATTGAATGTACTACAGTAGGCTGTGGGAAAATGTTTCAAAACACTTTTCACACTCGCATTCACGCAGTGGCGGACTCAGGCTGTTTGAAGGGCAGGGGCACCTAGCAATTGGTTGGCCAATTTAAATATTTAAGACACATTTTCGGTCAAATGAGTATTCTTGACCATGTTGGCACCGGATTCTCAGTGATAATCCAAACAATGGCTCTGCGAGCTAGTACATAGCTATCAGTGAGGACTTACAAATCCATACCTTTATCATTATCTCCTCCCTGACTGTTGTTGCTTTCATGCATTAAAGCATTCCGTCTCCAGACGGATTTCCGTCAATTTGATTGGGGAGATCCGTCCATTTGATTCGCAGTCTGACGGAAGTATTTGCATGATTTGTAGATGCATACAGATTGAAACAAAATTGAGCCAATCAGAGGCGCCAAATATGGAAAAGGGCTTTTTTTCCCTATCGCGCCAAGCAGTCATCATCACTCAGCGACTCGAGAGACGGGTCGCCTTTTTTGCAGCCTCACGCGTCAACTGCTTGTTTACCAACGTCACAGCCACCACGCTGCTTGCACTCGCTGCTATATACCGATTAGCTAACGTTAGCTTAATAGCGTCTGTTAAATGGAAGGAGTAAGCCGGCCACTAAAAAGAGAACCCACCGCGGGGTTCTCAGATGAAAAGGATGAGCGGGACCACCTAACAAAAGAAAGTTTCGAGAGGAGAGGACGTTTGAAGAGACTGGCTAGGCAGCGCTACTGGGGGCTGTAGTGGTGAGTTAACTTGTTCCGTGTGCCGCAACGATGTCAAAAAGAAAAACAGAAACAACACGTTTGTCATTGTCGTGTTACTTCACAGTACAATATGTGAGTCCCCTGCTGTGGTTGTGAGTATACGTTTATTAGCTTAACTCCGTAGCAACATCACACAGGTGTCTCCTCCCCACCGTATATATACTCTCTGTCAGGATCTATGGGTAACATTACTGTATATTTGCATATCGTATATGTCACAAATGTAACAGTACTATATACCTATAGTATGTCCCTATGCCATAAATGTCATGATGTCAATGTCATGCATGTCATAAATGTCACTGAATTGAAAACGGGGGACCCTGATGATGTAAACAAGACAAACGTCTTTCTCTGGTCTGCATCCCCTTAACAATTGTGTGTATTGAGCCGTACTGTATTGTACCCATTCTGCAATCGGTTAAATATTGATTGATTGTTATAACGGATTGCAGAATGGGTACAATACAGTACA